>NC_040893.2:13635548-13935548 GCF_900634795.4 Betta splendens
ACAGAGATTTTGGGCAGTGAGATAGCCACAGCTTTGTTCTCCATCTTGCTGATCCAGGTGTCCACCTGTTTCCTGGTGAGGAGCTTCTCCAGGCGATCCAGGGGCTCCAGGTGGTACGGCATGATAAAAATCATGGACGCCTGCTTCTTGCCCAGGGGCATGTCCAGCACAAAGAGATTGTTCTTTGTGTCCTCATAAAAGTCATACAGACCTGTGGAGAGCAGGTAGACAAAACAATCTCTTATCGTGAGTGCGGTGTTGAGTCTGACGTGGCTTTTCTAGAATAAAGAAGCTAAGATGAGATGTGATGTGAAGATGATGGAGGAACTCACCTGTGCGATGCATCATGGGAACTGAAACAGTCAATGAGCGTGTAACAAGGAAACCACGGCTGTCCACCATCTTGTCATGGAACTTTTCATCCCAGTGAGCTGTGGGACAAAAGTTACACTAAGTTACACATCTGCACAACTCTTCGACATCTCGGGCTTTGGCTCTGGACTGAACTGAAGAACTCACGCTTGAAGAACATGGCGTTGACAATCATGGCTCCATCTGGATTCTGCACATCCTTGGTGATCTCAGGCAGCTTGCCGTCCGTCGACTTGGCCGCCCACTCGTTGATGGAGTTCACCGCGCTCCTCTTGTCCCTGAAGTTGATTTTTGAGTGGTCGTAGTTGTAGTGCTTCTTGCTGTTCTTCACAAACTCATCAGCGAAGGAGACAGAGCTGGGCCCGTACAGGCGGTTGTTAATCTTCCAGGTAGTGTTGCGGGTCTTGGCATCGCTCACCTGGTGAGAAGCAACATGTTGAATGCAAAGCTGTGAAACTACTGTCCCCTAGTGGTGCAAGAATAACAGATATCAGCTGATTTATCCTTGTACTGACCTCGGAGAGCAGCTCAGAGAGCCCCGCGTGCAGATGCTCGTCTTTCAGCTTGTCAGCACTGAGGACGGTTTTGACCTGAGAGGCCGTGGAGTCCTTACCACCAAGGGCGACCATTCCCAGAGAGGAAGCCACCACCAAGGGAGAGATCACAATGTTCTCTGTGTCTTTCTCCTTCGCCATGTTGTGATAAAGGCTGTGAAAAAAGTTTTTTAAAAATTTAATAATTGCAATCAAATTAGACACGATTACAAATACAGTCGTTAAGTATAAATCAGACCTGAAGGCCAGGTTGGCGCTGTTATCAGCCAGCGTGGTGGCATGGCTGCTCAGCTTCTTGTCCTCTGCAAAAGCCCCGAGGGCCAGCAGGCAAAAAGTGACGACGCTAATCATCCGCATCCTGTTTGTCTCCAGAAGCAGCTGCAGCCTGTGGAAAACGAACCCAAGACAACCGTCGGATTAATGATTCTTAACTCGTGTGCATCGTGTAAAATCAGTACAACGCGTGTGAGAATGAGAGATGGAAGGAACTTGTCACAATTTCCTTTTGGATACATAAATGAGTCAGATGTGTGTGGACGTGATGAGAGGTAACAGATTAGAATGGGAAGCTGTGGGCAGGGCTCCGCCTGAACAATGCCTCCGCTCCGAAGACACGTTCCTCTGCCACGTCAGCAGCAGCTAGAAGCTCAGCTGGGAGGCTGGAGGAGCTGCCCACTCAGAGTCAGGATCTGGGCTGACTCAAGGCTGTAACATGACACCCCCCTGTCCTCTACATTCACTGCAACTGATGCCAACGCTTTTACTTTTTCATCTCGCTGTCTAGACTTGCAGTCCGGTCCTCACTATTTGTACACGCTCTCCGAAGCAGCCCGTGGTGCTGGGCGTGTGCTCTGCTAAAGGCTCTAATCGTCTCATCCCATCACTTGTTCAAACAAAGGACCAAATGCAAAGCCTAGCGTTACATTTTGCAGTGGCATCTCTGAAAATAGTTCCGACTCCCTTCCACCTTACAGATAGATGTTGTTTGTTATTTGCAGGTTACTGATACAGGAGAAAGGCTTTGGCATCACGTTCGGATACCTTCAGATGTTTTGATGTCTGCGATTTTCATTCTGAAAGACAAGAGGTGTATGTAGTAATCTCTAAAGAGCAGGCAGTGTAACATTATTCATGCTCTGTTTCTGATGTCCACATCTTAGACTTCAAGTCATTAGACGTAAAACAGTTCAGGCCAAGTAGTTATACAAGATGTCACACAAGTCAGACACGTGACCTGACTTTATTGGCTGTGTGACCTAGAACCAAACTTTTGATCTATTGAGAGCCACCCAAACAGCTTCAGACTTGTTTTCATCAAAATAAAACAGATTGGGGTTTTGAGACAAAGTCAGATTTGTTACACATGCACTCCTTTGACAAACTTGGTTGTTCTTTATGCATTTAAATACAGGCTTAAATAAGTGACATGCAACATGGACGAAGCTGTGCATAAATATTCATTCTGTTGTTCACAGTGGATTAGAACATCATAAGTGAAGTCTGAAGGGGACACAGGCAGAGCAGCAGCAGGTTTCAAGATTGCTAAAAAGGAAAAATGCGGCACTGTGACTTTAAGCCTTTGAACAAAGCAGCCCAGTCTCCCTCTGCATTCCTCCCTGAAAGACAAAGCTTCAGCAGTTATCTCTCCGTCCTTACCTGGCACAGATTTGCAGGGTTTTCCTCTCCGAGCTCTATCCGGTAGCTAGTGTTCTGCTCTCACACTCCGCTGCTCTATATACCCAGAGAGAGAACTTTCTAGAAGTGGGAATGGGATATTCAAATGAGGGAGTCTGAGTCTTCCTCAGGAAGTTGTGATGTGGGACATCCCCCCTGAGCCACAGGCTGTAATCAGAGACCTTACCTCCTCAGAACTGGCCTGAGCTCAGCTTTGAGAGTTTCCCATAGGCAGGAAATTCAAACCTACCTGACCCTAGATCAGTTGTAGCGGCAGATGTACAGAAATAGCTTCTACCTAAATACTTGCTGACTCAATCTCCAGAACTGGTTTCATCACATTAAAAGATGTATATCAATTGTTGCTTTAATATAAACGGAGGGATTACTAAGCTTTAGGGATCAAAGTGTGGCATGTCAGAGATGTTTGTGTGGTCATTTGCAACAGAGCCCGTGAGCATCCGGGTTTCCGCTGCAAGACAATCTCAGCAGGAACGAAATCCGAACGAAGTGAATGAAAATAACTGTTCTCAGAAAATAAGCCAGTAGAGTATTTTTGTGAAAAAAAGAAAAGAATGCATGGCTTCACATAGAAACATCTAGACCCTCCAAAGTTTTTCTTCACAGAGGTTCTCCAGCCCGGCCCTCACCCCACCCCCACGTCGCACCCCACCCCCACAGTGCCACGTCTGTTCGGTTCAGCTGCTGATTGCAGGGTGGCTCTGTGATGGGGGTGAGATGAGGAGCCGGCATCATAAAACCAGCTCTGTCCTGACCAAGGCCCGCTTTTTAGAACTACCATTTAAGAAACTGATATTAAAGAAAGAAAATCTTGACATAATCATTTAAAGAAAAAATTAAAGAGCAATACACTGTAGCGCCAACAAATGATTCAACACCTATCATTACCATTATACACAAACCCAAGTGGAAGAATTCTAGAAAAGTCCCTAAGTCATCATGTCCACATGGTGCATGATTTACCATTTTTAACTGCTAACTCTGCTAAATTTTGAATACAGTGCGTCATTAATATGTTTATGAAACATCAGGATTAAAGTGACTTGTATTTTTTGGATCATAAGTCCTAATCAACTATATTCTTTGCTAGATTTGACTTAACACCAGAGCAGCTTGCAGCACTTTCCCTTGTATCGACAGGGCTCTAAAAAGTGCCTCAGGAGACACAGTTTACACTGAAATTCCTCAGCATGTGAGTGGAGGTAACTTCTGGGTCAAACAAGTCTGATCCAATGAGCCTAATACACCCTGGGCTAAAATAAAACGCCCCTTTCATTCTCTACCTGTGGAATGAAAGCCCAGAGGTCACCTCCTGCACGACCTCTGTGCTAATCCTCTGTGTGTACGTGTCTATGCTCATGTCCGTAAGACTCTTCTATTAGATTTTTCTCAAACACAGCAACAGCTCAAAAACTGGTGCTGTCATCTTTAAGATAACGATAAAAAAACTAAAAGCCATATTACAGTACCAAAAAGAAAGAAGACTGTGTTAATGGTAGTAAATACAGTGGTAACCTGGGCACGTGTCTGTCACGTTTTTCTCCCCAGAACCCAACATAAGAGCAGAGGGAGGGAGGAGCTAGTCTTACATAACTCCAGCTGCAAAATAGTATTTAAGGACAGGAGTCGACTGAGCATCTGGACGTCATGTTCTCAGCTGCAGAGTCCTTAGCGGTGTCTCACTCTGTGCTATAGGAGAGAAGACCCCTTAGTACAGTGTCTGCTTCTGGGTGGTATAGTATAGTAAGTACACAGTAGTACTTACACTATATACTACATAGTATATACAGTATGTATTTATATATTTATTTACAGAATCATGAATGTTTTAGAATTATCAACAGGAAGATTTAAGGGAATTGTGATTTTTCCTGTACTGTAAAACTTGCTTTTTTAAAGAGACTTATTAATTCATCTGTAGTTGTCACTAACAAATAAGACTGATACAGGAGTTGTGCACAAACGCAGGAGTTCATGTGTGTTCCTGTCTGAACATCTGTGTTAGTTCTTCAAACAATAACCCAAACAACATTTCACATCCTGTTGCTACATCTCAGGGCTTCTCCAAACATCTGTCTTCCTACTTATGTTTTCCTGTGGACAGTCCTGCAGTATTGTTTACTGCTTCCATACATAGTGTCGCACTGTACCTTTGTACGGTATGTGTCCAAAGTCCAAAGGATTTTACTCTGTTCATCGTTTCTTAAACATTTCTAGTTTCTAAAAACGTTTTACAGTAAATGTGTCTTGTGCAAATATATATTCCACATTTTGATCTCCGGTAGTTGGGTTCCTGTTGCTCTAAAACAAACTACAGTACAACTTCATAAGCAGGAAATGTTGGGCACAAAGACTTCACTAATGGAAACACAAAGCACAGCTGCCAAGAACATGACGCAAGACCCGGGACATATTTAAGCTCTACTGGATGATGTAACTCTCTGAAGTTTGTGTCCATGAGTTCAAAAAGTTGGTGGTTTTCTTCTGAGTGCATCGTCAGCATAAACTATGGTAAAATGCTACTTTACAAGGAATGTTTCATATTTGTCTTAATAATCATTATTAAACTGAAAACCTCCCAGACAGTTCCCCTGTTTCTACACACTTCTGTTCTACAGTCACAATCTCTGTCCACTGTATCGTGTTGCCTCCCATCATCTTCAAATTCACGATTCACCAGTGAAGTTAGTCTTACAATTAAAATATCAGAATAAATTGTTAAAGGTAATAAAAGTCTCTTTTGGATCCAACTTTATGACAAAGCAGCAGCACTCAGGTTAATCTGTTAATGGTGTTAATACAGAATGGAAAGGCCCCCTGGTGGGAAACGTTTTCAAAGGCCACCCAAGTTCCTTCAGAGTAATTAAACTCTTAATTAATTAAGGTTACATTCAAGTTCAAATGAGTTTTTGTTTAACTCTGGGGATTTTTAAATTGAACTTATTAAACCTTAATTAAAATATGGATGGTGTCCCATAGGTTCTGTCTTCACATTACAAATAGTGCATAAAAGAAATAAATGCAATTTAGAAATAAAACACACAGACTAAAATAACATTAACAAATAATAAGATAGAGGAAAATCCAAAGCTGTCCACTAGATTCTTTGAAAATCTAAGTGGCATGAACGAGAGTTTTAATAGCGATTATATTCTGAGACACACAACCAGCTGCTGCATTGTAGTGTGGGCTCACAGCCACTAGATGGAGGAACGGGCAACCAAATAAACCTCCCACTGGGATCAGGGTTCACTGGAGAAAGACTCTCAACAGCATCCTATTAATATACAGATTTCAAAAATTTATAACCAGCAACTGGCCATTAAGAGGAGTTATAGACATGGTGGTCTTCAGCTATGAGCTGCAGTTACAGTTTTCAAGTCATCTAACTTCAATGTACATGTCCCACAATGACTGTGGCTCTGGGCCCCATAGCCTCATATCCTCTTTATGCCAGCTCCCTGCAGAGTGATTATTACAGAAGGTGAAATTCAAATAGAGGCACCATGTTCGGGTGAGCTTCTGTAGACCCCTGTGGCACCTGTGGACCCATCCCAGCCAGCCCGTGGGCGCTGGGTGGCATTTTGTAATGGGTGGAGTTCTAAATAAAGCTCTGTATTTGGGTGTGCTGACTGATGCCAGCCTGCAGGCAGAGAGGCAGGGGGACCCTGGTCGGCCACATCAAACAGGGATAGGCCACAGGAAGTCATCCTGAGGGGAGCATTTGCCCTGCTCCCCCACCGCTAGATGCACGTGGAGAGGCCGCATCAAGGTGTGTGTGTGTGTGTGTGTGTGTGTGTGTGTGTGTGTGTGTGTGTGTGTGTGTGTGTGTGTGTGCGTGTGTGTGCGTGTGTGTGTGTGTGTGCGTGTGTGTGTGTGTGTGTGTGTGTGTGTGTGTGTGTGTGTGTGTGTGTGTGTGTGTGCGTGTCTGGCTACAAGACAGCTGACACAATCTCATCCTTCCAAACTGTACAGGGTTTGTACAGAAGTTACTGTTCGACTTGACTTTTAGGACCCAAACTCCAAGAAACGGAAATGGCCTCATGTTTCTGGTGAGTCAGTGGTGGAACCACAGGTAAGAGGATGTTTTATCTGTACATTACGTTTTCCAGGGTCAACATCTGACATCATCCAGCTGTACTATGTGGGACAAACTCAGTGTGTCAACAACGGGTCAATGGCGAGGCCCTGCTGACATCACGTTCTGTCACTGCAGAGGGTGTCCTGATGACAAAAATCAATACATCTATTTGGTTTGATGAGTCATATGGTGTGTGTCAATATGATAAAATATGACAACGTCCGAGCCTGGAAAACACAGGGTTTACGAGCCCCATCAATGCTCCTGGTGGTTTACTGAACTTTATAACAGTTTCCTCCCTCACCACTGATTGAAGTGGACAACGTATTAATAAAAAAATCTTTATACAATTTTGAAAAGAAAAGGGGGAAAGAGGCATAAAGGAAAAAGGCGAATATTAATTTGTAAAACTGAGATGTTAATATAAACGACCTAACAAACAAGCCAACATTTTGCTTTAATAAAACCTTTCTGTTATCAGCAGAGTGTGGATCAATAAAATACCTTTTGGTTTCCGTAACGTTTGCACGTTGTTGCGTTCACGATGCGTGGGATTTTATGAAGTACACGTGAGACGACCGAGAACAGTAGACGATGACTAACCGTTTGAACGGATTTCTCTCATTATGCCTACACAGTGTAAGTGGCACAAACGAAATCGAGTTATTTTTCAAAAATCAAACGTTTATATTTAAGAAGTTTTACTTGTCCGAATTGTAGTTCGCTTTAAAGGTGTGACAACTTCCGGCAAACGAGGAGCCGTGAACGCACAGCTCGGGGGGTAAAGTCAGCCTGGTGACGCTCGCGCTCTCACTGCCCGGTGGGGCTGGAGATAAAAGCGCCGACCTCCTCTCCTCCCAGCAGTTCACACTGATTTACTCCGCGTGCGTCGGTGCCGACGAAAAGACGAGGCGACACGTTTCGATCCCAGCAAAGCACCGCGAAGCGCAGGAGCCGGTGTCTTAAATCATGGAACGGGATTTGTTTTAGCTTCACTTCTCGTCCCTGCCCACCTCCGGTTTCGGTGCAAAACGGCCGCTGTCGGTATTTGGGGCATTGACCGGTGCGCCAAACTCCTCTCGCGCGTCACCTCGCGCGCGCTTCGCTCCCGGTTGTCTCCCAGGGGGCTCGTTTGTGCCGGTGAGAGGGAAAAATCTGAGAACTCCCAACTTTCCCGTTGACCTCAGACCGTGGAAACAAAGAAAGTGGCAGCAGCCCTCTGACAGGTGAGTGCGACGCGCTTCAACGCGACCCGTGGGCGACTTCGGTGCGTTGTGAACAATTTGCCTGCTTCTTTTCCGGAGACATTGGTTTGATTGAGGCACGCGCGCGTCCCACTCAGATCTTCGTGCAGTAATAAACGTAAATGAGGCTGCGCAGCCTTGATGTGGGCTCCTGTACATTGTCTTTACTCACGGGCAGCACTCCTGCTACTTGCATAATTCATGGCACCATTATTTTTTCATTCGGACACGAGGCTCGCCTTTTTGGACGTCCCCGGTGCATTGGAAGTCCAAGAAAGATTTTAGAGACCGCGATTATGCTGACGTCTGTCGCTCTGTTGTTTTTAACGGTTAATCTGGAAAAAGATGCTGGAGTGTGATCGTCCTAAAACAGGAAGGATCCATTTGGTCCAGTGGCTCCACGTGCTACATTCTTGGCTGTTTTAACACTTCACCTCCAATAAAACACCCCTCGCTTCCAGGCGACGGAGCAGTTGGGTCCCACGGGCATGTAATTAATGACTTTAAACAGGGACTGGGACATGTTTGGTCAGAGTTGTGTTGGGATGGTGACTCGGGACGGGTCCAGACTGTGCTAGGCTTTTCTCCTTATTGCTGTTTCACCCTCTGCACATCGACTGAGGGGCTTCGGAGTCACCTGTGCTGACTGCCATGTTACTGAACCTGTATCAGCGCCTGTAAAGTTCGTGGGACTCGTGTCCTGAGGCCAATCGGCCAAATCAAGCGTTTGAGGTCGTGAACATTGGAAGTCCTAAGCTTTGCTCTTGACTGGATCGTCTTGGACTGGACTCTGAGACATTGTGTTCAAAACGTACAGCTGAGCAACCTTGATTTAGAAGTGTTATTTTAGGAGACTTATTAGGGCAGAACGGGGAGGAATGCTGCCTGCTGCGTTCACACACTAATCCACTTACCTAGCCTGACATTTTTCTGTGGAACCTAGCCTCCGTTTTTACAGTTTCTTTCTTATGTAGTGTTCCTGCATGCTGCTACTGGCTGGGTGTGTAGTGCACTGCAAAGGCTGTGGCAGTGCATTTGTGTATTCGCTCTGTGTTGCAGACTTTTCGCATTGGTTTGGGTTCTGTTAATATAAAGGATCGTTTCTCCGGAGCAACGTAGCAAACACTCGTCCTGCAATAAATGTGAGGAGTTCATATCCGAGAGGCAACAGCTGGATGAGGCCGTGCAGTGAGATCCAGAGGGAATGTGAGTCCTAAGTCGTAAGAAATAACCTGTTATTATTTGGTGCCCTGGAGCAGTGAGGTCAGGTCCAGCCCTGTCTCTGCATCATCCGTCTCTCTTCTCTCAGACTCAAACAAACCCACCCTCTGACCCCACTAAGGACACGAACATCTGCTAAGAACTGGCCCCTTTGCTGAGCAGGGCTAAATGGAGTAGTCCTTTCCAGTTGGAGCCCTGATGGTTCTGACCGCCTTATACACGTCCAGCATGCTTGTTGTTTGCATTGCCCAGCAGGTCTTGGTCACCGTTAAGCGGCATCTGCCTCCTGCCCTCTGATTCGAACCCACACAAGAACATTAGAGGGTCCGATTCACCTGCTAGTTGGTAATTAGAAATCTGAGCTTTCTTCAAAGTCAACGCTAGAATCAGGTGGGCTGTGCAGAGTCTAGCTGCCCTTTGAGGGCGGCAACAGTAGCTCCTTGACCAGAAAACAAGTCGTCTTATTATCTTTCCACTCTAGTGATATTCTCACTATTTGAGTTCACCGAGTGACATCAACAGTACTTGATTTGTAAAATTAGGGTTGGCTTTTCCACAGTTTTTCAAGTATTTTAACAATAACCCTACTGCCTCTACTTCCCCGTATAAGCCAGACGCATTGGCAGTTACTATCCAAACCACTTATCCCCAGCAGGAAAGCAGGTTTTCTAATGTAGACTTTCATTTTATGCTCCTGCTATTAGGGAAGCATTTCTTTTTTTTTCCCCCTCACTAATAGAAATAAAGAAGCCCAGTGTTCATATTAGAAACCATGGTGGCACCTGCTCGTCTGGGCTCAGACTGCAATCACAGCCGAGGACAGAACTCCACACAGATGGTGGTGAAGAGCCCTCATGCAGAGGTGCAGATGGCACCTTGATAAAACAGACCAGCCCGTCCACTTTTCTCCTCTTTTCTATTAGCCATGGAAAAACATTGATACTGGCAGGTAGCAGGAAACTGACGCAGCAGAATTCTGGTGTGCGGTACAATAGTTTGCACCCTGTTTCTGCATGCCATGGATGTTTGGGCAAACGGGCCAGAGCAGGTCAAAACAGAACGGTTTCAATCACGTGATGTCAAATATAATGACACAGCAATGCTTCAGGCTGAGTTATAGGTTAATACATTTACAATTATATGAAGTTTGTAGTTTTATCAAATGGATCAACTTTATTGAGTCTTTAATATAGTCAATAAACAAACGTTTGCCTTTCATTACTGAATTTGCGGATCATTCTATAAGTCATTTGGGGAATTAACGGGTAGACGCTAAGAGCTGGGACAAGCTGTTTAATGGAATCTGCTGATACTCCTGGCGAGCAGGACGCCTGAACTAAAAGCTTAGTTCCCTGTCAAGCTTTAATAAGAAACATCAAATCCAGATTAAATTGAGACACTAAAGCTTTTATAATGAAAGAAACTTACGTGTTGCACCTGCTCCTTGTTCCAACACTGATGCATTCAGGTTCGTTTGACAAGAAGTAAAGGTCTGTTCTTTTGTTTGTGCATCACTGACCTTCAGCTCAGGCCTTTCTAAACATGTTTGTTCTATTAGGTGTAGCTCAAGCTCTTCTCTGTGGGCCCCACTTCTTGTCCAGGGTTTTACATTCACCTTCCACTCAGACGTGTGTAATCACAGGCTGCGCCAAAGCCGATGAGGAAAGAGTGGCAGGGATGAAGGTTGCGCAGACAGGAGGCCGTGTCTTTCAGGGTCAAAGGTGATAATTATCCAGACCCACACACTGTCAGGCCTGTCACCACACAGCAGGACTGGTCTGGATTGGCTCACACTGGATTTGTAACCTTTTGTTTCACACGTTGATTCTTCACACTCCAAGTTGCATGTGGAAATACAGTAAGATGAGCCCTCTGTGAAACTACTGCATTTACAAACTTAATCATTACCAAGATGACCTTTTAAGATAAGTATATATCGTTATTAATATGGCCTCATCATATTCTGTATCCATGTCAAGCGCTGCCCTGCAGCATCGAGCTGCGTCTTACTTCATCTTTCAGAAACTGCCAGTGGTAAGAGGCCCACTCCAAAAAGATCATTTTGATCTTCAGATGAAGGAAGGTGGAATCTCCACATCTTCCCTCGACCACTTAACATCACTCTTGTTGTAGACACACAAAAATGAGTGGGTGGATAAATGCTTCCGAGTCACTAATTTCATTGTGTTTAATGGCGCCTCCTCTTCCTACTGGCGTTTTTTTGGAGACGCTGACAAACTGTGATTAGATTAATTCCTCTGTGGATTATCTTTGTCCAGTATTTATTTTTTAGATTGAGCTGTCAGTTTGATGAGCAACGTGTCTGTCTAGATGTATAGTACTTTCACCAATTCGTCCCCATACTTCCCCTATTTTGCTGATTGCCGCTGTTATCCATAAATGCTTGATTAGACACCAATCATTTACTAATTGTGAGCTGTGTTTTGTCCTGCGTCAAGCCAACCAGTCCTTGTCGTGTTGCCTTGATTAATATTTTTGACCTTCACTCTTTATCTAGGTTTTGTATAACACTCTCCTCTCATTTGATGGTCCAGGATGCTTCTGCACAAGTGCCTCTCTTATCTTGCATAGGTTTCATCAACTTGAGAGAACTAGACAAACGATTGATTGATGTTACTGATTAGTCCTAGTGCCTCATGAATTGTGGACATTTAAATAAAAGTGCCTTCATACTTATGAATATTCTGAACATCCCAAGCTCATTCTAATGGACTAGTGCCAGCAATGGCTGATAGTTGGGTTAAACTACTGATAGACAACTCCAACTATATACAGCACCTTATGTACTGTCAGTGGAAAATACACAAAATCTACAGATCACATTCACGCAAACTGTGTAGACAGGATTCAGGAACTCCGACCTTGACCTTTCCTAACATCAGAGCAAAATGCTTCTTAGCTACATCCACCCAATTTTGCCTCGCCAGTGCTTTTCCTCTGCAGTAAACTAATCAGTATTCCTGTCTGAAGCCTACATTAGACCCTCATGTGCCTCATTGGTGGCCCTGTTTAAGCAGAGTCTATGACCACAACTGATTATGCAGTTGAAGAACCATCTCAATTATTAACGAATGACTTTACAGGATGAACAATGTCAGTGGACTGTAGAATAGCTCTTGTTGGTAAATTTAAAATCTAATTTCAAAGGAGCATAATATAAAAATGAGTGAATTTAAAATAGTTATTGCATAATCTATACGAATTCCTGAAAACAACTTGAGACATTTATTTTCCCATAAAGCTAACCATGTAATGTGGCACCCTGCATTGTTTTTGTCCTTTAAATCTGCTCCTCTGACGCCAGGATGATAATAATTGTTTGGAAATTGCAGGTGTCAGGTGACAACACCTCACACCAGGTGTTTGTGGCTTTAGATGCTCGTTAAGACCATTGTTTTGGAAGGCGAAGCTCCAGTAGATTGTCAGCACATGGTGACAGATGTCATTTGACTGGTCATTGGTTTTGTAACACAGGTGTTTAGGGTCCACTGCTTTGAATTGACATGAAGGGTGCGAGTTCATCACCTGTTTTGATTTGTTTTTTTTCATTGTATTAGTTTTCTGTGAACTATACCTCACAAACCACTTTATAGGTGTTGTTCTGGCACTCGTACGTAGAATAATATTAAATTCTACCTTATATAGTCTGCATTATGATGGGCAGATGCCCGAAAGTAATAAGAAAAGGTCCTGTTGGGATGTAATATGTTCTGCAGACAGCCTTGTTTCTTTGAGCTACAGCTCACGTTCATGTTGAGCAGAGCTTTTTTTTTTTTGGTGGTCGGTTTGCAATTCATAATAAATTATATATTGTATAATAGGCCTTATCAGAGACACTAATCAACTCCCTTTAAAGCTACATGATTCATGCCATGTTTTCACGGTGCTTTGTTACTTGGATTTCCACTTCACATCTCCGTTTAGATCATTCAAACACAGCAGGGATCAAGAAAACATTAAACAGATGAGGTCTAAAGACTAAATGGATTGGATGTGCTACATGCACATATTTGTATGTGTAGCATCTAATTGATTATACTTTATTTTGTCATTTAGCACCTAAAGACATTGACACCCATGTTTTAAGTGTCAAAAACTGAAGCACAAATCTTGGTGCATGTTTAGCTCTTTGTCAGGACATCCTATCATGCTCTTCAGATAACAAGTTACACATGAACTCCGTGGACCCACATTGTATCATTTGTCTCCAGAACATTTAGGATCACAGTAAAAGCCGACACACACAGTAGTAGTGTTCTGTTCTAATACAGACACAAGAACAAAAGATTCCCATACAATGAAGAGACCAGGAACTGTAACAGACAATAATAAGCTTTGTAAGAAATTTGATTGTTTACATAAAATACTTAAATTAGTAGTTCACCAAAATAATCTATTTATCTTATAGTTCCTTTAACTGTTTATGGCCCCATCGCTTTCTGCTGAAGCATTTCCTCCCCTGCAGAGTGAATTCCCTCGCTGACTTTGATTGGAGGAAATGAGACGGCAGAAAAGGAGATGACCGCTGCTATTTGGTTGTTTTGCTTTCCTTCAGCCCTCATGTATTTTATCTCCTTCACTTCGGTCGGGGCGGCATCTGACATGCACATGCATGTTCAGGAAAGCTGCTTCTTGTGTGGTAAAACGCTTTGACGACTTGTCATCAAATCTTTGTTCTGTCTCAGTTGCACACGGCCCGGCACGTTTTAAAATTAAAATTGAATGAAATATATCCAGAAGCATTTGATCCAAACTAAGAAGTACAGTACAAAGAAAGCAGAATGTGAGTTTCCATCTGTACTTGGACAAACATCTACTAGTAGTTGTCTGCTCTGACATTGGCAGAACAGGACAATGCGGCTTGAATGAAAAGCTTTGTCCCTGTGCTGAACATTACCGCTTGTGCTGCATTTAATTCAGCTTTGCTTATTTATTGCCGTTTACCCAGGATTTAATTGCGGGGTCACATTTAGCCGAGGAGCTTCCTGTAAGACGCCATGACGATTACATTAAAAGCAGAACTTTTTCGTCTGTCGCTTCACTAAGTTATTAATTGGGATGTAAAACATGAATGAGGGCCTGATTTCTCAGGGACAAGTCTGTGGCCCTGGTACCGCTCTGCCTCGTTCTAACAGCCCACATTAAATGATGTAAAGGGCTGTTTGATGTTCAGCTTGGTTGAAGTGGCAGTGATGCGTGTTTATCCCACAACACTAACATGAATAGGAGTTTAAAATGTTACAACACACACCACGTTAATGGCTCCGCTGTAATAACACGAGTCCTGCTGTGGATACAGGTTTGAACATTATAATTTGTCAGCGTGTGACAACATGACGGGGCTAAACTGGTTGGTACTTCACAGAGAAAAGCAGCGGCAGAGCTTCACTGTGATAGACTCACTGCTGATCATTCATTCTCATTCTACTATTTTGCTCTGAATTAATTAAATCCAGTATGAAGGTCATGCTTCATTCATGCATGCTCATAATCATACATAATTTCAATATTGGAAAATATACTTACTGTAGATGCAGAGACTGCTGCTTATTTGAGCAGTCAACAAGGTGAAAGGCCAAAGTAATTTCCTTAATGAGTCATCCTACAGAGTCAGCTGTGTTGTCAGTGTTCACAGCGGATTTCAGTGGAATTTACTGATTTAGTCATGACGTCTGTGTCATAAACAAACCAGTGGAAATGTTCACCTCCTGTGGGTGAGATGTTGACTTGGAGCACATTTGTTGTACTGGGACTTTAAATATTCCCCCAGCTTAAAACCTTCATCAGACTCAAATTCATATGCCTGCAGAGTCATGATCTCAATCTGCCCAGCAGACATGATTTATTCAGCAGTATTCGATGAGGATAATAGCTCTGTCGAGGTCCAAATCTTTCAGGTCGGTGGCTGCTCGATGTCGGGTGATGCAGCACTGCAGATCTACAGTGTAGCACAGATAAGGTGGTAATTGACAGGAAAGCTGGGACATGGTTGGTTCGTTTTAATGTGTGGTAGAACATAAAACGCCCAAATCCATTCGCCGCTGTTTGTCGGCAGTAGCAGCATGTGGCTAATTTAATTTCAACACTGTTCAGCTGTTTTACAAAGAAACTGTTGCAGATGCCGAATGCTATAACATCACTTTTTTTAGATCAGAACGGTTGTTTGTTTGACAGTTGCTGGGAGGAAATCCTTAAACAGAATTTATCCTGTGATAACAGCAAAGTGCACTTTGAACTGCTGATTTGAAGTGTGCGTTTTGCAGCACGCTGTAATGTCATTATTGATAATGCGGCCGCTTAAAGAACCTCAGCGCTGACTCCGCAGCCTCCCAATAGCTAACGGCCTGATCGGCTCGGAGGCGACGGACAAGCGAGTGTTGCCGCTTCCTCCTGCTCGGAGCTTTGTGAGGGCTTCAGATACAGCGGGATGCAAAGATTTGGTTTTCAGACAGATGCAACAAACTTAGGCAAGGCCCTGTGGTTATGGGTTTGTTGGAACACAGATATCTTAATAGCCGTACATAAAATGACAATTCCCTGTGTGTGCCTGCAGCTTAATTGATGTATTGGTGCAACTGTGCATCTCAACCACCCGGTAGAGGGATGATTATACATCTGTGTCTATTGATCAGAGTTATTTTTGTTTAGTTTCCAGCTTTACTTCCAACCTGATCCTTTAGTTAAAGCATTCCTTGTACCGCACAGTAATATCATTGGTATGTTTCATCTTTATTGCACCTGTTGCACTCTTTTGTCTCTGCTATGACTATCATGACTGGGTGATGCATTCATGGCCACTGTTTAATATGATGATCAATAGGTGTTTTTTGTCTTTTTTTTTTTTAAATAAGCTGTTATAATTATATAGTCTTGGTTTTCTGGTGTTTCCTTGCAGGTCACATTCTAGTGAGTGGGATGTTAGAGCTGTGGGAGCAGGCGTGACTGAAGTAGCATGGTGAAACACCAACCCCTCCAGGTCTATGAGCGCCAGCTGTGTTTGTCATGTATCACTGGGATCTACGGTTGCCGATGGAAACGCTATCAACGTTCCCACGATGACACCACCAAGGTGAGAGGCGGAGGAAACCAAAAACACACTTATGAGTTGATTTAGTGATTAGGATCAAAGTTTTGCATGTTTTGTAGATTCGATCATAGATTCCTTTTTTGGGGGTTTATTACTTGGTTACTTGAAATTGGTAAAAACTCGTTGGAAATACATTAAAGCAGTACTAAATTTTTGTATCTAATTTAAGCATCTTTTCTTAACCTACCACCTACATCTTGGTTATTTCTTTGTTTTAGTTGCTAAATTTAAAAGTGAGTGTCCTCACGTCTCTAAATGGCTGCGTAGGGAGCAGATGTGCTCGCCCACGTATTCTAGTTGTGTAATCCGTGTGGACACTGCTCTTACACCTCCTGGGTCTGTAGATGCCCCGTACAGATACAAGCGGTTATAAATACAATGATGTTTGACCAAATATGTCCTGGTTGACCTCCAGGCTCAGTATTGTGGAACTTTCCAACAGCAACTACCTCAAATAACTGGGTTTTGTATTGCTACCAGTAGCACCATGATAAGTATTGCATACGAGCCATATGTTCCGACCTTTCCCATATCTCCTACAGTGTGCTCCACGTTAAGAAGGACACACTGCTTATGTTGCTGCAACAAACACCCTGTTTACATTTTGGTTCATAAATTGGCAACCTCATTTGCTGTACATGTACTCTGCAGAGATGAGCCTGGTTTAACCCAGCACACAGTGGAAAATTTAGGCATGTACGACACTTATACCACAGACATGCGAGGCTGCCCATGACTGACAGCACTTGGATCACATGAAATGCATAGAATCTAAAACAAGATATTGATTGTTTCATTTTTTTTGTTCCTTTTCCTGTTTGAAGGAAACTGAACACTGTGTAGCTCTGTTTCCTGCTGCCAGCGGTCGTCTTTCAGGCAGAGCTCCAAAGCTGCTGCAGCGTCAGCAGACTTTGCTCATCCTCTGCCGTGGCCGTGCGGCGTTCAGGGAGCTCTTGTCTTGACCCCAGCGTAAGAAAACACCGAGTCGTGCACGTGTGCCGTACAGGTTGCTGGTCAGTCCCACAAAGCTGAGAAGAAGCAGCAAAGAGCGGAGATAATAGTGCCTGACAAAAGTCAGGGTGATGTCATATAACTCTGCATCATTAACTGTCCCGGTAAAGACACTGACCAATCAAAGACAGGTATCAGCTACATGTAACAGGACCTGAGGTAATCGCAGACGCGTGAGAGATGAGAATCTCGTGTTGAAACAACTGGACTCAGCCCATCGTGCTATTTCTCCCCTTTTCTGTCTTTGGCTGTAACCAGCCGTTGCCCGACCGTCCCAGAGAAGCTGCTCCTGCCTCCATTCAAGGCGCTTTGTAGGAAGACGGTGCACGTCATGCAATGCAAGCTGATCTGGCCTCTCAGTAATAATTGAAAGTATTTCCATTTAGTCAGTCTTTACCATTCAGTCGCACAAAGGCTTCAGAAATAGAAACAAAGCTTCCCTGCCTTTTTTTTTGTCGGTGATCTTGTGGTCTCTGTTTGCCCGGGCGGGAGAAATACTGGACAGGGACAGACAATGCCGTCACGCTAACTCTGACGACGTGCACTGAGCTAATCAGACGTCAATGTTGAGAATGAATTGTTAATTATGGTATTTTTGTGTCCACTTTTAAAGAGAGTTCTGTTCTCGCTATAGAATTGAATAGAACTAACATCAAATCAGAAGTGCTGTGACACCTGCTCTGTTTGATACAGTGGTATTGTAATGTTCACACTTCAGTCACCTCCCCAGTCTCTCTGTTACAATCGTGTGTTCTGGAGAGTGAAGCCGAGTCCTTGAAAGATGACAGATTTATCTGTACTGTAGCAGAATGTCGGAACACTCCAAGGCAAGGTCGGACGGCACCAATCATTTGAGACCGTGTTCTAGAGCCTCTGTCTGAGGCCGTGACATGAAGAATGAGGCGGTCTTCATATGCTGAATCTAAAACATCCACCTGTTAACACCTAAAGTGTATAATCATAGAACTAAACTAGTTGCTACACGTATTATTTGCCGTTGCTCCCCCTTGTGCTTTTGAAGCCTGCAGCGAGTGGTGTGATCCACATTGTCTGGCGTGAAACGCATTTGCTTCTAGCTTGGCATTAGCTGACGCCTTTTGTTACCGTTACATTTTTGCAGAACGTTCATTGCAACGGTTCTACAGCAGAACACAATGCGTCGAACAGCCACTGTGAAATGCCAGGAATGTGACAAGGTATCGGGTGTGGGGTGTAGTGAAGGCTGAAGACTAAAGAGAGAGAGCGAGAGGCTGGGGAGGTTGTGCCTCACAGCTAATAAGAAGGAAAAGAATAACTGCCTACACTAGTCTTTTTTTTTTTTTTTTTCCCCCTCAAAGTGAGCTCAGATTTGTTGTCGCTGTCATGTGCGTCTCCTTGCAGGTGTGTTTACACACCATCATATTTTCCTCATATCTTTTAGACATCTCATGACAATGAATGCAGTTATTTAACATATGTTTATTGTCAACATATACTTTATATAACATTAATTAGGAGAGCCATATTACATGAGGAGGAGCATAATGTTAATGTGAAATCCATTTGCTACTGTACAATCTGCACTGTTGTTGTCAGCACTTTAGATAGTTTTCATTATATAAATAAGAATGCCCAAAATCGCATAATTATACAGAATAATTAAAGTTCTACAGATAGGTTTTTCTCATAAAGCTTTCAGTGCAATAGCTCCGCGCTGCTACCAGCACCGTTCAGTGAGTCAGGGTCACAAAAGTCCACCTTATGAAAGGTGCTGCTGCCCACATAGCTCACAGCGGCCAGTTATCTTTAAGCCAGAAGCACATTAAAAGCCATGAAACAGGTTTTGGTACCGTCTAACAGCTTAATAATAAATGAATGACATTGACAGGCGCTTATAGTGTACGTGGTCTTGTAGCAGCATTGGCTGTTTGGACCGAATGTGCAAACCGAGCTCTTCTAAATGTTTTATTTATTTATTTTTTTTTATGTATTCCTAGGAACATTTCATCCTGGCTCCATATGTTATTTTAGGTCCATTTGCATCCACCATTTGTTTAAATACACAATGTGATTACTTGTGTATTTAACTAAATACACAGTAAATGCTATAAATTGGATACTTTTGCTCCTTGCACCTAATTTGACTGACTGAAGCTTTGTTGTGGTGAAGGACAACACATGGATTGATCACATTATGCATTAAGTTGCCTCTGTAACTACAGTATGTAATTATAGAAATGATAGACAGACGATCGACTAAATTATTGGACTTTTAAATGTTATTAATGAAAGTACTGAAGAAATACTTCTGTATTAAAATAGTTTGTGAACAATACATAATTATTTTCATGAAATCAATTCTAATTACTAGTACTCTAATATCTCTGAAACAGCCTGAAGGAATGTTTTTAGGTTTTGCACGAATGTCCACTTCGATTCACGAATGAACTAAAATGATGTTGGTCTAGACTCTCATGCATTTACAGTAAACTGTTGGTTGATGATGCTGGTATTATTGTAGCTGACCATTGTTAAGAGCTGTCCAAGTATTTTCACATTATGAGCCCGTTGCTTGCAGATACTGTAGCTGGCGAGCGATGTGCAAGTGGAGGACGATTCCTTTTTAGGTTTTAATTTGGGCGTTTACACATGACTCCGATGTTTGCTTGGATCCATTTCATCTTTCTATTTTTAACTGTGGGCTTGTTCTATAAGACTTGATCTGTGACTCCATCCTGTGTGCTCCTCTTTAATAATGAATGTAATCAAACCCATCGCTGGGAGGCATTACTTAGTGGCACTAAATGGCACCGTAGTGTTGAACATGCGCTGTAATCAGTAAATATGAATAATAACTTTTAATGAGTGCTTCACATTTAAATTCATTTGAAGTCAAAACTCTGGCTCTTCTCTGTTGGAAGATTCAAAAAGTCTGACACCAGGCAGAGTAACGATGAGGCGACTGCTTCCGCGCTGCTTAATACTAAAGATTTAGTGACGTTCTGGCTTCTCTTGCTGTTCTGTCAGTCGGCGCCATGGGGTTGCTGTGCCTGAGTAAAATGCCAGCCATGCAGAATGTTAATGTCGCTGGGGCAGGCCAAGTCATGTCAGGCTGGATGAGCGGGGCCGCTGAGAGAGAACATTAGACCTTAAATCTTCACTTAAAGATATTGGGTTTTCTTTAGAGCAGACTTTTTTTGCAACACAAATCAATATTGTTATGCGCTTCTCTGGGGTGAAATCAAATTTATGAAACTCCTATCTGCAGCATCACTTAATATCTGCAGAGGAGCTTCCCAGTGTGTTATATCATCTCCCTGAAATGACACTGGCGTACAGCTCATTAGATGATCTGATTAATTAAGGGGACCTCAGTGTAGGGAACTAATTTTCTGCACCATAACAGCTCCCTGTGGACCATCCATGCAGCATCCATCATAATCCAGAGTGGAGGGGAGTGTTGGGGAGTGGGAGCAGAACAATGTACCCTTACAGGAAGAAGGTCACGTCTCCCACCGTTTGCCGGTAGTCATTAAAGACCATGAGAAACTGGCTCAGAGCTCTTTCATCAGTCAGTTGTCTCCCACAGAGAACATACATGTAGCACCTCTCACTTTTTTTTGACTCTTGCATTAATTTGAGTTACGTGCTGTCATGTCAACCGATTGACACAGAAATAATTATTATAATATGTTTTTAAGTCTGGGTCTGGAAACGTCAAAGGTTCGTGAGTCTCATTAGCCTGTTGAAATGTGGTTAAATTGAGAAAGTGAGAGCTCTTATTGCAGTTGCAGCAACTTTAATATTCGCCGCAGTACAAAGACTCATGACAGATGAGGACGGTGCTTATTCAGAGTTATTAAAAAAAACATTCCTTTAGTAATGAGCAAAGCGCATGAGGGAAAACGCTCTTTAAAGGTCAGTAGCCTGGATTATAGCATGAGCTCAAAGTGAGTAAATTTGTGGGAAGTTTCCAGGAATGTCTGCAGACCTTGTGGAAAAGTTGAACTCTACGGATTTTTTTTTTTTTTTTTTTTCCCCCAAGCTGAAGAATTTTCAGATTGTATTATCATCGATTATGATTCTTTGTCAGTCCTATGTATGTAGTGCATCCATATATGAACCTATCTTTGTTTGCGTGTGCAGTGGGAGCTGCTCTGGTCCTTCATCCTGCTCTTTACATTCTGCCTGCTGCTGGTCTGGTTCTACTTCTGGTGGGAGGCGCACAACGACTACAATGAATTCAACTGGTGAGCGCAGCAGCTGCACACGAGCCACCATCTATAAAATGAATTGAATCCATCATTTTAATCTGCCAGCTACCATAATCTAAAAAGGGACCCCCATCCCACCGTGAATTGCACATTATATAACAAATGGATCAACCTATGCTTTACATCACTGAGCCCCTTTTCAAATTTATTTCACTATATGACCATTAGAGCAGAATCCATCCAGTTGAAATTCAATATAAACACCTGACTTCGTTTATTTTTCAATTATTACCTGAAATGACTTATGGCTCACCTTTCAGAACATTAAGAATATGCATCGATTGCATCAGCCATTACCTATTCTCACATTTCGTTCCCACTTCAGTGTATCGGCTTCTCATCCCCAGACCCCATTATTCCTCCTTGCATTTTGTAGGACGGCTGTAAAGAGCCCTATAGTTAGTTTATACTTATAAATGTAGTGTTAAACCACCTTACACACTCACCAAAGCAGGCTCCTATAAACTGTGCTGTCCCGGGGCTCAACGCTGGTTAGTTATGTGTTTGGTAGATGAGCTCTCAGTGTGATGCACATTCACTCTTTTGTTGCTGCAGGTTGCTCTACAACCGCTCTGGGGAGTGGAGCGATGGCACTGTTCCCATCCTCGCCACTACTGCTGCCGGCTTCACCTACCTTTCATTTTTAATGGTCAGTCCCTCAACAAATGCGGCTCCTGAATGTTCTCGCTGTGATTATTCCTTTTTGCAAGTTGACCTTGAACTGTTTAACCTGTTGTTCTGCTCTTGCGTGTTTGTCTCTCTCCAGGTTTTAGCACTTTGCCACATTGCACTTGGGCAACAGTTGAATTTGCACTGGCTCCACAAGGTAATTGTCTGAGCGTGGGTAGTCGAAACTGTGGAAGAAAAGGATGAACTTGCTAATGTTTCTGTTTGCAAGGTTAAATTCTTAAATCACCTTCTTCACACTGTCGTCGCTGAACACCGTTTAAGGTGTGACGGTGCCAGGAGCTATTCTGCGTGCATGTGCTTATTCAAAGTGACAGCCTCACTTGAGTTTTCTCTCCCGCTCCATCTCCACAGATAGGAGTGACTGCTGCCCTGCTCACCACCATTGTTGGTGTGATATCTGTCAATCAAACATGGGCTCAGGAGTGGGACATTGTCCACATCTCCCTGCAGGTCAGCAACCTGAAACGCTAAAGAGCCCCCGAGCAACGCTGTGATGCTTCTCGTTATTTCTGCATAACAAACAGGACTCTAACTGCTGAGCCGTTATCAGTCTTAGATAAGAAAGCAGCGTTTAATTTCACCGCTGATACTTGTTTGATCTGACATTCATTAAACAGTATATTTATGAGCCACCCTCTCATGCGACATTCAGGTTAAATATGCATGAAGTAGTTAACTAGAATTCATTTAAATGTTGTTTGTGGTTAAATATCCATGTTGAACATTACTTTATGGAACAATACGACCTTGTCAACACCTATGTTATATCCAAGGAGTGGGAGAAGTACAAGAATTTGTGTACGCCTGAGACTATTGCATCATCAGGAGTGTGTGATTGGAGTTGAGTCACAGTTCCACAGAAACTGATGCCGTTACATTTGGCTCCGTGAATTATAGCTATTATCTCTCAACAGTGTCTTAGCCGTAGATAATGCCTGTAATTCCACGCTCCCCTGTTTTTTCACCGTGTTTTCTTTCCACTTGCGGACACTCATCTGTGTTATTCTGCCTCCTCCTCCTCCCCGGCGCTCCACATCCAGGCCACGGGTCCGTTCCTGCACATAGGGGCTCTGGCTGCAGTCACAGCACTGTCCTGGATTGTGGCTGGACAAGTTGCCCGCACAGAAAAAACAAGTACGTTTCCATGTGTTACACAAAATACTGGTTGCGTGGTGTAACTATCTGGGAAACACACACACGCACACACACTCAGGAAGAGTGGTGAATGATTAACACTGTGTAGACAGAGGCCAGGACCTCCACCCAGGGTGGTGGAGATAACAAACATTCCTACAGGCTCATGTGATGTTTTCCAGCCAGGACACCTTGGGATTGTTTCTCCTTCGCGTAAAGACTTTCTACAAAGTAGCAACTTGAGCGTGGATCCCGTCTATAGAGTCAGAGCAGATCGAAGAGTATTTTACTGTGTACTTTGTCTTCTGAAGAGATTATAATCAGATATCTAGTATTTATCAGAGCAATGTCTGCCATCTACACGTGTCATATAATGTCATCAGAAGCAGCATTAATAGTGAAATTCATTAATCATTATGTGAACTTTACTACTTAATTAGCTCTACTTTCTGCGTCTTCTACTGAGATGCATTTATGACTAACTAAAAGCTGTTGGCTGCAGCTGAGGTTTGGCTTATGCTGTGATTCTTGATGAAGTGTCAAGGTGTCGTCTGCGTTACTCCCACGTTAACATCTGTGCTGTAATGCGGCGCGGAGTCTGAATACCAACGAGGCTGTGGAGGTGTGAGTGCGAACGAGGTCTGCGAGCCTCCTGTGTGTGTAACTGTGTGTGTGTGTGTGTGTGTGTGTAACCAGAGTTGTCTACTCAACCCCGCCCCACGGCTGACCTTGAAACGAATACATTCCCCTGTGTGTTTGTGTGCACACACTCGCAGCCTTCATCGCTCGCCGTGGTGGCTTCAGGGGAAAGTGATTCTCCTTGGCCACTATTGTCAGTGTTCCTGCCCATTGTGTGTGTCTGCAAATGTCCGTGAACAGCACCCACAGTCCCACCACCATGTATTTGAGCCCTACAGCTCACGCAAATATTCTCTTGGGTACAAAGAAAGCACAAGAGGCCGCTTTCCCATGGCTGTCACTGCTGTGGCTTTAAGCAGCTTTTATATATGTGCTCGTGATGCCAAAGGAGACGATGCAGCTAATAAATACATAATGAATTAATCCCCATATGACGTTGTCCTTCCACCTCCGTGAACCCGCGTTTTCCTCACACGGTCTGTCTTCTGTCAGAGTTCCAGGTCGTCGTAATGATGCTGTATATCTGTACGCTGCTGGGGCTCTACGTGGTGCCCATCTACATCACCTCTCCCTGCATCATGGACCCCACCGCCCTCAAACCACGACCCGATGTCATTGGCCATCACGGAGCTCCTATGGTGAGTCATTTAGTCGGACATCTGGAGTGCAGACGCAACCGCGCCGTGTTCCACACCAACCTGTGCTTTGATGAACCTGACACCGGTTTCAGATCCAACCACAGCGGAACCGACGACACTTAAGATGCGAAGCCTTTAACCCAGATTGTTAAGAAGCACTTGAAGACAGGGCGTATCTTTGGTTTCTCTTTACATTAGTTCTGCTGGCGCATGTCCCACGTCTACGAACGACCTTGTTCCTGTGCAACTGAAAATAATCCCGACATATTCATGTTATTGTGGAATTAATTACTTTCTGCCAGACGGGAGCAAAGATGGGTCAAACTACTGCTAATTTGGCATCTTAATGTGAAAGAAATGATGCATGATTACGATTCAATATTCTGCCCAGCTCAACTGTAGTTGCATACTGTATAATCCTTATACACTGCAGCATTTTCTATTATATTTAGTGACTCTAAACATTACCTACAGACAGATTTATGTACTTGGCACCATATTGTGAGTATAATTAAAAAAAAAAAAAAAGCCTTGGTCGGATTCCTCGGTATTCATAGCACTTACTCACACTCTCATAAACACACCCTGCTTTTTGTGGTATTTGTGTAAAGCAATCGATCTTCGCAGTGGAATCTAAAATTAGCAGTGCTTCTGTAAGGCTGTGAGAAACTCCCACTGGGGAGACGAAGAATAATCACATGACTGGACTCAGTTTCCCAGAAGGTCCC
The DNA here is from genome assembly GCF_900634795.4 of Betta splendens. Taxonomy (NCBI): domain Eukaryota; kingdom Metazoa; phylum Chordata; class Actinopteri; order Anabantiformes; family Osphronemidae; genus Betta; species Betta splendens. The sequence goes on from NC_040893.2 coordinate 13,660,917, forward strand.
AGTATTGATTAGAGCATCACTCCCACCCTGCGGTTCCCAGTCATTAGGCCTATGCGCAGGATGTGCTTTAGGACTTAGTCATATTTAACCTATTGGCTTGCAATGACCAGACCCTTGACTGGAACAATCCACAGCAGAGTTACACTTGTACACTGACAACCGCAGTCATGTTTATTTTTGAGAAGCCTCAGCTTTAAAAGAAGTATTAAAACAAAATTCTGTTTGTGTGTCTAATGTTTCCTCTTACGTGTGTGTGTGTGTGTGTAGCTTGCACCAGAGAACACACTGTGGTCCTTCCAGCGAGCTCTGCAGATGAACGTCACTGGGTTCGAGACTGACGTGGCTGTCAGGTACACAAGTGCAAATCACTAAATCAAACAGGAGGAAGTGTTGCTTGGACTGTATCTAGATTCACTTCACTGTTTGCTTTCATAGGTGGTAGAAGGATTATTCTGTCACCACTTCACCAGTCAACAAGGTGCTCGAGAGGCAGGACTGAGAACATAAGCAATGCTAAACTGTTTGGAAGTAATTGATTCAGTGTCAAACGTGTTTTGTCATGCAGCCTTCATCAGAATTATTAGTCAGCTGTTGTTCACAGGAAACTGTGGATTCATCAAAACATCTTAACAGAAGTTCTCAGAATGAAATGTATCAGATCCTGACATCCCACTGCAGTAGAATGTAAACACTGCTATATTTATTGTCCTTGCCTATAGTATCTCATTTCAAAGTAAGACACTGGCTGATTCAATGCACACTCAGGAAACTAACAGCAGCATTTCTGTAGCAGTGGAGAGGCTGAATGCATCAGTAGCTGCAGGCCTGGCATCATGGATCTGATGGGAAGTGACAGACAGAGACACACTTGACTCTAGACAGAGCAAGTGGGGAGGGGTTCCTCCTGATGAATGGCCGAGCTGCTGTGTAACTGTGGGGAGTGATCTCTGCCTAGTGTTTATAGGCTGCCGTGTGTTTTCCCTTTTTATTGTTGATGCACTAGAAACTTAATTAGACTCTCTGTGCGTTAGTCTGCATGTGTGTTTGCTGACCATGTGGGCTGTACAGTCTCCAGAGGGCTGAATGTGTGTCACTGGCTGCTGACAGGTGAGCTCCTCACTGTGCAGACTAATTAGACGTGGTGACAGCAGCAGACCAGACTGACGCGTTCAAGACCAGCACGCAACACGTTTCTGCTTCCAGCTCCTTAAAACCGTTTAGTCGTTTGTCGTTTCCAGCAGCGAACATGATCCTCCGGTTTGTTTTTGGGTTTTTTTTTCCATTTATGACTTTAACCTTGACTCTGTCCCCTCCCTGGTCGCTAGTTTGGACGGAGTGCCTTTCCTGATGCATGACCACACGCTGCGCAGGACCACAGACATAGGGAAGGTCTTCCCAGGCAGACAGCTGGACAAAGCCTCGTCCTTCAACTGGACGGACCTGCAGCAGCTAAACGCGGGACAGTGGTTCCTGAAGGTAATTCTTTGTGAGGTTTGTTGTGACATAATGCATGATTAGGCTATCATAAGTCTGAAATCCACAGCTGATGTTCCCACTTGTTTTTTAAATTAAATTCTATTGTTGGCTGCAGACTGTTTCCTGTTTGCTGCTCTTTCATTACGTGTCTGTCTGCGTTACTTTTTCCACTCTCGCCCCGACTTTATTTACGTTACACATTCACAGCTTGTGGTTTGATATTGTGCTCCAGTGAAAAGCCTCCCCACCTCCGCTGCTGCGTGCAGCTACGATGAGTCAGTGTCAGGCTGATTTCAATATGCTCGAACACGTCGTCCAGCGCTCTGAATGAGTAATAAAACTGTCACCGAGACAAATCTCGAGGGTTCTTCAGTCAGACAAGTGAATTTAAACGCACCACGGAAGACCTAAATAAAGAGCATCTCATATTCTTCTGTGTGTACTGAGAAGGAGAGAAGGGTCAGTGAAGCGCGAAAGAATGTGAAGGAAATGAGGAAAAGCGTTGTCTGCGTTTCCTGTAGGCGTTTTCCAAACACCCCAAACACAACATGGCATGACACATGGTTGGAGGTTTCTGTCCAAAGTCCTTGTTAGGATTATGATTTGGATGTTTATGTTTCTAGTTCAGTAGAGAGGCGATATGATCTACGTGAATAGTAAATGCTCTCTTCCTGTGCTGCAGAATGACCCCTTCTGGACCGTGCACACGCTGTCCCCTCATGAGAAGCACCTGATCGCCAACCAGAGTGTGTGCAGCCTGGAGCAGCTCCTGAAGCTGGCCTCCTACCACAACAGCACGGTGGTCTTCAGGCTCAGCCGGCCTCCTCCAGAGCACCCCCGCTACCACAGCTGGATTAATGATACACTGCAGGCCGTGCAGCAGTCTGGGATTCCTCAGAGCCTGGTAGGTGAAGAGGAAGTGAAGGTCTGGAGCGTCTGGATTAAAGTCTGACTGCACTGTGTCGCTTATAGGTGATGTGGACTCCAGACGAGCACAGGGCTCAGGTGAGGCAGCAGGCGCCCGGTCTGATCCAGGCCTCGCTGGAGAAACAGAGTCCTCAAACGCTCCAACAGGACGGCATCAGGAGGCTGCTGCTCCGATACAACCAGGCGAACGCGCGGGAAGTCAGGTAGGAGCACAGCCACACGAACCAGGCATGCGGTGAGCGCGATGCCGCGACGTACGGCTGTGATTCAGTAAGTGTGTGCGACTGGTTTCAGGGAGTACTCTGAGAATGAAATCCGCCTCACTCTCTACACCGTCAACGAGCCCTGGCTGTACTCGGTGCTCTGGTGCAGTGGGGTGTCTTCAGTCTCGTCCGAGGCCCCACACATACTGAAAAAGGTGCCTTACCCCATCTGGCTGATGGTAAGGATCACCACACACTGCATCTCCTCCTCATGTGTGTCTGAACAGCAGCGTGTGGAGATCACACATTATGTCGTACAGGATGAATCACTAAAGGTCTATTAGAAGGCGCACATGCAAAAAACAAAGTATTTAATAAAAATAATATCCTAATAAATATAATATCGGATGTTCTGCACTAGAACTGCAATGTGTTATGGGAGCATGTCGCTCATCTCCATTATGTCACGCCTCCTGAGCCTGTCTTTGCCTGCAGCTGCGCGACTAAATCACGTTTTGTTCTGCGATCTTAACGAGGACGTTCAGCCTTTAGCAGAACTCATTTAGTGTGCGTGTGTGCTTGTGTGTGTGTGTGTGTGTGTGTGTGTGTCCTCTACCGAACATGCTGTGCTATTACTTTCCAATGCTCACCTGAATTCCCAGCACAGAAGAAAGACGAGCTTCGCCGCTGCTCTGTGTCCCGTAGAGAATGACTCAGGGCTTTTCCTCCACACTGAGCCTCTTTAGTGTCCCCTATGTGCGGCCTGCCAGCCAGGTCTCCCCCTCAGCCTGCTGCCATACGGGTCCCTGCATGAAGATATGCAGCTCAAAACCCCCTGCAGTGGATCCGAGGCCGTTTATGTTGGAAGTGCATGTGTCAGCTTTAAGCATCAACACCGATAACGGAAATCTGCTGCTGGATGCTGGAAAAGACTACAGAAGTTCACATTTAAACAGAGTTTTAAATGTGACCCTTAAGTTTTTCCTTTTTTGTTTTTTTAATGAAAATAATGTCAAGATTTATTTTGTTAAACAAAGAAAAAAGGAATTTCTTATTAACATGTTTCTTAACTTCTTAACAGTGACATTAACGTGTTATTATTGTACATACAGTACAGTATTATGTCATTATCCACTCTAGAGGTGCCGCTGTTCACATTGGAGGTCATGTTGCTGACTGACCCAGTGGTGGATCCTGTCATAAACCTTGAACTTGACTATATGTGTGTGTTTCCAGAGTCCGGATGAATACTGCCTGATGTGGGTGTCTGCAGACCTCATCTCCTTTGCTGTAGTCATAGGAATATTCATTTTCCAGAGGTAGGTGCTGACGCTTAGTGATGTAACTGTATTCTACTCGTAATATCGGTGGTGCTTACACAAGAGCTACTGTTCCCCCGCTTCTTTTCTTTTGATTTGTAAATGCTGCCCATATAAGGACTTCCTGCTAATTAACAGCGCCCGTGTCTCACTCAGCGTGTCACACATGCTGTCTGGGGCACGTCATTAAAGCAGCAGCATACATAATTATGCTGCAAATTACATCTTAATGGAAAAGCTGGGGATGAACCTAAATTGGTGGTTTCAGAACCTTTATGTTTCCAGAAGCTGTTACGATGGGTCCCTGCTCTCGTGTCCCCTTTCTACCTCTTGTGTTGGTACAATAGTTCTGCATATGAGCATGTCCTCTCTCATCTACGTCCTTCACACTCCTCCAGCGCTTCTCCTACTGTGCTGGAGAGTGTGGTTTTGACCTGTCCTCCTGTCGTCTCTGGGACGATGGGCAGTGATTTTGTTTTCACGGTCCGGTCCGGTCCGGGTCTGCTGTGCTTGCCCGAGCTCTTCAGTAGCTTCTGCTAGCTTCTAAACTGACCTCTCTTGTCTCCCACCTTCTTTTGTCCTTGTTTTATCCTTCCGCTTCTCCTCCCTCGTCCTCTCTCTGCCTGACGTGCATGCCCTTCTCCTCTGCTGCATTCTGGCATCTCTCAGCTATCACATGATCAGGTAACTGGGTCACCTCCTCGAACCCAAAGTCCTTTTTCACTCTTTCACTAATTTTCTCTCTTAATTGAGGCATTATTCACTTTGTCTGTCTTCAACTGTGACTCTTTTCTTGTCTCATTTAACGCCATCAGATTTTTCTCTCCACCTTACTTCCACAGTTTCTTTTACTCACACTTTTCTGCCAGACGTTTTTTTTTTTATTTTTTTGTGTCACTCCTATTTTTAAAATCACAACGATCTATTGACAACATTTAGTTCTTAATCAGAAAATAATGTTTAGAATGAACTAGAGCTATGCTTCATCAGACGAAGTGCCTCAGGGCTGGCTGTATTGATGCACATGAACTTACACTTCTGTTTCCCTGTAATCATTAGTTCAGCTATTAATGTAATTGAATTTAAATCCGACCCATTTGCATCAAATGGTAGACACAGTTTCCACATAGGGGAAATTAATTCCTGAGGGTAGTGATAAACCTTGCGATGAAGTAAACAGCATTTGATGTAACAAAATGGTATTTCCCTATAGTACATTCAGTGCATACTGTGACTGTTCTATAGGAAAATTCTTTGTTATGCATATTTTAGCAGCAATAACTTAAATGCTTTGGAATTAAAAAAAAAAGTAAGAACAATTTGCCTGGGCATAATAATTCCCTTATATTTAAATATCTGCAGTAAAGCTTTATTTATGGTGCTATATAAAAATAAACACGCAGTGATCAGACAACTTATCTACATTGATCCTGAACTGACCTGAGCAGAGGCAGCAGTGTTCAGTGGCATCGTCTTTGTTTCAAGGTGCTTCCTGACCTCCCGTTTGATCTGCAGGTATCGGATGAGCGGCATGCGCAGCTACAACCCTGAGCAGATTATGCTGAGCGCAGCAGTCAGGAGGTCCAGTCGAGACCTCAACGTCATGAAGGAGAAACTTATCTTTTCTGGTGAGGCCTGTGTGTTGTGCTGAAAGAGAGGTTTGCTGTGTGTTGTTTTTGTTTCGTTTGGGCTCCTGATCTCAAAAACTAATTCTTCTCCTATTTGATATTTCAATTGCTTAAAAGAAAACAAAACATTCTCACATTTAATTGGAGGAATAAGTCGTTTTGAGTTTCAGCTGCCTGACTAGCATGTCATTCTATCCCAGCATGCACCTGTGTCCGTCTGTGAAGGTTCTCCTCCTCCTCTCTTCCATGTTGAAGGTCAACCCCAGTAGCCGCCTACCTCCTGCATCCTTCGTGTGTGATGTGCATCTCCTCCTCTTCATCCTACCTCCTCTCCATCTACTCCGTCAGCAGTGACTCCTTCCTCTAGCCCATGCATCTGTCCCATCACTGCCACCTCTGTCTAATTCCCCTTTCCCCCATTCACCCATCCACTCGTGCACCAAACCTCCCCTGAATTCCTCACAATGGAGATAACCTCCGATGTAGGGAAACTCACAGACATCCCAGTCTGCCCAAACAGGCAAGCTGTAGTACTGGGGGTCAGAGGTAAGCCAAGTAGGAAGATGCTTCAGTCATGCATTTTATTACTCAACAACTCCTTCACTGTTTTAAATGACCTTACCAAGACAAGTGTTTAACCAAAACTAAGGTTAGCAAGTGTTTTTGACAGCATACTAAGATTTTTTCTCTTATCCTTTGGCGCCCCCCAGAGGTGAGGAATGGAGTGGGCAGTGCTGAGGAGTTTTACGTGGACAATGGCTACGACTACTACACCAATCAGGCCATCAGCCAGTGACCTGGCCTGTGTGAACCTGCTGAAGTGTGATGGAGACGGCAACACTGACACCACCATCCCTGTTTCAGAGCGAAGTCCCCTCCGCCGTCATGCTACAACTAACAGACTGATGGAGAAACAGCCACCCGGTTGCTTTGTATATAGCATGTAAATACATTTTGTTTTTGCTCGTCAGACGTTGTGTGTATGAAACGGGACTGCACGCACTTTTTGTTGATGGACAACTGTGGGTGACTGAGTGGCGTCACCGAGTTCCCGACCTGCTTCTTTTTAAACTCGAGTGTCCAGAGCCTTTACAAATTTCACTAAGTTTATTTTAAACACTGTAAGTTTATATTCTTAGCTGAAGCATTTTTTTTTTTTTTTTTTTACAAGACTTTATTGCAGTATAAGGCAAAAAGTCGATGGCTCGTTACACTCCTGCCTTCAGTGTCTGCGCACTACTGTGCTGCTGTTCATAAAAGTAATAATATTTATACTTTAAAGAAAAAAAACACAAGCTGTTTACAAAAGTCCTGCCTTGTCCTCCAGGTGAAAAATTCACATAGTCTATGTAAATAACTACTTTGAGGACGCTGAAGGCCCTCCCCCTCTACTTCTGACCAATGAGCTAGTAGCTTGTGAGCTGTGCTCCCAGTGTAACAAGAACCAGTGAAAACGGATTTTTTAATGTGATCTTTTTAATGTGAATGCATTTGGATAGTTTCTTTTTAAATGTATGGTGTACTGAGGGTATTCTGGCTGGGTATGCATCGTTACCCCATGTGCAGTGCTTTGTGGATTATTATTGTACGTAACAGGAGAATCAATGTGAATCATGCTCCAGTGAACGAAGACAAGAACAATGTGAGGTTTGATAGTCACAGTAGCAGCAACCTGGTTGTGACAGAAGTTGATTCACTTCCTAAACGTGACTTCAGTTTGCTATTTTAGTGTCAGCAAGCAAGACGTGTTAAATTGTGGTTTGTTTCTTGTGCAAAACTAAAGGCTGTAAAGGTAAACGAAGTGGACGCTGAATGTGAATGCTCCAGAATCACTGAAGGGACACTACAGGTCACAACAGGTGGCACAAGTTCAGAAGGATGTCGCCATTTGTGTGTGTGGGGTTTTTGTGTATTAATGTGCCTCAGAAATAAACATTACAATCTGCTAATACACTTGTTTGCTGTAGTCATTTGTTTGTTGAAACATATGTAGCTGAAAGATTTTACATATTCTGTATGTATGTATAGTAAATGTATATTATAAAGCTTGAATAAAGAACACAGGTCAGAGCATAAAATAAAGAGACTGTAATGAAGAAATGGGCAGATTATTTAGGCTAAATAACAATTTAGTTAAACTGTACATACAAAAATAGCTCTTTCATCTGCTTACTTCAATGTGCTTAAAAATTAATTATTACAGTATCAAAGGCAATGAGCGTACCATTTACATCATAGGATTTGTTACATGAAGCGCTTGGTTCCAAGACCATAACAATATTTGAAAATAAAACATTCATAAAACACATTTGGCAAAAATAAGTTATGAATTTTTGTTTTGGGGCGTTATTACCTTCACTGCTTGTTAAAAAAAACATGGTGACACCAAACTGTTAATACAGAGGTCTGAGAGTTTCACTGAAATCAGCTTCCAACAATCAGTCCATGATCCACCAGAAGGTGAAACCGCTGTTTGGGCCTGGAAAACAGAACATTTCACAAGGTAACAGTAAGCAACACTTTGGTCTCTCACAGAAAATCTTCTATACATACAGCAGCAAACAGGCTGTTGCTCCCAACTTTGATGTGCAACACCAATATCTGCACTTACATTACTGGCGTTCAAAGAAAAAATGCACTACTGTACAAAGAATTGGCAGACAAGTCTTTAAAGTGCACGCTGAGTGACCCCATTCCCCTCAGGGTCAAATAATTAGTCTTTTTCAAAAGGTGGTACAGTACTGAGTAAACGTTAAGGCTTTTCCTGACACACACCATCTGTTCACGGTGGACTCTCTCACCAGGATACTGGTGTATGAGGTGATTAGTCTATATTGCAGTGAATTTATTTTTAGTTAATTGTGCATATCTTCATCTTCACACTGAGGGGCACCTCTGTCACAGTTACCTCCACTCCCTTTAGGGACAACATGACCCAGAGCCCTCTGTCTCTACTAGCTTGTAGAGGTTCACAAACAATTCAGCAGCTTTCTGACAAGGCACAAGCACACTAAATGTCAATCGTTGATGGAAAAAATTAAAAACATTAAAAGGCCTGCAAAACAAATACACACATTTACACACAGCCATACGCACATAATGGGAATAAATAAATACATAAATAATTGAACAGGACTACCTTATCTCTAAAACCTTGAGATGAGTGGTGGTTCCCTGAATTGAACACCATTCAAGTATCTACCACATCAGCCTCTCCCCTAAGACTGAAGGGAGGAGTAGAAACACAGAGAAGCTTCTCACTGTGCATTTCTGCTGAAAATTGCACAACAAAAGCAGGTGTCACCACTTTGACACTGACTGATAATATCTGCAGTGAGAAGAGTTGTTCACTGTAAAACTGGATGTTGGTATGTTTTAGTGAGTGATAAACAGTTTTTTTGTTATTATCAAACATGTAATTTAGCCGACAACTATTTGTTTTTTCCTTAAATCTATAGACTGAAAAAGAATCAAACAGTCAATAATATAACCTTAATAATTATTCACTTATTAGCTGAAGTTCGTCTTGCGCAAATGTCTGTTAGGGATTTCTATAGCGCTCACTTGTAAAGGCCAAGAGCCGCCCATGATGCCAGCCTGAATGGCCACACCCATAACCACAGCCAGGTCGGGATCGACAGATGTGTTGGGCTCTTTTCCAAAGTACTCAGAGATCAGTCTCCTGATCCGCGGTATCCTGGTGGACCCTCCCACCAGAACGATCTCATCCACTTCTCCTTTATCCAGGTGGCCCTCAGCTAACACAGTCTCAATAGGAGCCAGAATTTTATGGAAGAGGTCCTTGTTGAGCTCCTCAAACTGCTCACGCGTGACAACAGCTTGGAAGAGAACCGGAGCGGGAGCAGCACTTTCAGGTGCATCAGATCTGTCGTGGGTGTGAAGGTGCAACGGCACCTTGATGCCGACGCTGGTTTGGAGTGTAAGTTTGAGCTTGGCAGCTTCCACAGCCTGCCGAAGATGGTGGATGTCCTCTTTGAGAGTGGGTGTAATGCCAAATTCTTGTCGGATCCGCTCTGAAGTATACTGGAACAACCTCTGGCTGAAGTCTTGGCCTCCTAACTTGTTATTTCCTGTAAAGAAATGCCATTCACATATCAAATGCACCTTAACTTTACAAAACCTGTAGTAATTACAACAAACTAGGATTATTGTTTTATTAAGAACCAAACAAAAATGAAGTAAGTATGTAACAGAAGTTAAAGCACCTTTAATAGACAACGGTGCATTTATACTACTTCCTATCTTATTTGCTGAAACAGAAAAATATGGACTGTACCTGCCATGGCTCTGGTGAGGAACATGCCTCCTTGTTTGTTAAGCAGAGACACATCCAGGGTTCCTCCGCCGAGATCAACTACCAGGACATTAAAGACGTCCACCTTGTGCAGACCATAAGCCATGGCAGCCGCTGTGGGCTCATTAATCACACGAAGGATCTCCAAGCCTGCGAAAGGGCAACATAGGAGTTCATCTACACTGTGCATTATGCTAGATGCATTACTGATGTGGTGCATGTAGCTTTTATATTATGTGACTATGAAAGTCAAATTACAAAGTGTAACCAAATGCTAACAATGTGGCAACAAGCATCTTTGACATTATCTTAATTTTTTTTTTTTTTTTTTTTGAAAACTGACCGGCAAGAGCGGCAGCCCTGACCGTGTAGTTCCTCTGCCTCTCATCAAACTCTGCAGGCACGGAGATGACAGCTTTCTGGATGGGCACACCGAGCTGCTGCTCCGCCATCTTCCTCATCTTCAACAGCAGTCTGGACCCAATGAACTCTGGGCTGACAGTGAACGTATGGTTGGTGGAGATTTGAAACTCTGCACTTCCATTGTTGTTGATCACCTAGAAAAAAGTGAATAAGAGTAAATGGTAAATAACGTACGTCATTTAAAATACAATTGGACCATTAGTGGAGTTCACTTAGCCACCTTAAAGGGGTAACGGGCACTCTCCTGCTCCAAGTCCCCCGACTCAAATATCTTCCCGATGAATCTCTTGGCATCATAGACAGTATTTTGTGGGTTGCTGTCGGCTAAGTCCACGGCTTCATGTCCAGCCAGAACCGCCGTGGTGGTGAAGGAGACGGCGCTGGGGATGCTCTTCCTCCCCATTTTATCTGCCAACACCTCCACCTCTCCGCTGCCGGGGTGAAAGACGCCCACGGAGCAGAAGGTAGTGCCCAGGTCCAGGCCGATCACTTTGGGTTTGGGGGGAGGTAGGTACTGCTGACCCAGATAACCAGCCAGGAACAGGGCCAGGATAACAGAACCTATGCGAATGTAACATACGCGTTATGCTAACAGCTGGAACGAGACAGTTAGCTAGCTCACACGTTAGCATCAAATCACCGGTTGAATACCGAAAAAAAATACTTGTCATTAAACTCACCGATCATAGAGATTTCGCCAGACATTGTCACGTTCCTTCAGCGTCACCCTCCGCCTATGGCTCAACAAATTTTGCTGAATTGCCAAAACTGGGGTTAAACGATTTCGGCTTAGACAACTGGAAAATGCGAAATGGGAAAATCCAGAGAGTACCGACAAATACACGTCAGCGTTGCGTATATTATTGATGCGGCTGGGTAATGTAGTTTGCGACTGACATGAGAGATGCCACGACGCGCAGGTGTACGCTATCTCATTACTACAGCTCCCATGAGCACTAGCGGCCTGCAACGTTAAAAACGTTTCCTGACGTGGCAGAGGTCTTAGCCAACCAGATTGATCCAGCCCAGCGTGTGTGTGTGTGTGTGTGTGTGTGTGTGTGTGTGTGTGTGTGTGTGTGTGTGTGTGTGTGTGTGTGTGTGTGTGCGCGCGTGTGCGTGTGTGTGTGTGTGTGTGTGTGTGTGTGTGTGTGTGTGTGTGTGTGTGTGTGTGAAATGTGTTTATATGACAATAAACTGGTGGTTGAAGTAAATAATAATAGTAAATAATTCAAACACTTTTAAATTATTATTATTATTATTATTATTACTTTTATATACAAAACGTGCAAACAGATCAAACCCTGACATTTCTGACTTTCTGACTGACATTCACAAACACAAGAAAAAAAATTATGTACAGTTTACATTATAGGCCAATATCTGAATATACATTATTTAACCAAAGAAAACAACAGCAACAAAAAAAGTTTAAAAAACAGATGTCATGAAAAAGGTAAAAACGTAGTTGAGATAAATAAAGGCTTTATATGTGGAGACACAGAATGATTTTAAATGCAATAAATATGTGATCTTTAATCAATGTCATTATTTGAATAACGTACATGTAAAATAAAAAAAAAATCTTCGTATTATCTTTATAAGTGACAAATGGATCAGATGACGTGAATAGAAATCATTGTATCACAATGTATCCTCTATGTTACCCCCAAAACTTATAATAATAATATCCATCTGTCAAACTGAGCACATTAAGAATCAACAGTGTCTGTGAGTTGATCCGCTTCTTCTTTGACGTCTGAACATTCAGATGGGATGAAGCAGCCTGAGTCTCTGGGACAGTCACTGTCTTCCTCCTGTGGACTGTGGGAGGAATTACGCTCCTCCTCATCCTTGACATCATTACCTGTGGTCACAAACCAAATGGAACTCATTCAAATGTCATCGTGATATGATTTCCTATTTCCATTCATATTAGAATATTTACAATCTTTGCCAGGTCAAAGGAAATTAACCCACATTTAGACGCAAAATCCTTATACTCTTATAATTTTCATATCATTTCATTTGACTATTGATAACGAAGCTTCTCATAGTTAAAACTAAAGTAATATAAAAAAATGACCCACATTCTAGGAAATACATCTGCAGGTGTGACTCAGCAAAAAGCCACCGTCCTATTATTCATGCTGCCCTCTTACAGTGTCACCATTTAAAGCCAGCAGTCCTTAATATTTCTCCTAAATGAAGGAAGCGTTTAATCCCTGTGACCAGGTTACTGAACCACTAAGATAACAGAGTTCAGCTTGATTAAATCAGATCGCACGTGAGTCAAGGAGACTCACTGCCATCTGTTCAGTCACCAGCCCAAGCAGGAGCGTTACAGTGAGCGCTGAGTTTCCCTGAGTGATTGTGTTTAGGTCATATCCAACCTGAGCACCACATGAAGCTAACCAGTGAAGGCCGTTACTTCTTTTTGTTTTCATTTGTGCGCGGCTTTGTGAAGCTTTCAAGATGTCAGATTACGGGAACCCCTTGTCGTCTCAAGCGCTTTCAGTCTGAGTAACAGGATATAACTGATAAGCCTCTCAAAGAACACAGGACGCATTTCTCCTCAGTGCGCTTCAAACGTCTCAGCCTTCATTTATTAAAATACTTGTGAAAAATGATTTTTTTTATGTGTCATTCTCTTTTTATTATGTTTGTTGAGTTGAGGGATTTACTCTCTGTTCCTTGTAGAATGCAGCGCCAGTTGCTGCTACGTTTAAGTGGTTCAGCAGTTAAAGAGCTTTGAGGAGTGCTCATTTCTGATTGGCTGATGATCACATAATGGGCTGGGTCACACAGGTGTGTCACAAATAATCACCCTCACGCTAATTAGAGCTAGCTGCTCCCAGAGGCATTAGCAGAAACAAAAACACTTAGCCAATTGGTGTTAAACTGAGGTTTTCCCATCATTAAATTACTTCAAAGAAGGAAAACCCTTTGAAGTTGAAAGACTTTTGTTTGTGTTTCTTTATCGTATTCTAGTGATATTACTTTTCATACTTCTTATGAATCTCGCATCACCCAACGTAAAGCAGCAACATTCCTGTACACGTCCTAAAGCTAGCTGGGTTTGTTGCTGACCTTCCGTGTAGTGGCATTCAGCAGCAGCGAGAAGCCTTTGTCTGTGCTCGGGGTCTTTGACGTTCAGCTCTATCAGGTGTTTCTCCTGCAGGTGCATCAGGTCCTCCACCGTCTCGTAGCCGTTGAGCAGCAGGGCCGAGGCGTACTCCTGCAACGACGACAGCTCCGTGTTCATGCAACATGGTACAAAGGCAAAACTCGCATGCCCAGTGATACGTACACGTAAACTGACGTCTTTCTTCATTGCTACACTTGAAGTTTCTCATCGCGTGTGATAGTGTTTACATTGGCGTCACGCAGGCTTTAAGCTGGTGACCACAGTTATAGGTGTATGAGCTTTAATCTGATGAAAGTGCGCAGCAACGTTTTAGTGATGCACTCGTAAGAAGTCAAAGGTGTTTCTGTGAATTTTGCACCACAGCCTAATTTCACATTTGTGGCAGTATTCTAACCACATGCTTTTCTCACTGATGCATGTGACCCATTTCACACTTTCAGAACCTACTTATCATGATCGAATGGCTCGCCTCTTTACCTTGAGATTGAGCCGCTCGAGTAACTCCAGCAAGGTTTTGGGCCGCGGCCTTTTGCAGAGCTTCTGTTGTCGGATCTTGGGAGCTTCTTCCTCCTCCTTCTCCACCAAAATGTCCACATAGATGAACTTGAAGTTGCCCACTTTATTGTTTAGCATGCCTGTCCAGATGCCCATCGGAGGCTTACTGATGATGTTGATGATGTCGCCCACCTACACCAAACATAATCATTTCATTAAGTATTTCTTTATTATTTGTCTTCATTTATTTATTTTTTTAATGGACCATAACGGTTCTATTACCATCTTTTACCTTTAGTTTGAGGGAATCTGTGTCGTACGGGCTGGGAACAAAGTCTGTGTGGACACGAGCTCTGCCACAGAACTGCCCCTGGTAGGAACCATCCTCCTCCAGCCTCAGACTGTCCCTCTGACCAGAGCCATTGGATTCACTGGTCACACCACCTGAACCCACCACAGAACACAATTCAGTCTGATGACTCTGTTTAGGTGGTCCAATACAACCACATGGTACTGATTAACACGCGCCGGGCTCTGGTAGCACGTACTGGAGGAGCTCTGGCCGCTGTAAAGACTCTCTAGGGAGTTGCATGTCTTTGCAGAGGTTTTCTCGGCTGCAGGGCTGCCATCTGTCTCCACCTCTGGGTCCTTGTCTGTGTCATCAGCCTGAGAGCAAATAGGACATAAGTATTAACTAACAACCAGGAAATACAAAGTAAACAAACCTCATCAGCAGCAACTATTGGACAAAAGGTAAATCAAGTTGTAAAGTCCTTGTGAAAGTAAAAGACAGAGAAAGCTTTAGGTGAAGGTGCAGGATGTCAAAGTTTAGTGTTTTTATCTCTATCAGTTTAACAGTGGGAAAAAAAGTTGCAAGTTTTATGTAAATCAGAACGAAGCGTGTCATCTGAACATTGCCTGTGTTTCAGGATGTGGGTTTGTGTGCGATTAACACGATACGATTCTTGAGAAGTACGGGTTTAGCCGAGTTCAGACTTTTACCGAGCGCTGGAGGAAACCAGGGGGTTTTGAGCTTCTGTGTAAGCACATCTTCAACTTGTTTATTGTACGCATGATCCTGACGTGTGTGCGTTTGTGTTGCAGTGACTCACTGTTTCCTCAGATAATGACTTTGCGTGTTTTTTGCCCATTTTTCTGCGCATGGTCAGCGAAATGGCCTTCATCTTCTTCCCCAGTCCAACTGATTTGTTTGAGTCTGGACTCTCACATTCTTCTGTGAGCTGTGTACAAAAAATGTTGCATTAGGACGTAAAGTAACATGAATCAGGCCCTGTGCAGAAAATGCAGAAAATGTCCTTCTGTTATTGATAAAATTTTTGTTTATTCAGCTCTCCGCAGGCTCATCCTCAACATAAATGTTTCTGCACAGTGATTTTATACTTGTTATATTGACAACTACGTCATAAATATACTGTTATAATTAATTTAAAAAAATACAAACCATATTTGACCCATTTTCTTCTGTTT
Source organism: Betta splendens (assembly GCF_900634795.4). NCBI lineage: Eukaryota > Metazoa > Chordata > Actinopteri > Anabantiformes > Osphronemidae > Betta > Betta splendens. The sequence continues at coordinate 13,676,336 of NC_040893.2, forward strand.
TAGCTTGTGGGGAGTGATGACGCAGACCCTCAAACCTGCCAAAGCTTGTTGAGCGCTGTGTGAACAGTTAAGACAAAGGATGTTGTGAGTACAAGGGTTATGATGCAAGGCGCTGCAGAATTTCCTAAGATTCAGTCATTGTGTCACACAGCTGACTCAAGATCATCTAAAATCTGCTGCATGTTCCCTTAATGACTCAGATCAATTTCCTCTTTTCTCTGGATACATACGTGTATTTTATATATAGTATGTTAGAAAGCCAAATTATTTTCTCAAAGATTTGATATTTGTTCATGTGGACCTAAAAATATTTGGTCTCTTTCAAATAAAACTTCAATAATTACATTTTATAACTTTTTTTATGTCTATGGCTAAACTTGGCATGATTTTAATATGTATAATAAACTATTTCATAAATAAAACTTCTGCATCCTTTTAATCCTGTTGATGTGAACTCATAGTTGCTTCACTCTGGTTCAATTTTAATTCCTCCTTTTCATAAAACTAAAAGTCATTATAATCTCTCAAAACCTCCACCATCTCCTGAGCGCAACTCAAAAATAATTATATAAATGAATAATCCCTGGAAATCCTGGTTAAATATGAGCCGAATACTCCTAGACAGCCATCTGCGGATTGAGATAATGCAGCATCGGCTGCTCTGACTGACAGACCCACATTTGACAGAGCAGCACAACTGGAGGCTTTTCGCCGCTGTGTGTTATTCACAGAATCGTTTAGCACTTGTGCTGTTGTAGCGTTTCTTGTTTTAATGCAGTTTACGTAACTTATTCTAATTAAACATTTCTTTGTAGCTGTCTAGTCACACCTACCTTTGGCTTGTTGCTCTTTGCTTTGTCTGACACGTTGGATGCTGTTCTCTGTAACATTTCGTGCAGTTTGGATGTGAATCTCAGATCTCAGTCTGCCCCTCTCTACGTCTGAACCCTCTGTCGTGACACTCAAGTGTTAACTAGCACACAGAATGGCCTGTCTGATGGCTGGCTGGCCCGCTTCCTTACAACACAGGATGTGACAGGATGTGAGGCAATAGCTATCGAGTGTCTTGTCGCAGTATCGCTGCGAAAGGGAAAATGCTTAAGTTTGCATTTTGTGGTCTCCTCAACAAAAAAAACAAGCGCCATTTCCAGGAAAGGCTTAATTTTATAATTGTGGTGAATGTTTATGAGATAGAGAGCAATGGGTTTATGTCATATCTGCACCTGGGTTACATTAGGTTGACTGCTGAGCTCAGAGTTGTGCACTAGTGTCACCACAGGTCAATCAAACACCCACTAGACTGAGTAATAATAATATAATACAAAACAGGGCTGTGTCTAGAAAAACTCAAATAAATATTTGGTTTAAATCAGCGTGCCACTCATCTCTCCAAATTTCCCCTTAACAGCAAAAGGGAAGTGGCTTATGGTAAATGATGCCAGACAATAGTTTTATGCCTTCATTTCTTCATGTGGGGTTAGTGTGTTTGAGGAAGTGCTCATTTATGACAGAGGAACAGCTTAAAGTGGCAACTTTGCTGTGTTGTAATGATTTCCTCTTCTTCTCTGCTCTTGAAACTGATGATTTTTCATTTTGTTTTTTTCTGTTTTTTTTAAATACTTCACACTGTAGAGTTGAAAATCGATAAATAACCACCTGTCGTCTGGCAAAATAAAGCAGTGAGAGGCGCTTTTGGGGATTTTCTGCTGTGTTTACGATGCGGAGGGCGTTCAATCAGTTAGTGATAGAAGAGCGAACTTGACAGACAAACCCGCTGCTTAATCCCACAGTTTGCAATCAGATGAAAACTCCTTTCAATCCAGATTAAGGCTCTGAATCCATTACTTTGGATGCTCCTGACTCCCTGGAGAGGCAGTGGTTCATATGAAGGATCCCAATTCAAAGGTCCATCATTTGAACGCTCACTTCATCTGTGCTTTACAACATAGGACATGTTTGTTTTATGCTTTTACTGAGAGACGTCCTGTAACACTACAGTATACTGTACAGACTGTACAGAGATCTATGAAGCTGTAATAGTGTCCTTTCCATTTTCGTGGACTTAATGGTTAATGAAAAAGTCATAACTATAAAGACAAACTCACGTTTGACTCCAACAGATCCACGTCTGTGATCGATCGCGGCACCTTTGAGGAGATTTGAAGTCCACAGTCCTGTCCCGAGCCCCCGTCCTGCTGCCGTCTGCCCTCCCACTCCTGATTGTTAGACGTGGGGAAGTCACGGGCGTAGGCGCGGTACTCCGTGAGCGGCCTGCAGCAGGTGTGCTGGATGGCCCCCCAGGCCGGGCTGCGGTCGCCGGGGTTGCTCCAGCGCTGCTGGTGGGCATGGGTGGGCGTCGCCCCGCCGGGTAGGTCGACTCCACCCGAGCAGCGGCCCGGAGCCGCGCTGTCCTGAGGGGGGAGCGTGGAGGCTTTGCCCAGGTAGGGCCTCTTGTCTTTGGTCTTCTGTCTGTATGACACGTCCAGACGGTGGGGTCCCGTCGGTGGGCTCAGAGCACTGGATGGTGGGTGCACTGGGAGAGTTGGGAGCACAGTCAAATGTTCATTCCTGTTTTTGTTTTTTCCCGTGTTTGTCTTTTGAAGCCGATATCTTTGCACCTACGACCACAAACACCTACGCTGGAGCTGTCGCAACACTTGAAGCAGAAGTCAAATTCTTTTATCACAGCAGAAAGTCACAAACTGTAGTTGCTACATTTTGAGAAACACAGTGAGCATGATCTACTGTAACCGCAAGCTGTGTTGGTGAGTCACAGGCCAGTCACACTGGAAAGGTCAAAAAGGGCAATAGTCAAGGACATATTGGAACCTTTTTTTTTTGTAGTTTTTTTACCTGCGGAGCTGAGATTTTTCTTGGAGCCCTCTTTCCTGCTCCTTCCACCTGCTTTCCTTCCAGGTTTCTGACTTCTTTTCATGGCCGGTTTAGGCTCCAGTGGCGCATTAGCGTGGCTGCTCTGCTGAGGCACAACATACACACGGTTAGCTTAGCTTAGCTTAGCTTAGCTTAGCTTAGCTTACTGATGAATTCCACTCAAAGCTGGATGAATCACCAGCTCAAACTTAGTTTGTGGTCAAAACATTGCCAGACTCATTTAATTGCTTCAGCCCCAGTTTGGTGTTTAGTTTTAATTAGCATCTTAAATAAACGACCTCAGCATTTACTCTGTAAAAATGTTTTCTTCGCAGCATCTTCCACCAAATCCCGTCTTGTTTACTGCTGATTTCCACCACTGTTTGCTGCTGGCGTTAGTCAGAACGGGCACTGGATGACCTGGCACGAGGCCTGAACACAGGCGCACGCCTCTGCCATGTGGCCCAGAGATTACACCCAGAGAAGCGCTGCTCGGACCATCTGCGCTGTATTAAAGCCCAATCAGCGCTTGCGTTAAACGATTGTGCCATTTAGGACACGAGCGGCTCTTTGGTTGCCGGGCTGTGGCGGCAGCCTGCGTTAACGCAGAGCGAGCGTGCCTGCGAGGATGCTCAAGAGTCTTTAGTGCAAAGGCAGAGGTGTCACATGAGTTCAAGCAGAATCACCTTCACTATTCGCTATTTTTAGTCTAGCGTTTCATTTCCGACCTGGCCTGAAGGCGGTTTCTCCTTTTTCTTTGTGCCACAATGATGAGCTCCCTTCCCTGCTTTGGTTTCACTTCTGTGCTTCGCCTTCCTCGTCTCTGCATGGAGACAAGATATTACAGTATGCAGTAAGTCTCACCAGGTTTGTGAAACACGGGAAAACCAGCAAAGGGGAATGAAATCCCCAGAAAGAGTCTGTTCAGGAAGCTGATTTATTTCCAACTGAGCAGTGCCTCTTTGTGAGTCGTGTGATTTGCCATCTGTGTCACAGAGTTGTGGGCTGGTTTGAGCTCGAGTCCCCCCTGCCCGTCTTCAGACATCATGCTGAGTCCTGATGAGTGTGGGCACATACTGTAGATGGGCTTAACCTATTTATTTCCTATTTACCTTCATTGTGATTGCTGGTGATGTGGACCAAATCTTCTCGGCTTCTGGCCGGCTGCCAAAGTACAGCATTACGGCTGGGGTTATCTGTAATGGAGACAAATTAAAATATACTGGGGTAGAGGCAAGACATGCATGAGGCTCAATGAAGAGCTTCTTAGTCACAGTCTTTTAGGCCTTATCTCATAGTGTTACAGGTTCCATAACAAGGCGACTGTACTCACCCAGTGCTTCATTATCCGATGCAGATTTGTATATGTGTGCCCTGAAATTAAAAATACTAACAGTCAGTGAATGCAACAAATATGACAATTACCATTCAGGTAAAATATGACCTCACATCCTAATAATCATGGTCACGTTTCCACCACACTGAGGCCAAACGGTTTCATTTAAACTAAGAAAATCAGGGGCAAAGGTGTAGAGGGAACTCTAACTAGGTAGGCCTTGAATCGGCTTAGTGCAACTAGCCCTGAACTCTAATCTGCCTTCTGTTGGCCCGAGCAGCCAAAGGCCTGTTTTCTGCAACATATTCACTACCAACTGAACTACACAACACACATAAAGCTTTGAATGGCTGATGGGCGATCCGTGTCTCTGCCTAAAAGCATTGTTTTCAACCTCCAAGATGAGCTAAAGATGATGAGGGCAGCACAGCTCTGCTGCAGGATTTACAGAATTAACCCTCAGCGAAAATAAACCGGGAGCCTTTCAAGCCGTGCTGTTAGTCTGAGGGAGAAGCCTTTCACTTGCAGTACTGCTTTTTGTTCTGTTTCCAGCAGGCGTCTCATAACTGAAAGAAAAAGCAGGTTGCAAAGTGGTCGCACAACCACTTCCCCTGTCAGGACCGAGCGTCAAAGAGCTCACCTTTTCTTTTTGTTGGAGTTGCTTCCCTGCACGTGAGGCATCTCCTGAAGGACACACAGCATTCACAGTCAGACGACCGCGTTTGACTTCTGGCAGAATTATTCAAGACTCGGCTGTAAGCAGGGTTATGAAATTTAATTTACATAACGAGCTTGAATTAAAATCTGGGATTTGCCTGCATTCAGCAGCAGCTGTCAACTGGCTTTGTTTATCATTTCATAATCAGCTTTATTTCACGGGCGCACCCCCGTTTGCACAACATGCGCGTGCGCTGGGTTTGTGAACAACGCACACGCACCATGGATATGGATCTCCCAGAGCCTCGCCACCTCGCGTTGTCATCCAGCAGGGCGGCCGGGCTGCACGAGCGGCTGCACGATCGACTGGAGGAGCGGCTGGGCACGGGCAGTGGGGGAGCGTTGCTGGAGCTCTGCACGGCCTCGTACAGGCTGTCCATCGAGCCCTCCTGACGCCGCACACACACACACACACACACACACACACACACACACACACACACACACACACACACACACACACACACACACACACACACACATTATTATCACTGATGCCGCGCGCTGCTGATGCTGCACCAAAGCCCATTCATATTTGCTCGTCCGCTGTGGACGCAGAGCAGAAATTCCTCAGCGCGGATTAAAATTTGCTCGGCTGAGCTGGGCTCCTTCTAGGAACACGTGACCCACCACCACTCATCCTTCTCCTGTCTGCACACTTGTCTGTACTGGACAGATGGATATTTGTGGCAATAAGACTAAGAGTTTTCATTCACAATAATCTGTTGATGCAATCAGCTTTTGTTCAGACTTGAACTCTCCTGTATAAGATTAAAGTATGGGAAGTAATTGTGATAACTATTTTGTCAAATGCACAACCTTCCTTCACTACGAGTCCCTTTTTTATGATTGAGCGCAGTATATTGTTGTTTGTTGTTCATCCTGACCTTCCTCATCTGCGTGATGTTGTCATATTTATGTGTAATCAGAGCGACACATGACAAACTCCGGTAGCACATCATGCGTGAGCTTGTGTGTGTCCGTGTACACGTGGTGGAGAATAACAGGCGAAGACCCTGAACTGTTCTGGTATCAGTTCGCAGCCACATCTGTCCAAAGGCACGTTCCCGCTCCCCCGTCCTTGTTTCCACGTGCTGTGACAGCTGCTGCAGCGTCTGACTGACTGACTGAGCGTTGGCGTCGCCATTCTTTGCTGTCTTTATTTTTATCAGTATTGGCCTGTGCACATTAACGACACTCAAGTCGTTAATGTGCACATTTTCTTTGTATAATGATAAGAGCTTTAAAGAAGCACAACCTTTCTTCACATCTTCACATTAGAGAAGCAGTAAGTCGATGTCTGAGGAAGTGTTTTCTAATGATCAGCAAGTTCATTCAGGAACCATATGTATGACTGGCTCACAGCATGTGATGGACGAGCTTTCGTTGTGATACCATCTCCCTCGGCTACTTTAAACGCGGCCTGTCAGCAGATCGAACGAGCAAAAGAGAATGAGTTTCTTACCAGTGAGAAGCAGAAAAGGTTCATGGTGTCAGAGAGGTCTCCTGTCGGATGACGGTGAAGCAGCGCGCTGAGTAATGGACACCGACAGACACAACAGCTGAGTGTCGGATCTCCTGCTGTCTTCTCAGATTAATACGGCAGTGAAATCCCTGCACTAATCCAGTGGATGGACCACCGTCCCTGCAGCAGCTAAAGCACAACAAGCCCACCATTGGTGGAGTCTGTGTTTCGTTTTCATCAGGGAACGGTTGCACACACACCCAGCAGTAAAATAACTTCTGTGTTCAATTGAGACTTTTTGATACTTGTTAATATAATGTATATGAACAAGCAGAGTTTTACTGATGAAGCTGGTGACACTGATTTTAAAGTGTTCACATGTCACAGCTTGTGGCTACAACTAGAGGTTTGGACCCAGGATGACTGTGAAAGAAAGCAGAACAACTGATTCAGACAGTTACAGTTAAAAGAAACAAAAAGTAAAACTACTATTACATTAAATCACTGCACAGATTGTTCCGGTGGTGTCTACATTGTTTACTCATTTCCACCCCCCCTCCCCACTTCCAATAACTTTAGTTGCACTTTTAATAATTGTACCAGTATTTAAACTTGGTAAATGTTTCCTCCCCGACTGAATCTGCAAAACAAGGAGTAGACAATTCAAACTAACACTAGGCATAAAATACACTAACTATTAACAGTCGTGCCCTTCTGCAGCTGCCATGTAGAGACACACACCAAACAGAAAACAGTACCAGGGCACGCTAATTGTCACGTTTTCAGCCACAGCTCTTTCCTGTGTGGGCAGCAGGTGTGTGTAGTGTTTTTCCACATGCGGTAAATGTGTCTTCGTGCAGCTACTTCACCAACACAGGGTCCTCTAAGGGGTGGAAAGTTTTTAGTTTGGGCAAATAATCAACCCCAAAGTGATTTGAAAGGTTTGGGGAAGGTTTGTTTCCATGCAGCAGCTTTGTTTTTCAGCCGAAGATGTTTTGCTTGGAGTCATTGTGTGTGTGTGTGTGTGTGTGTGTGTGTGTGTGTGTGTGTGTGTGTGTGTGTGTGTGTGTGTGTGTGTGTGTGTGTGTGTGTGTGTGTGTGTGTGTGTGTGTATCAATTCCATGTACAATACGCTGCGTGTGCGTAGCAGAAGGTTGTGCACTATTAATCCCCCAATCTTCTACCTATAACGTCAGACCTGCTTCAGTGTAGAGAAGGGATTAACACTTTTGACCTATATTTTATTCTGACGTGACAGACACTGTGAAGACAAATGATGTTTGATGTAGAGAAGCATTTTGAATCCCTCCTGTTTCTGTTGAGCTTAGTCACTTCATTGTTGTCTTCCGATGTAAAATGTGCTTTTGCTTTATCCGAGCAACAGGAAGCATATTTATGATGTCGGAGTCCTCAGACCTGAATGAGCCGATGATTAAAATAAAAACCTGCGTGGTTTTAGGCCCCGGATCGGTCCTCTGGTCAGAATTTAATTGCATGCTATTCTTAGCAGCACGTCAAATCCATCAGCCTCGGATTACGACATGTTTCACATTGTTTTGATTCTAAGTAGAGGAACAAACAGGTATTCTCAGCTTGTCTTATATGAACAGCGACGAGATTTACCAGTAAGTAAAATTCATCATAAAATCTAAATAAATTTAATGTGAATAACGTTAAAATGGTTTTAATTAGTCTATGCAGTCATTAATTATTTTCTACATTTAATAAAAGCAGCCAGTTCAGAAGGCAGACCATTAGTCCATCAGTATAATCCATTGGTCAACACATTAAACCCCAAGTCCCCCTTAGAAAGCACTAACACTAGACTCCACTGACCCACTAAGTGATATCAGGAAAGGATTAAGTCTGCCTTTGTGTGTTTGTGTGGTTGCCCTGCTCCCAGTACTAAGTAAACGAGCCTGAGTCACAATTTAAAGATTCCACTTAGTCCAGAATAAATATACAATAAAGTAGGAAGGAAGGTCACGTTAAAAATATAAATAAAATGTTTTATAGTTAGTTAAGCGTTCTTCAGCAAAAAAAAAAGATAAAACAATAATAAATAAATATAAAAACAAATACGCAAGTAATATGGAACCACTTAACAAATCCTCTAACAGTAATATGGATAGAATAAAACGTACAACACGCTACATGCAGCAGTAGATTTATAAAATCCGTTTTAGTGCCATCTAGCGGTCACTGACGCTATGTGCGCTTCAGACGTCAAAGTTCAGGCTATGTGCATAAATGTTTGCATGGGTTTCTATTTTATTTATTTATGATCTATTTTAATGTTTAAATTAAACAAATGAGCCAACTGTTAGAAAATGCAAATATTCTAAGTGTTACCTGTTGCCTGCAGTATTTTTAAAATATCTAGTGTGTCTAAAATCAAAAAGAAAACAATCCTTTTATTTTAAGATAATGACATTGCGACATCTGCAATGAATCTCACCAGATGTTCAATCCAGTTGCGAAGCTCTTCTCTGACTCACTGACGTCCCAGTGAGTAAAGTGGTGCTGTGGGTAGCAATAGAGGTCGCCTTTGTGAAGGTCACAGTCCCAGCGTAACATTATCTCAATAGAGTCTCCCTGAAAAACATGGGCTTGATAAGCTACTAGTGTTTGTGTTTGGTGCAATGTAGATGTGTTAGTGTCATAAAGTACTATGAGTGCAGCTCGGTGTCATATCGGCAGGAGACATTGGATGTTTCAAGAACGTTGAGCATTGACTCGCTGTGTAATGAAAACAGGAGCAGAAATTACTTTGAAAATGTGAATTTGTGAAATTGGAGGAAAATCTTGATGTAGATGCTAAGTTTTCAACATTTTACAGTAGGGGCCGTATAAAAAAATAAGAATTAGTATGATTAGAGGAGGATTCTTCGTCAACTTGACCGTAGCCAACCAGCACTTTGGGAAAAGTGGCAGTAATTCACTGAAACAACAACAAGGCATCATTCAACTAGTATTTTAATTAAGCGAATTGTGGTGCATACAACTGACGATCACTCACACAACCACACGCACGAATCCATATGATCAATGTATATAACCAAGTAGTTGTTAAATGCCACATTACACCAGTAGTAGATGAAGAGCTTATGTCAGAGCATGTGTTAATACAGCTTTGTAAATGGTATCCAGTATCCAAGCATCAGGTCTGTACAGTATATGAACATATGGACATCGTGTGATGGTGACACTGTGTCACAGACTTCCTCATCTGGATGTTTAACATGACCACTGCTGCCCAATCAGTGGTAACCAGTGAGGTGAAGCACATGGAGGGGATGCTTAAGATGCATCTCAGTGTAAGCTGCAGTGTGCGCTGACCTTTGACCCAGACAAAGATGCAACCTGCCGCAGGTGTTGTAGGTTGTCATCTGCGGTGGGATTGCAGGGTCCTCTGGCCCCACACCAGCAGACCAGACTCAGAGGTGTTAGTTTAGTTTGGTTAAAACACAGCTCTGGACGGCCTCTTCTTAACCTTTCTTGCTCAAGAAAACCCAGCTGTGGTTAAAAAAGTGTGAATTTAAATAAAGCCGGTTTACCTATTCATTTGTGCTTGTAAAAAAAACAATATTTTCATTTTTAAACTGGAAGAGCGACTTTTTGTATCAGTACAATATAATTAGATTTATAATAAAATATAAATATATTCTTGTATAGACATGATGATTGTTTGTAAAAGCAATAACAATGTCCTGTAATATAATTGTTGACTAGAAACTCAATGTAACATTACAGTAATGTATGTGCAACGTTTGAGTTCAGTTCTGAAAATATTTCAATATAAGTGATTTATTGATGAAATGTAAACAGTGTAAAATGATGTTTACATATGTAAATAAACAATTCCGTCTACCGTATGTGTTTAACATAAAGGTGATGTTTAAAAACGCCTGTGGCTTTTATTATGGTGAACGTTTCCATTTCACTCGTGAACGTGCTTCACGATGAGGCCCCTCACTTTAACCTAGAACCCTGCCGGTTTAGCAGGAAGTGGTCTGATTTCTCATTCTCATTTCAGCCATGAAGCAACATTCAGGCACACGTCCTCTTTATGAAACATCATTTGATAATTATTTTACATTTCATTTCAGGAACGACCGCCATGCAGCTGGGAATAAAGGCTCAGGTGTGTTATATCACGCATTTATCTGCTGTTTGAACTGAAATAACACTGAATCATTTCTGCCAGTAGGAAATGTTGCTGTAATGGTTCTGTGGTTTCGTCCCATGATGCTCACATCTGTAGCTTAACCATGCAGCATTACCACAAAGGTCTCAGACTCTTCACGGTGATGGCAGTGAACATTGTCAGGTGGATTTTCTCTTTAGCCTTGTGCTTCATGTGTGTATCTTCACATGGTAAGTAATTTAAATAATCAGTCTTTCTGTACAATTATAATAATGGTGAATTATTATTTAAATTACCTTTTGCCTTCACATGATTGTGATGGGTTTTTTGAATTTATATCTCTCTTATATCTCTCTCTTATATGTTACATATAATACATAAAGTTTAGTAAAACACATGAAGTTATTGTTATTATTACCATCATACTATTAGTGTCTTTAAATACAGTCTTTAATTTTTTTGTTGCTGTGGCCTTAACATATATAAACTAATCCAAGTCTCCAAGATGAAGTTGTCCAAGCAGAATATACATAAAATACATGTGTGTTTCTTTCTTCCTGTTAAGATGAGACCTATGACATGGACTATGACATGGACTATGACATGGCCTATGACATGGCCTGTGAAGACGAGGAGTTCTGTGACACTCAGACACTCTTTGCTCTGCTTGGTTCGTCTGTGCTTCTCCCATGTCCCATGACCAAGAGCCTCAGCGTTTCCTGGGTCCGTACCCCTGACTTGGAGCTGGTCAAGCTCTCTTCGAGGGGACGGATAAACTTCCTGGACCCTAAACGTGGGCGTCTGAAGGCCTTTCCACTTCTGGCCACACAAAAAAACTTCACCATCCGCATTGATGAGCTTGAGAAATCGGATCTCGGGTGTTATCGCTGCAGAACCAGCGACGCTTGTCTGCAAGTGGAGCTGGCTGAAGGTGAGTGTGTGGCCACAGACTCTGTAGACAAACACAAATAAAGAGCATAAACATAGTGGCAACAGAGTTTCCTGTGAAAATAACACAAATTATCACGCAGCGACAGGGAACAAAGACATGTGGCTGCTAATTTACATCTGTGCTGGGGTGGCGGCGTTCATCTTGCTGAGTCTCTGCATCTACTGTGAGTATCTGCCCAGCATCAGTTCAGCGGGTTCAGCCTATAAAACTCAAAGCTAAAGTCGTTTTTTCTTTTTATCTCAGTGATCATTAGTCAAAGAAAAAGGGCCAGAGAAAACCAGCCTGCAGGTGCCAGTATTGAAGGTGCGCAAACATTTTACTGCTCACCACTTGAACACATTATCCTCTGTGCTTCACTGTATGATTAGGTATCAAACTAATAATCCAAGTTAACCTGCAGTTGCAGGTCCCAGTGCTCCAGCTCAGGATCCAAACATTGCACCCGTCCAAGAGCAAGGTAGTGCCCAACACACTGAGGGGGAATACTTTCAAGTTACTGTACGAAGGGATGAGTGACTGTCTGCATTCTGCTTCCTTCTACAGGATTGGACAACAGCGTTTATGGTGAGTTCACATCCTCTACATGTGATTGATCCTCTTTCTTTTAATGTGAGTGCCACTGTTTTTATGCATGCATGTTTTAAAAATCAGAGAACGATGACTTCGACCCGGCCAACTACCTGGGCCACCCCGCCAGGAGCACGCCTAGCGCACCCGAAGTCTCAGCTGGCGTGAACCAAGCGGAAGATGCTCCGAGCGCCAGTGAGATTTATCCAAACCTGAACCCGTTCAACTTTGAAAGGGCGGAAAGCCAGAAAACAAAACACAGGTTTCATACAGGTAATCAGTAAAACGTGTATAAACTTAACGTAAGAATTAAAAGAGATTAACTTGGTCTTTCCTCTCGTCTCCAGAACTCATGAGCAGATTACGACAAGCAAGTTTACGTCGACATTATTATGGTAATTTACTAATTTCTCATTATATTACATTATTTTAGTGCTGTTCGGGGATTTAATTTATACTTTTAATTATACAGTCAACCAGCATGAGCTAAACAAGCAAAAAGCCAAACCCACAGAGGGGGAGACACATCACAGAGGTATTTTGATGTCATTGCTTTGTAGCCTATCAGTTATTTCTCTGAATGGAAGTATTAGGAAGTGCTACATTTTTCACTCTAGAGCTTTGTTCTGCAGGTGCTGAGAAGAAGAAGAAGAAAGCCAAAGACAGTGAGTGCTGACCTAATCAATGGGCATGTTCAGCATAAGATAATACCACTGTGCACTGAACCGCTGTCCGGTTGTCTCCCCCTCAGATTGTGAATATAAAAACCCGATTTACAACAGCAGCACAGAGCAGCTGAACCAACCGTAGAGAATGAAGGCAGGTGTATGAGCCGTTGCTGAAAGCAGTTGTTGAAAATGATGATGGTGCATTGTTGACCTTAGGAAATCAGATGTTTAGAAAGATTCAACAATCCAATTCAACAATTCAATTGACAATTTAACGTCTGTGCGACTGTTCATAAACTATCAAGGTTCGGGTTATGTACTGTTATGTTCAGGTTAGTATTTCATATACATACAGTATGTAAAATGTGTGGGATCATTGTGCTCACAAAATAAAAGGTTTGACTCTGCCTTTAGTTTTCAAAACCTTCAACCCACAGAAAGTTGTGGGTCACATGTTTGTCTTCTAACTGTAAAAGGAAACCAACATCCTACAAGCAAGCTGCTACCGTGAACACACCCGTCTGTGGCCTGACAGCACTGATACAACACTGCTGCCGATCATGGTCTGTCGCTTTCATCTTAGTGTTGATAATGGAAGTCTGCATTTGTGCTGCCATTTGTTGTTTCTGCATTTACACCCAGATGAACATGGCAGATATTACTAAGCTGATGAAATAGCAAATCAATGCAATTACTTCCTTGGAGAAGGTGACTCCTTAATTATCTTAACAGTTTTTCTTAATGAATGTATTGTGAGAAGAAGGCTGCAAAACAAGTCTTGAGCTTGTGTCCGTTTACTGGAAAATGATGCAGATGACAGGATGCTACAAATGTACAGTTGTTCTCATCTATATTTATCATTTTGCGATTTCAGTAAGATTAAAATGCAACCACTGATCTGATTGCTTCATACTCTAATTTATGGACTACATGTATATGAATAGTGGTACTTAATATACTGTTCACATTTCCCAACTAGAGCCAAAAAAGGAACAGTGTAGGAAAATGTTTTCAAAAGGCTAGTTTTCAAAAGGATATTTACACAAAGCTTTATTTCCACTGGGAAATTAAGATTTGTAAAGGTCCAGTGTTTACAATCCTGTAGCAACAGTAAATAAAAGTGCAGTTAGTTTATTATTATTAGTAGTAGTATTGTTATTGTTTATTTACTGATTTTATTCATAAAACTCAGTTGAATATCACTGCTGACAAGTGTTTTTAGGAAGGCATAAATCAGGAAGAACCCCATCAGGATCAGGTCAGAGGATTCTTTAGTGTGTATTATCTGGTGGACCTCTTTATGCAATAGCTCCAGAGAAAAAACACATTGCAGTTGATCTTTGAAAGACACCACAGTCTGCAACTTCAGTTTACGGTCTACAAATATCATCATTGACCTAATTAATGGGCATGTTCAGGATCAGATAATACCACTGTGCACTGAACTGCTGTCCAGTTGTCTCTCCCCGATTGTGAATGTAAAAACCTAATTTACAACAGCAGTTATATTAGATTGGTTGAAATTGGAGTGATTAAACACAGATGTTTACAGTAAATAATCAGAATTGCATCGTGTAGTACATTTGTTTAAATAAAGTTTCATTTGAAAACGTCTGGGTCTTTTTTATGTCATGTGACAACAATCTGTCCAATAGAAACACAGAATCCGTTCGTTTGCGGAAGTCGTTTTGGACTGCATCGTCGTGAGAGGAAAAGTATTGTGAGAAAACGTACACTTCATTTTGCTTAATAAAAAATAATCTGCGTAGCGACAACACCGTTTTGAAGTTTACTGCCCGTCGTTGTTTTGATACCTGGATCGTCAGATAACGCTATGTCCAAAACATCGAGGGGGGACGCAAAGGACGAATCTAAACATCTGCCGATATATCGCCACAAAGCCAAGCTGGTTGAGGCTGTCAAAGCTAGTACTTTTCTGGTAGTTACCGGAGAAACGGGCAGCGGGAAAACTACACAACTCCCGCAGTACCTGTATGAAGCTGGTAAGCAGCACAATACGCCCTCATGAACAATAGACGCTCCTTATGGAGGCAGCGTGTAGTGTAATTGAGTTTCTCCGGGCTGTTAATTGTCTCCCGTGCTCATTGTGTAGGTTTCTGTAAAAATGGCAGGATTGGTATTACCCAGCCCCGCAGAGTGGCTGCCATCACAGTGGCCCAGAGGGTCTCCCAGGAGATGCAATGCACTCTGGGTAGGGAGGTTGGCTACCAAGTCCGCTTTGATGACTGCACGTCACAGGTGAGACGCAATGATGCAAATTGACTGTATTTACCGGTATTAAAAATGCATTCTGCTTTCTGTCTTAACACCATGATATGTTTGTTTTAGGACACAGTGGTAAAATACATGACTGATGGATGTTTGCTCCGAGAGATCCTGGCAGACCCTGGACTTTCCCAGTACAGCGTTGTAATATTGGATGAAGTTCATGAGCGCAGCCTCAACACAGTGAGTTATATATTATAGTCGCCGAGTGTCATCAAAAGATTATGGATTGGATTGGATTTAACTGTGAAATGTTTACAGTTTGTCATAAACAGAATGGCATGAAGTTAAACTGTCCAAAAGAACTAGGAGCCATTTAATTCTTTCTCTTCTTCATTCTGTAACACGTTCATCTGATTCTGTTTGCCACAGGACATTCTCCTGGGTTTATTAAAGAAAATATTCTCTAAAGCAACAAAGAGCCGATCTTTCCCTGTAAGGGTGGTGGTGATGTCTGCCACCTTAGAAACCGACAAGCTTTCAGCCTTTCTTGACAACTGTCCCGTATTTACTATACCTGGGAGGATGTTTCCTGTGACTTGCACTTTTGGCTCAGCGGTGGGACCTAAGGACACAGAAAGTACTGCTTATGTGAAAGAGGTGCTGCAACGTATTTCTGAGAAATTTTTTTATTCATAGCTTATTCACCGTAAATATAATCTAATTCTATTTGATTTCTTAATAT
The DNA here is from genome assembly GCF_900634795.4 of Betta splendens. NCBI lineage: Eukaryota > Metazoa > Chordata > Actinopteri > Anabantiformes > Osphronemidae > Betta > Betta splendens. Next base: position 13,692,030 of record NC_040893.2, read on the forward strand.
TCATGATTCTGATTAATTTGGGTTGGATGTGTGTTGTAGCCTGAGGCATTTTTTTTATTAGACTCTGTTTTTTGCTCTGCAGGTTGTGAAAATGGTGCTTGAGGTGCACACTAGTGAAATGGCTGGGGATATCCTGGTGTTTTTAACTGGTACGTGATAGCAAGCCCTGAAATCAGAATTCACATTAACCCTAACAAACTTTGCCATATTCATTTCTTTATGTTTGACAGGTCAGACAGAGATTGAGCGCGCCTGTGACTTGCTGTTTGAAAAAGCAGAGTCTATAGACTATCGCTATGATGTACAGGACCAGACAGTGGATGGCCTTCTTATTTTGCCCCTTTACGGATCCATGCCAACTGGTAAACACACAAACATATATTTTTGGAAAATTGATTGTCAGTGTTTGTGATACCCTATTTTCTTTAATTATAGATCAACAGAGGCAGATCTTTCAGCCATCACCTCCAGGAATAAGAAAATGCGTAGTGGCTACTAACATTGCAGCCACATCTCTCACCATTAACGGCATAATGTGAGTAAGCCCTGTGAAGGCTGGTAGAAATGATAAATAGGTGAAAGTGTTACTGATCTATGCAAAACACATTACAATTAATTTTATTTCTGTTATAGCTACATCATAGACAGTGGCTTTGTGAAGCAACTCAACCACAATTCAAGAGTGGGAATGGATGTCTTGGAAGTGGTGCCTATTTCAAAGTGGGTCTTTTTTTTATTTTAATCTGATATTATTCTGGTTCAAATTATCTTCCTGCTTAATCCCATTAAAGATTGTCTCAATTGAGGACTGCCTTACAATGATTTGACTAGATTTTGGGTTGTTTTTTTTTTGTGACTAGGAGCGAGGCACAGCAGAGAGCAGGCCGAGCTGGAAGAACCTCAGCTGGTAAATGCTTTCGAATCTATACAGAGGAGTTCTGGCAGAAGTGCATGCCTGAATATACCATTCCAGAGATCCAGAGGACAAGTCTCACAGCAGTGGTACTAACACTCAAGTGCCTGGGTGTTCATGATGTCATTAGGTACATACCCACTAAATGTCTGTTACAATTAGATTTTGCTTTTAATTTTTTTAAATAAATAATTCACTTGTTTTTAAGGTTTCCCTATCTGGATTCCCCAGAGGAGAGGTTTATTCTAGAAGCATTAAAGCAGCTTTATCAGTTTGATGCTATTGACAGGTAAGTGCTCATATTTGTGGACCAGTAGCAGTATTGGAATATGTAGAACATCCAATTAAGGGAGGTGTGTGTCTGGTGCATTTGCTGTAGGAGAGGAAGAGTGACTCAGCTTGGGAAGCTGATGGTGGAGTTTCCCCTGCACCCGGGCCTCACCAGGGCTTTGCTCAAAGCCGCCTCGCTCGGTTGCGAAGATATGTTGCTCTCTGTAGCTGCCATGTTGTCTGTGGAGAACATCTTTATTAGGCCAGGTCAGCAACTTGGCTTTTTAATATTTAGCTTGGCAAGAAAGACCCATGTAATTGATCTGTCAGCTGCGATGCATATGAGATTTCTTTACTGGATTGTCTCCCAACAGGGCATCCTGAGAAGCAGAAAGAAGCAGATAAAAAGCACAGAGCGCTAGCTGCTAAGTGTGGTGGCACGAATGATTTTGCCACGCTGTTAACTGTGTTTCAGGCATGTAAATCCAGGTACTGTGCTTAATGGATTACTGCAAGATGAGGATGTAATACAATATTCCTGTTTCTACATAGAATTACCAACATGCTTCCATTGTGTGATAGTGTTGTCACGACTGTCATTCTGTAAGTGTCTATGTGTAAGCATTTATCTTGTACTTCAGTGACAGACCCTCAGCATGGTGTAAAGAGAACTGGATCCACTGGAGGGCGCTAAAGTCTGCCTTCAGTGTGGAGACTCAGCTGCGAGAGATCCTCCTCCGCCTGCAACAGGTACAGCATTGAATACGACTCTTGTTTAGCCCAGTGACTGCTGCATGAGATGCTTTCTTTCTCTGTTACATAATTCCCATTACTCTAAACACAATTTTAACACATAGTTCTGCCTTTTGTTATAGACCAAATATGTTTCCTCACATCATTGTACTTGTTTGACATTTACATATTACCGGAAAAACCAAGACATAATTTTTTTTATTTAAGTTCTCTTTAACAAATCAATGTTTTTATAATGTTCATAAATATTGTCTGTGTTTGCACTCTCTTGCTTCACAGATGCGAGATTTTCCTGTAGAAACATTTGATGGAAATAAGAATGAGCTCTTCAGACGATGCCTGTGCACAGGATACTTCACCAATGTTGCCAGAAGGTATCATGAAGTTTTCCTTGAAAATATCTGTTTTTAACTTTATCAACTTGGGAATAATTGTTTTGCTCATGTTTTCCATTTTACACAGGTCTGTGGGAAAAGTGTTTTGTACAATGGATGGTCATGGATCCATGGTTAACATCCATCCATCATCTTCTGTAAGCATATTTTACACTGGTTTTAAAATATATATTCTTCATCTAATACACATACTCTTTGGATTTGTTAATTCAGTATGGAAATCTGTCATACTGCTTCTTGGTTTTCTCATCTGATCATGATTCTGTTGCCTTAAGCTGTTTGACCAGGATGCAGAGCTAAACTGGATCATATTTCATGATGTGCTGGTGACTTCCCGGGTGTACATCAGGACAGTGTGTCCAATTCGATATGAGTGGGTGAAGGACCTATTACCTAAACTCCATGAGGTGGACGTGTATGAATTGAGCAGTGTGGCGAGAGAAGAAGTAACTGATGAGGAGATGACAAAATGGGAGATGAGGGAAGCAGCTAAAAGACTTCCAGGTATTCAAAATCAGGGTGAAATTTTAAATTAAGTTGCATTAAATTGCTAATAAAAACATGTTATTTATTTAACATATTTTAACAAAATTATTATAAAGGCAAATGGTGGAATATATTTGTTCTTAAACAATGTTTACCAAGGTAATAGTTTTCTTTTCTTTCAGAGGTTTCTACTGAGGACGTAATAAAAAAGATGGAGAAGCGCAACAATGAAGCCACTGTCAGCGATGCGCGTGCTCGATATCTGCAACGAAAACAGCAAAGACAACAAAATAAAGCTCTTTGATCATTTGCTACTGTCATACGTGTATCGGAAATGGGTATTTTATACAACAGTTTTTAGTAATAAACGTTTTATCACATTTGTAACGTTGACTCTTTAATCCGTGTCACACCGTGGGAGGGTTCCGATAATCTGCTTTATTTCAACACATTCATCAGATTGAGCAGTGGCTGTGGGGCATAAACGTCACGTTATGGTTGTTTTTTACCGCCTCTGTCTCGGACCACTTCACCACAGCCCTGAACATGTGAGGTCAGGTTCGTGCTGCTGCATTTCATGTACTTTGACACCGACTATTCAGGTGCAGTGGAGCCGCTTGGCCTCTGACGTCACTTCCGGTTGCGTGCGTCTGCGGGGCTGCTGTGCTGTGCTGTGTGACTGGGACGTTGTATTTCCACGCCAAGCAAACGACTAACCACGTTAAACGCACGCAGAGGCGGATTTATCTGTCCGTGACAGAGGATTTATTTGTAGCAGAGTTCAATACAAATAGTCATCAGACTGGAGCTCAGTGGACTTTGTTTTCTGGTTACGCTTCAGTGACCCGCTGCAGCAGCAACAGACCAAGCACGCCGCCGCTGCTGTGAGGAAACAAGCTCCGCGATCAGTCCGCTAAGCTGTGTGATCATTGACAGAGTTCAATACACACAGACTTGGGGTGATAACTGGCGTGAGATCGGTGCATTGTAGCTCGCAGTGTCTTCAGTAGCCGACAGCTGAGAGTCTCCGTAACACTGAGGTAAGAAAAGCCGGGGTAACGGGGAGCGCAAGTGGCTAAGCCTAATGCTAGCTAGCTGCTAGCTCGGAAGCTATTTTGGCTAGCTGCCTTGTTTGGTCGTAATGCGGTCATGGTCAGTGTCCTCACTGCTGTCTGGCGCGCCGCTTGGCCAAACCATCCAGTAGCTATGGCCCAGGTGTTGTAGCCGCTTGTTTGTTGTTGAGCGACGACACAAAAAGCTTCGAGGTGTTTTGGACGCGCACGGTAACGTTATTTGACTGTTCCAGTTAGCTAGCCACCACAAAGGATGGTGAGGAGCGTTAAAGGTTACGCTAATGTTTACGTTAGCACGATCATGGTCCTGGGTACAATTTTACTTTTTAAAGCGTTACGAAATTATAACCAACCTGCTGCACGTAATTTCATAATAATCTTACTCTCCTACTCTTGTTTCTGTTAATTTAATTGGTCGTGAACCTAAACGCTTGACTGGACATTACTGCAGATATCCTGTTAGTTAACGAGAGCACCGTTAGAGGTGGTGCTTCTCATTTATCATTTAAAACATCAGCTAGCTCGCAGGTTTGACACTTAGGTTAGTGAATGATGTAGCTATGAACGACCTACAGATGCACCTACTAAAAAAGTCTTTAGTCGAGATAAGTCGTGTCTGTTTTTATCTTTGTAAACAAAACAGTTCAAACAGTCTTTGTGCTCCTGTAAGCGCTGTATTATTCAACCCCATCACTTTCACTGAAATACTGGGAAATTCTGTTAAACCTATTATCTGACATAAGCTGTTGATACAGAGCTGACCCTGAGTCACCAAGGCCTTTCTACAAATATTTTCTAGGAGGTTAATACACTTAAAACAAACTACAGAGTCTTGATGCACAAATCACTGGGACCAACCCTACAATCGAATGATTTTTATGACCCTGGCACCATTACTTTTGTGAGAAGTAACATGTAGATAAAGAGTGTTTTATGAGGTCATTTAAGTGCTGGTAGATTAAACATGTAGCTCGTGGTTATGTTAGCCCCAGTTTTGGTTGTCACTGTCTGTAACATCAGATGGTCCGATAGAAGGTGGCGAGCAGACCTGCAGGTTTCAGCAGCGTTCTTTGTTGCACAGTTGCGTTCTGAGGCAAACGAGTGCTTCAGAAGGTGTGGAATTTTCACAAGCTCTGTGCTGTGGTGACAGCTCTCAGATAGGTATCAAAAGTAATACACAGAAAGCTTCCTTTGTAATGAGAAATCAGTTTCACTTTACATCGTCACCTCCACCTTCCTGGCTGTAGTCTGACTTCCTTTAAGCCCTGTCTTTTCATATTTGTTTTCTCCATGTTCCTCTTACTCTACAGCAAAAACAGCAAGCAAGTAGAACAATGTTATCTTCCAATGCATTGTTTAACTTAAATAAGAGGAATTAAATTGTAAATGGAGAGAAGTTGTGCAGCTGTTTTGTTCACACCGTTAATGGATACTGGATTGTAATGTGTATATAGCTTTGGTCATAAATTAATGTTGACATTTTTGAGTAATATTCACTTGTTAAAATTTGTGTGTGTGTGTGTGTTTTAATGGATAACCAGGGAACAGTTTCATATCTTAAAATAACTGTTCCTTTCGTTTTTTTTTCCTGTAGTTTTTTTTAAACTGAGCAACAGTCGGGCATTTGACCAACTGGAACAGTTTGCACAATTTCCACCAGCTTGTCTGCAGCCCCCTCCCAACCCGGACAGTCTTCTGCCCCAGCATGAATGAAGTCAGTGTTGTGAGAGAGGGATGGCTCCACAAGAGAGGTAAGAGGGTCTGTTGAGTTCACCATCCATCATCTTAGTCTATATAAACCTGATGGGTTTATATAGACTAACAGGTCTATATTAACCTGACAGGTTCTAAATTTTAAGTGTGAATCGTGTATCTTTTGAGTTTTTGTCGTTATCATATCTCAGTAACTTGTGATGCAGACACACAAGTGTGTGTGTGTGTGTGTGTAACAATATTGTGTGTATAACCATGTTAACCAACCAATCCGTAATTTACGTAGCAAGTCCTATTTCATACAATCAAATGCTCTACAGATGACGAAAAATGTAATAACAAGCACTGTTGAACACCTAGCCCCTTTTTTTCCAGGTGAATACATTAAGACATGGCGACCTCGCTACTTTATTCTCAAGAGCGATGGCTCTTTTATTGGCTACAAAGAGAAGCCTGAGGTGTCAAGTGACCACAGCCTCCCACCGCTCAACAACTTCTCTGTCGCAGGTCACTTTTACCTTGTGTTTGGTTGCTTTCCGTATGTGCCACAACAGTCCTTTACTTTCTTTGTCTTATCTAATGTGTCTCTGCCTTGTAGAATGCCAGCTCATGAAGACAGAGCGCCCCCGGCCCAACACATTTGTGATTCGTTGCCTCCAGTGGACCTCTGTTATCGAGCGGACCTTCCATGTAGACAGCAACGAGGAGAGGTGAGACAAGTAGTTTGACTTATAGCTGCTGTAGCACATGGGTGGAGGTTACAGTGTGTTCTCCATCTTCAACGTATTGTTATGGAAGTTAAACAAAGGCACAGTCTGTTCAAAAAAATGAAGTACAGACAACAGGCTGTTTTTCATTATAGCAATAAAATCTATTGTAGTTTGTTAAAGTAAAAAAAATTGTCATACTTGATAGAATTCTCTTACAGATTTAAGGTGACTATTCACCCCCAGACCAAGCAGTTGTTGTTTATGTAGTCTTGTCCAGGTATCAAATCTCAGCACCTTTTAGTATGAATCTTAGTCTTAGGAAGTGGTTACTACTCAGACTTGTTAAGGATAGTGGTAATGTGTGCATTTCTTCTCTGGGTCAGGGAGGAATGGATGCAAACAATCCAGGCAGTGGCAAATAGCCTGAAGAGCCAGCAGCAGGACGAGGAGCCCATGGAGATCAAATTTGGCTCCCCGAGTGACAGCAGTGGCACAGAGGAGATGGAGATTGCTGTGTCCAAATCCCGCACAAAAGTGGTCAGTATTTGCACAAGCTTGGCCTGGCAGCTGACAGTGTGCAGCGTAAGCTCATCTTTATTGAGCAAGTTGTCCAAACTTTAAGCCTCTTTCTCAATGCATTTTTAGTGAAGCAATCTCTAATTGAATGGAGAAATATTTGTACATATATTTTGCCAGCTAATTTTCAATAGCATCGGTTTCACAAGTAGAGAGTGTTTCCCTTGCTGCCATTTTGACGAGCTAATATTAAGTCTGGGAAAACTGTGTCTGTTACTTACATGATTAAGGATGATGTGTGCTTCCGGATACGTCAAGTGAACAGCACCGTCATCGACATTGTATCATCATTGTGTATCAGCTCAATCTGCCATTGGTATTAGTAACATATGTCTCCATCATTGACCATTGTTGCTACAGAACATGAGTGATTTCGACTACCTGAAGCTGTTGGGCAAAGGGACATTTGGTAAAGTGATCCTGGTAAAGGAGAAGGCCACAGGGATGTACTACGCCATGAAAATCCTCCGCAAAGAAGTCATCATTGCTAAAGTTAGTGTTCTCACTATAGAGTAACAACATCACCTGTAATCATGTTGTAAAAATATTGCAGCGTATTGGTTAATGTTGTTGCTCTTGCATTTACTGAATGTAAGTGTTTTCTTCTAGGATGAGGTGGCTCACACAGTTACAGAAAGCAGAGTTCTTCAAAACACACGACACCCATTTCTAACGGCAAGTTATCAGTGACTTCTTGATGTTTTTCCTAAAATTAAGGGACAACGTGAGGATATCGCCAACCCTAATTTTGTTTTGTCTTCTACAGACACTAAAATATGCATTTCAAACACACGACCGACTATGCTTTGTGATGGAGTATGCAAATGGAGGAGAAGTAAGTGTTACAGTGTGTGTCAGTTTTTGCAGTATTCAGGTCAATGCAAATGGTGGGTTAGATGAACCGCTGTTGACACAAATGAAGTCAAAACACTCTTCATTGTAATTATCAATAATATTATAATTATAATAGCAACCAGTAAACACAGAGAAAACATCTAAAACGTGAGAAAACTGCTCATGTCAGTTATATAACAAAGTGTTTTGGGGCATATTTCTTTTCTGTCTTGCAGCTTTTCTTTCACTTATCACGGGACAGAGTGTTCACAGAAGACAGAGCGCGATTCTATGGTGCAGAAATAGTGTCAGCACTGGAGTACCTGCACTCACGCAACGTAGTTTATAGAGATTTAAAGGTAAGTTGTCTACTAGCTCCAATGGTGTGAGTCACTTGCTTGCCTTTTTAAAATCCAGCAAAGCCCATAACATTTTCATGGACATGAGCACAATCTGATCTTTATAGATCAGTTACTGTAGAAGAATAAGCATGAATCTTTCTATGCACAGCTGGAGAACCTCATGTTGGACAAGGATGGCCACATTAAGATAACAGACTTTGGGCTGTGTAAAGAGGGGATCACAGACGGTGCCACAATGAAAACCTTCTGTGGAACACCAGAGTACCTGGCACCAGAGGTGACTCCATGATGACCATGAATTTAATATAATAGAGCAGTTTATCAAGTCACATTTATAAATGTGTTTGTAGCAATTACTTCATCAGAACTTTAAGAGTGGCCCTGTGGGGATAAATAAATTCTTTTCATATTATTAGGTGCTGGAGGACAACGACTACGGACGAGCGGTGGACTGGTGGGGACTGGGTGTGGTCATGTATGAGATGATGTGTGGCAGGTTGCCCTTTTACAACCAAGACCACGAACGCCTGTTTGAACTCATCCTCATGGAGGAGATTCGATTTCCGAAGAACCTGGCTCCTGAGGCGAAGGCACTGTTGGCTGGACTGCTTAAAAAGGACCCCAAACAAAGGTAAGCACTGGGCAGCTGTATTCACAACATGCACCTTGATAATCAAGCGATAATTAATTGGTAAGTCCGGTTAGTGAGGATTAAACTAGTTTATTTTCAATTTAAGTGAATGGTTTTTGTACTGTGCAAACGTGGCTTTTCATTTAAGCGCATGGCGCCTGAAGCTGGAACAGTACATCGTGTGAAAAACATGTTCTTTTATGAGGTGAACACTGCAGTTGATTAGGTTTCTAAATCTTCCGCTGTGCTCGGGGGCCATCATGTTTTCAGCTATAAAATACGTAACCACATTATTTGGGCTTGTGCTCCTTTGTGATTGGTTTTGGTGCAGTGTAGCGGCCGTAAACAGGCTGATAATTGATTGTTGTTGTGGTCGAGCCTGAGCGTTTCTGGTAACCGTTGAACAAGTTCTAATATTAGCACCTTTAGGTCTGCCTGCCAGCTTACTAACACATGCACCTGTAAGCAGTAAGGAAATGAAGAGTGTGTGACACGGAGAACAACAATACTACATGTTGTACATTTCTAATGACCATGTTCAGGGTGAATATCAACAGCTAGTAGGTGGATGATAATAACAGTGTCTGGCTTGTTTACAGGCTTGGAGGTGGACCAGACGATGCCAAAGAAGTGATGACCCATAAGTTTTTCACCGCCATCAACTGGCAGGATGTCATTGATAAAAAGGTGCAATATTAAAGAAAGCCATAACAAATTATGTTACATTTAGAACTTCCCACTGTAAAACCACTGATCTCCCTCTTCTCTGCAGCTTATTCCACCATTCAAGCCGCAGGTGACATCAGAGACAGACACGCGCTACTTCGATGATGAGTTCACGGCACAGTCTATTACAATAACACCTCCAGACAAGTGTAAGTAAACCCGACCCGTGTCCAGCCATCTCCGAGCTTTTACGCCTGTTTCGGCTGCTGAATGTTCTTCTCTCTCTTCTCTTCTACTCCAGATGACAGTTTAGATGCAGAGGACTCTGATCAGCGCACGCATTTCCCCCAGTTCTCCTACTCCGCCAGCATACGCGAGTGATCACTTAGACACACGATCACAGCCACACACACACTCACACTGCTGGGGGAATTTTGAGCGACACAGACAAAAACAGGCACAAGACACATTTTCATTCAGTCTTCTACATCAAAGCGCACACATACTGGCAAAGCAGACAGGGCACCGAGAATGAAACGAACACGCAGGCCAGGAACGACTGACCTCAGCAGGATTGTGTGCGTAGACTGGCAGCATTGTCTCCGAATGTCCTCGGGGACCTGGCTTTAGGCTTCCCTGCAGGACCTCTGCTGCACTGCACTGGGCACCACATCAAAGCCTTGACACTTTTGAAAACCAGGTTATTCCAGCAAGTACCACCTCTTTACCAGCTGTACCCATGCTACTCACACACCCACCAACCCACACACCGACTGCATATATACCAGTACACAAAAAAGTACTTGAGAGAAATGTGAGAAGTTGAATCAAAATTTGGAAATGAATGGGGAGGGGGGGGGTCATCAATGGCTGCGGTTTTAAATGTAAAGCCATATTTCTGCATTTTTGTGAATTTTGTTTTCTCATTTTTTTTAACAAGTGCTCTTTCTGGAACTTGCTGTTACAAATCAAGTGTGGGACAGTTCCTACAGTGGGGGGAAATGGGGAAAGAAGAGGAGGGCAAGGAGGGTTGCCATTTCTGTGTTTGCACTGTTTATGTGTGTGTATGAGCACATGTCAATGTATGTGTGAGTGTGTGCGGATGAGTGCAGGAGAATGTATGATCAACCATTTTTGATTCTCAACCATCCATTTGTGTCGGTTTTTGTGCATGTCTTTGGTAACTCAGAACTATTGCTGGAACATCGTGAGCGGGACACTACATGACACTCAATTGCCTTTTTTTTTTTTTAAAAAAAGGGAACAAGCATGTATTTTATGATTACTTTCACCAGATGGTGCTAAATTGACTCAGTCGGAATTAGGAACTGGGATCTCATGCATGTTTTAAATGTTGCATTAATTTAACTGCCGCCGTCTGTAGAGTCCACGTCGCTGTGTCCAGACTGACTGACCAACCGGCCGGTTGCTGGTTGCTGGTCGAAGCTGTAAGCTTAAGTTTTCACAAAGGCCAGTCATGCTGTGTGATACAACAGTAAACAATGTAAAGAGCCTAGAGACTAGACGCATGACAACAGTTCTGTCCTAACTCACCTAGACCAACGTAGACCACGCAGCCTTTCGCTGTCCTTAGTCCAGTAATTTTCACTCCCTAGCTGAAGAGTTGGGGAAACAATCTTTGATTTATTTTCTATGTCATGATATCGTGTTTAAAATATTTTTTAAAGTCTTTGAATGTTCCCATATTTAATAGAAAAGATCAATTGTTAAGTCTGTATATTGAGGCCAAAACTGACTGACTTGGTGGACGTTTAACACTTCAAATGATTCCACATGTGATGTTAAGAGTCTTTGGTTTGTGTTACTTTAATTCTGTGTTGAAGCACTTAAATTAATGTACTTGTTCGTCTGGAGCAACAACCTGCAGGTCTGCAATCCAACTAAACTCATGAGCTGGTCTTCAACCTGAAGACAGGATGAACTAATCAAAACATCAGTTAATGCGTAGTTGACATAAAATCCTGCATACTTGGAGTCATGGCGGCACATGCTTGATTTTCTGGACAGTTTAATGCAATGTGCTCATTGACGCAAAAGTAAATATTCCTTATGGCTGGAAGAGTTAGTTGCTCTTTATGGTTCACTAAAAGGAACATCAAGACTTTTGTTTGTCATTCTTCTTTTTGTTCTTTTCCCCATTATTTTTGTGTCCATCTATTTCTCCAAATTTGGAAGACACGTTGTTTAAGTACACATTATATTAAATATATATTGAAAGTTGCTTTTTGAATAAGTTCTTCATTTCAAGGTTTTCCTTTAGCATATTTAGCAAATATGGCAATCCTGTTATCCTGGATGACTGTTTGGATTAAAGCAGTAATTTAATTAACCATTTTTATAATTAAACCTACAGTATATAGTAAATGTTGATCCTAGACCTAAGTGGTTAAAAAAATAAGTTCTAAAAACAAGTTTTTATTTAGCAGTGAAAACAAGAATAGCTAAAACATTTCTTATCTGCGATTCGATTGGCTCACAGTCATAAGCTGATACTTAGTGACAACATCTCACCATCCTGTGATTCCCCTCATGTCACCTATCAGTTTGTTTCATTTAAGTTGGTGTGCGTTGCGGAGGCTGACTGAGTGTGAGCGTGGTGAGACAGACACAGAAGCAGCAGGGTTGGACTCGTGGAGCGGCAGGTGGCCCCACGTCCCGCGTGTGATCGCGTGCTCCGATGGCGTTGATTTAACAGTTCACAACTCCAGCACCTCTTCTCACTGGCTCAGGCACCGCCATCATACTCTAGCCTAGAGTCCTGCTCCGGGAACAGCAGGACCAGATAACCAGAACCACTGCACTGATGGACTCCACTGTGGACTTGCCTTCATTGCTATCATGGCCATAAGGGGGTGCTGCTGAACTTTTTTTAATATTGGTTGTGAAGCCATACACTGAACCTTTGCTGCTGGCCACGCTTTAAGCAATGCTTCACAGCTAAACATGCAAGTGAATACCCCCGACCTCTCCTGTAGGCACACACGGGCACAACAAGTGCCTCTTCACTATTGTGTAAATACCAAAAAAATAAAAGCTTGATGGTGAATGCAGCATTAGTAGAAGGGGAGGCCTGAAGCTTTGTAGTATTTGATTTGCAGCTTTACTATGATTACCTTGCTTCTCTGTATATTTGAATGTGATCAACAGTCACGAATGTCACGCTTTTATTTATTTTTTTGCGTATTGCTGTTAGTTGAAGCTCAGAGGGCAATAAAAACAATCTTTAAGGGGAGGATGTTGTCCCTGTGGACAGTCTGCATCCCCTTTGCAAGACTTTACAATGTAACAGGCGAAACCTGCTACAGTCTGGTAGCTTATAACATTTGCAACTATAATGTGCCAGTAAACATTTTTACTGAATAAAGCTCCATGTGTCTTTCATGTTTCTACATTCATGTTCACCTGCTCATCCGTAGTAACCTTAGTTTGTTTAGTTGAATTTAGGGAAAGCCTGTTTTTGATTTTTAAACTTGACCACAAAGATTTATTTTATTATATTATTATTATTATTATTAATTATATTTATTTTATTATTATAGTATTTCAGGCATCTTACACAAAGTTTCAGAATACTATATAATTTATATACACAGAATACAATATATTGCAGCAATTAAATGAACGTGATAGTATTTGTGGAAGTATTTGTGAGGCTTAGTCTACTAATCAGTCAAATTAATTTCTTTTTGACCGGTGTTATAATGCAACTTTTGCAAACAAAAAAAAAACGTGCCTGTATTCGTTTGGAGTCCGATCGGAAGTCGTCGTCCTCACCTGTGCAGCTCGACGCCGGTGTCCACAATCAGCGCGCCCACCTGTCTTTATTAGCGGCTTTGCGGCAGCATGGCCGCTCCCTCCGCTCCACGCTTCCGCCGACACACACCGTGAATAAGTAGCTGCAAAGGCCCGGCACAGGAACTCCGTCTCCGGCTGTGACCATGGCCAGGACTGGTTTCTGCGACTCCAAGCCTCTGCTGGACTTACCCAAGAAGGTGAGAAGGTCTGCTCAGCGCATCAGTCCTGGGGACTGAATGAGCTCACTGTTCAAAACGTGGACCTGCACACTAAACCTCCGGAAATCCACGTTGCTGTTGTTTTCTCTATGTAATTTTTGGTGCTTGGTCTGCTGGGTCACAAACTCTTCCTATTTTCCTGCTGTATTTTCCACTCCTGACATGAGCCTGGGTGTGAAGAGAGCCCTGATTAGAGGACAGCCATGGTCACCAGTGGTGAAACCAGTAGTTAAATGTGATTCCCTGCGAGAGAATGAACGGAACTCGTGCAATTGTACATAAAGTCATTAATTTAATTGAATAATTTTTGACTTTTTTTTTGTTGCCCCTGCAGGTGGATGAAAGGCGAGCCCCCTTGAGAACCTGGGCTAATGCCTGTGGGCCCAAAGACCGCTGGCAGCCTGTGGATGCAGATGAGACCAGAATGGCCCCGGTCAAGATGGAGCCGGAGCGCAGATGGGTAAGCCTCCATGCTCACATCTTCACTTTCGTTTCACTACCCACATCACTTGTTTTAAACCTACATTGAATATAGGAAAAAAAAACTTTTATGACTAATGCAACCATTAGTTTTACAACTGCCGTGTTTAATTGCTTGTTTCAGTAACTCTTATGTGTTACCTTTCTGCAGGAAAGGAGCTTGACAATGCAAACGAGCGACGGCATCATCATGGGCTTTCATGAAGGCAGTCAGACAAGCTCACCTGGTATGTAGACCTGCTTTACAGCTCCAGTCCTCACACTTTGGTGTAAACCTAGCAAAACCCCGCTACCTTCTGTCCTCCGTTCCCTCCGGTGCAGCCGACGGGTGTGTGGAGGGGCCCGTGCTGCTTTACACCCGCGGCCTGCAGGGGCTTCACAGCCTACAGGCCTTGGTGCCAACTCTGCTGCGCCTTGAAGTCGAGAACGCGCTCGAGAAACTGAACTTGACGTGGGACCGAACATACGCCTGGGACATGTTCCTGGACATGATGGTGAGACACCAGCACAAGCCTCTCCAAAGCTTCATGCCTTCATTTAAATTTCCCATTTGCACTTTATTGAACCGTTTTACCAATAAAGTGGAATGACAGAACCTAATGTAAATATTTAAGGATTTACTCTGTACTTCCTGTCTTCCCTGCAGAGGACTCAAACATGGCACTCATTTCCTAATGCGGACCTGCCCCGGCACTTCACAGACGCCACCCGAGCTGTGCTGGTGGACTGGCTCATTCAAGTGCATGTGAGTTTGTCAGTCAAGGAAACAGATTGATCAGTAATGAACATGCTGCATCTTTATTAGTTTATACTACTGTGAAGGAGAATTGTGCATCATTGACTTTTTGGCCAGGCACCTAAATACCCGAGAAACCCATCAACTTCTTGGTGTGCTGTAGCTTTACGGTCTGTCCAGTCTAACCTGCTGGTCTCCTTCGTCAGGAGATGATGCACTTCCAGGATGAGACGCTTTATCTGGCCGTCCACCTGCTGAACCGCGCCCTGCGTCAGATCAAGGTGACCACTGCCAACCTGCAGCTCCTCGGCATGGTCTGCCTCTTCCTCGCTGCCAAGAAAGAGGAGTGTCTCCTCCCGGAGGTCTGCTGACTCGTTTCTTCAGCTTGCACAACTGTAGTAGGATGTTTACGCTAGAATAAAAAGTATAAGTTACTTTTGCAGAGTGTAACGAATGTGCTCTGCGTTCCTATTTATGCTGCTCTCAGGTGTCTGGGCTCTGCTACTTGATGGACCACACGTACACTAGGCATGAGCTGCTGCGAATGGAGCGCAAGGTCCTCTGTGGGCTGAAGTTTGATTTATCCTACACTCCTCCCCTGCATTTCCTCCTCCTCTTTGCCTCCGTTGCTCGTTGTAGTGCTAAGGTAACGCTGTTGGCCAATCTCTTTGTCCTACTGCTCAAGCCATTACTTTAATACTGTTAAGTCTCCGCACTGAAGCGTCCTCCCACCCTGTCCTGTATTAGGTGGTGTGGATGGCCCGCTTCCTGCTGGAGCTGTCGCTCCTGGAGGGCCAGTGTGTGGTGTTTCAGCCTGTGCAGCTAGCGGGAGCAGCCCTCTGCTTGTCCCGCCGAGTTCTGCAGGAGCCCCCGACTCCGGAGGGCGAGGCTGCCTGGTGTCTGGCCTCCAGCATCCACGTCGGCAGGTTTGGACATCAGCTTTAGATCTCGTTTGCTAATTGCTCTCTATCCCCTGTTCTGAGCAATCCTACCTTTTTTTGCATGATGAGCACTGTTTGTTAACCTCATGCTCTGCTGTGTGTGTTGTGGTTTTCAGTGAGGCCACCCTCCTGAGGATCATGCAGATTTTGGTCAGCCCTGCTGCCAATGCATACAACAATGAAGCTTGCGCTACTTCTGTTAAGTTCTCCTCTGCAGAGACTCTGCATGTGAGCAAACACCCAGGTCTGAAGAACGCCTCTGCTCTGCTGGGTGTATGACTTATACCCCACGCACAAGAAATGTATTTTTCCAGTGGAGTTCCTGGGCATTGGACTTGACTTGATGGCTGTTTCCATGTCTGCGGCCAGGTCTTTGCTGGCTCCTTTAGAAGTTAAAGCACTCACTCATCTTGTGATATGAAAAGTTTAACGCTACCATTGTTTGACACAGATTTAATGCACTTTTCATGGATTTTGCCAGTGACGTGGCATTTCTTTTAAAATGTTGCAGCTGATTTATAAAATATTTGAACTGTAATATGTCTGTCATGTTATTTGAGAAGTTTTAATGTAAAAATAAAGTGTCTGCTGCAAAGTGTCATAAGCTCAGCCTTCTATTTAAAATGTTGGATGACACTGATCCATTCATCATGTGATGCCATTTGGGTTTGAACTGTCATTCACTGTCACTGTACAATACGCTGACATATTTCACAGTTCACATACATTCAAATCAACAACTCCTAGCTTAAAACTTGTATATTTAATATTGTCTCATTTTACTTCATTTAATGTGGCTTAAATCTGAGGAACCCGTATGCTGCTGTAATGTGGTTTTCCCAGCTTTTTTTTTTTGTGTGTGTGTGAAGGTTAAAGCAATCAACTGTTTTGCAGCCTTGGGTCTTATAGAATTGATGGTCGGATTGTTTTCCTGTGAAGCTCAGATTCTCTGTTCTGTTTTTGTTCTGCAGCACAGCCTAAATTAGTCTAGTCTTAAATTATGATGAACTTTGTTCATTGATTTTGGCTGACCTTGACAAACATCTTTTCAAATACCTCATCCAAATCCTCCATCTTGAAAGAGCATCTCTTCTTGATTAAAATGCTCTTAAAAAAAAGCTCAGGCCACAGTATTATATAAACCAAACAAGCTGACGTGTCCTCACCTGTCTACACAGATGTGATCAATATGGACACCCCATGAGTTCAATTAAGCAGCATTCTACTTATAACTGATTCTTCCATTTAATGTTAAATGATAAAGATGTTATATTTCTTCCAAACAACCAAATAAAGTCTCTTGGTCCACTGACAGGTAATTTATTTTTTATATGTGAATACCCCAATCAAATCAGATATTAAAATTGGAATGTATAGTAGACTGCAGAAATATTAAGTGTTTGTTTAGTTCGTATAAATAGATCAGTGATTTGCTAATATGCCAGAGGGTTGAAGTTTAAATGTACCTTTAACCTTTAGATTTAGGTTTTTTGAGGTTGTTGCATTACATACACATCCGTCGTCTCATTCCAGCTGCTGTATGACAGACAGTAGAGCACGTTCTCTGCCAGATGTTCTACACTTAAACTGGATATTCCGCGTTTAGCAGGATGCGTTGTGCTCTTCTATTGCTGCTGCACATGCGCTGCCCTCTGATTGGCTGCCGTGGTGGTTTGACCAACCAATGGGCGTTCGATTCTCAGTAAGCGATCAAATTCTGGTGGCTGGACGTGGTCAAACAGCCGGTTTAGGCTCGGTTCACGCGGATGCCAGCTCGTCAATTTAATGTTTAATTGTGTCGCTGTACTACTTTTTATCTGGCACTCTACTGCATTCAGGGTCGGATGACGAAACGCGACGATAATGTGCTTTTTGCGCTCTTTAACGTTTTGTCGTTACGTCAGACCGTGACATCAAGCTAGCTTGAATCGACTACGAGCATTTCAAAGTAAAAGCATGCAAGTTGTCACAGAAACCGCTTAAGGTAAGTATCGGCTTTAAATTCAAGACGGTCCTACCTTTGGCAGTAGTAAATTAATAGCGCTGTATTTATCATTAGTCATTTATTGCCTATTAAGAAAATCCTTTTACTCTAATATGTTAGTAATCTGTTTTATTTCTAAAGTCAGCCGGACATTCGATTGTTTGCGAAATAACTTGACAGACGTTGCAAAATCTCTACTCGGTTACACGGTGTTCTTTTTGCGCTGCAATTTGAGAAAGAGAACAATGAAAGTGATCACGTTTAACAACAATTGCGACACGGCGCAGCTGTTTTGCCAGAGCCTTGATATGCGCACTACAATGAACGAGAAACCGGGGAACGGCTGGTAATTGGAATAACCTGTTTCACATTTAAAGGTAGGTTTCCCCCTTACACCAATAGCGTATGTGCGGCTGCTGAAGATCCCCACTTTTAACAGTTTCTATGGGTCTGTAGCTACACACCCGCTGGTTGGTTTACATTTCAACCACTATAATTTTGTGTTTACGACCATTGAGAGGAAGTGTACGTAAAGACCGGCCTCAAAGTTAAGTTACGTAAAAGGGGGAGGAAGAGGAGTGGGGGAGGAAGAGGAGGGGGGCAGCGGGGTGCTGCTCATTTAGATGCGTGCGGGGGTTTCTGCGTTCACCGAACTACTGCTTCCGCTATGACCAGAAGATTTAAGACTTTAAATGAGTCTTAAATTGTTATACGTTTTTCAAAAAAAAAAAAATTAAATTCACAGCGCTTTAAATTATACACCTGGTTGTATTTCATAATACTGTAGGTTGTTATTGTTAAGTCTCTTCACAATGCTGTTGTGTTCTAGTTACTAGAGGCACCCGAAATCCATTTGCAATTTAAAAAATTGCAAAAATCCACTGGTTATTTTAGCTGCATTTGGACGATCAAACACAGGACTATTTCATGTCCATTTTATTATTTGCCTCCACTCCTTGTACTTTATGATTGTTATATGAGAGACCTATTAAAATGTGCCTGTGTACATTCCATTCGGTTCTGTTTAACTAAAACCTCTGACTCATTGCCTCCAAGGCACTTTTATACTGCAGAACAGTTTTGTCGATGCCCTCCACACATGCTTCGTGTGTGTGTGTGTGTGTGTGTGTGTGTGTGTGTGTGTGTGTGTGTGTGTGTGTGTGTGTGTGTGTGTGTGTGTGTGTGTCCTCAACCTGGAAACCTTTCCTGTCCCTTTGCTCTCATGTGACCCATAGGAGCCTTTTCTCCCTCCGGCAGTAGACTTACCACTACTCTGTCTTCACGCTTGCTGTAATAAAGAGGTGGACTATTGCAGTGTTATGGGCTATTTCACCATAACATCATCATATCATTGTTGACTGCAAAAGTAATTACAGTTAGGAGACATTTGTCATTATGGTTACAAAATTAACATGCATTTAAGGTTAATTCTACCCTGAACCTGTACAGTACATGCCAGTGGCATGGATACAAAAGGTTCTAAAGTTTTATCAAATCCCTCATTCCTTCAGGCCTGGTATGTCAACAGTCAAGTATAACAATACCCTCAGTCTGTTGCCGGACAGACAATAAACTTAATCAACAGAAAGATGGCAGCTCCGCGCTGACCAAGATGATTCCACAGGAGAGCTGCTAGACACCAAACATGCAGTGTATTTCCCTTTAGCTCACAACCTGAACACAGAGGTGCCCAACAGGAAACGCATGTTAACTAAAGGCTTAGGGTGTCATTTTAAAAGGACAGGTGTTGTTTGTGTCTGTTTACCCACTGACACCACAACCAGTTATTTGTTCTTGAAGTGACAGGCTTTGGCATCCATTTTGATTACTCTAATTAAATGAAACATCTGTGAATTAAAAGTAATTAACTGACACACCCAGAACACAAGCATTAGCCTGCACGTAGTAATGTGTTTGTCAAGGTGAACTTGATGGACTGATTTCTACTGTATGAAAGACTTCTTTATTCATTACATTATATTTATTCAATGCAGTGATTTTTGTCTCTTTGATTAGATCAATGTGACAGTAGAGTGTGAGAAAAGAGTAAATGCCTTGTTAAAGTTCTAGCTACATTGTTTCCTGATTCTCCTTTCATATTTTTCATACTTTCTGTTTTTGATGACGCGGCAGGCTCCAGTATGTCGAAGGAACAACCTTGCTCGTGTGAGCAGAGTCCCGGTGCTACATCTGTGAAAAGTGCAAAAGAGAAGGACCCGTGTGCGGCTCTCCTGGCAAAAGATGACAGCAAAGCGGATGCAGATGATTCCAGCGCACGGGGCTCAAACTGCAGCTCAGAAAAGGACTCTGGCTACTCTGGTGAGTAAATGAGCCATGCTTGTGAATAAGAATGCGAATACTCCTACGCACCCATACAGTATATGAGTACAAGCCAGTGCAGACAGGGATCATAAAAAGGGAGTAAAGATAATGCAGTCAGATGTTTTGTAGTGTTTTATATGAAACCAACAGTAAAGTAAATAGAAGTGTTTGACACATAGTGGTGGCATGTGCCAAGAGGGTGTTAAAAAAAATACTGTACATGTACCGTATGTCCCAGAATTTCAGTGTCAACCCGCATCTCTCAATCCGTCCTCTCTGCAGATGGCTCAGACTGGCAGCAGACCGACGTGGAGGATCAGCGGACAAACCGGAGCCAGTCCAGAGGCGGTGAGCGTGCAGAACCTTCACAGTCCAGCCAGAACCAAAGACCCGGGCTTGGGAGTGCCGGGAATCCCAGCTTCATGTCAGCAGGCCATGAGCTCTCGCCCATCTACATTATCAAGAACATGGTAAGACATGCACAGCCAAGCTGGCGTGGAGTAGGAGAGACAGGAAGTGGAGGCATGGCGAGAATGAAGGTTTGATGCAAAGCCTGTGAGGCACAAAATGTCAGAGACCGACAGGGTGACGGCTGCAGCATTTGAACAATCTGACCTTTAGCTTTGTCTGGATTCTTTTCATTTCTGTTAGATATATCCTAGTTAAATCCAAGGCTGAAAAAAGAAAAACATCTAGAGGGTAAACTGTATTAACTATAATTTGATGGCGTCTTGTCAATAATATGGATTTTCTCTTATCATACCCCTGCTTCTATTTTGGCCTCATGCTCATAGCTGCTTTCTTTTTCCTCGTGGCCCACCAGGCGGACGTGATCCAAAAAAGAGGTCAGCTGATCTGGACTAATGCGAGCAGGGACACCAGCAGTTCCAGTGCTCCCCATATGATCCTTCTGCCGCAGCCTAGCTTGTTGCCATCCACTGTTCAACTCCACAAGCCCTTGTCCTTTAATGCTGCCTCAGGGAGGAAAATAAAAGGCCCTCGCCCACCTGTTCGTAACGCCTACCCTCGCATAGCACCGCACCCCAGCAAGAAGCCACCTGAAGCCAGTCTGAGTAAGAGGGTCAGTGGCAAGCTTAGTGATCCACCCGAGCCCCGGAGTTCAGCTGATCAGCACCTCTTCAAGCAGCCTTCGGTCTCCGTCTCAGCCTCTGTGCAGCCGTGTTCCTCTTCACCCAAAGACACTCGCTCTCCCTCCAGTTCCACGACTTCCTCCTCGCGCCAAACGTCTCAGTCGGCGTCCAGCCCCCACGGGGCCTCCTCGATCCTCGCCACCAGGCGGCTTCACAAAAGCGCCACCACTAGCACCCGCCACCGCCGCTTCCTCAACACGGTGGAAATCCTCCGGCAGTCGGGTTTGTTGGACATCACGCTGCACACGAAGAAACTCCTGCGCCAGAGCAACGCCACGGAACGCGACATCGCCCAGCTGCGTCAGCACACGGGGCTGCTGTGCCAGGCTGCCGGCAGCCACAGCCCAGGTGGCATCACGCGGTGGGAGCAGCTGTATCGCACCATGGCAGAGTCCGGTAATTACCCCGATTTAGACATCAACACTCATCCAGACTCTGCCACACAACCAGAAACTATCTCCATGGCTAAAACCAACAGGTCAGGTGCTGGGAGCTCAGACGCAGCATCTGCTCACCTTTCTACCAGCATAGCACAGCCAAACCAGAACTGTCCCGTACCACAGCAACCACGCCAAAGGCAAGGCAGGGAGTTTGACGCCAGCAATAAATTCTCAGAAAAAGTCACTTTTATGCCTCCTGACAGCTCTACTGATTAGCACAGCCTGCAGTGCCTTTACAGAGACAACAATTACTCAGGGGCAGCCAGCACCGATCTTCAAGCCTGTGGTTTTAGTGGCTGAAGATCTTCATAGTTTATTCCTGGTTCCTTAAAGCCTATTTTATTATTTTAGTTTCTTAGGGCTCATACACAAAATCTCTGCTAGATTATAGAAATCAAATGACTGCTTGAGATTTGAGTTACCACATCTGGTTTGACTTGTCAGAGCCGATGGATAATAAATGCACTGTGCAATTTAATCCCAAAGCACCGTCTCGCTAACATCCCTCAGCTTTCATAGAGCCACACAGGACGGGGTCTCGGATTATGAGCCACTTAAAGGATTAGGGAACAACAGTGTTTCCCTGGAGGCAAAGGAAACTGGTTTCTACACAGATGGTACCTGATGCCTCGATGGCAACTGCAGGACAAATCAGTTAGTTGGTTGTTTCTCATCAGAACAGACTCATCTTGCGGTAAATGAATGTTGAGGATGTTTCTTGTTTTTGAAGTGCTGATGAGGTGAAATCAGTGCCTTCAGAACAGTGGAACATGGTTAATATTACCAAGCAACACTCACATCACTTCCAGCACTTGTCAGTAAAGACAATTCTCTCTCCTCCACTCAATATCTTACAGTTTATACAGATACATCTCACATTGTTTACTTACTGGGTGTGTGACTATATCAGAGCATCTTTAATATATTCTGTTCAGTTCAACATTCATATTTTCTTACAACCAATCAATTTTCACTTGGAGAAAGAATCAAGTGTCACTCTTGCAGTTTTAATTTTCTTCTACATTTTGCACCAACTTGCTTCTGAAAAAAAATCATTACATCATCACAACATGCATAACTGATTGTTTGTGTGGGAGAAACTGTTGAAGAATCTGTTTTTAGGCCCAAGAGCGGCTGGAAAGTGTGTAGGAGCTGATATGGATGTGATTTCTTTTTTTTTTTTCTTCCATTTGTGCTGGTTCATGTGAGAGACTGCACAGCACACATTAATGTAAAAGGTCTATTTTTATCATTCTAATGTATTAAAGTGAAAAATAAAGTAATATGAATAACAAACCTTATTCTATTATGACTGTATAAATCTGAGGTCTGGCAGACCCACTGAAAAGCAAGACTTTTAGGATTTGATGAATACATGAGTCTTCTCTAAATATATATTGAAAATAGATTTTTATAGATTTCTGGACGTGTGTTAAAGATACAAGATCATCTGCCAATTTAGTGTCATGGAGCCTTGATTTTTCACATCAGCTGCTACTGAATTGTTGCAGATCGTCCTGGTCGATGCACAGCAGCTCGGTTTTTCTCTTGTCCGGCAGTGAACAGTGAGGAACGGCTCGACACAAATGTCGGAAACGCTAAGAAGTAGATAGAAATTATCAGCAGATATTATAACTTCCTACAGACCAGACACAGTGGAAAAAAAACAAGTTATTTTGTGACTGCATCATGTTCTTGAAGCATAGTTAATGACAGCGCTCACACAGCTAACCTGACTCAGGGTCCCACTTCCAGCTCCCAGCTTATATAGTGCTGATCCAGGCACGAGCAGGATGGAGGACAAAGCCAGCACCCAGCCCAACCCATAGGCCCAGTCTGGATACACGTACCACCGATTAAACGTCAGAGGTCGGTATTTAACTAAGGAGCAGATAAAGGTGCTCTGAGGAAAAAAAGATTGTTTTGTAGTTAAGCAATAATAATCAGGTAAAGAAGAAGAGGCATTATTGTTCTGTGGACATTTATGACACAACACTGAAATCATGACCCACCAGTGAGACCAGAGGAGTGAGGTAGCGCCAGCAGATTTTGAAGAACGGGTTGGCATAAACACCGGTCATGTCTTTAATGATGTCATACAACCGCTCTGTCCCTTCATGAGCGATGGCACAAGAAAATTACTATATGTTTTTGCTTAGAACAGAGTCCAACAACGTGTAATATAGAATTAAATCAGGAGCGAGACCTACCGAAGAGCCAGGCCAAAGCCAGGCTCTCAAACACACTGAGGAACAGGATGCAGGCCCCATTGCAAGCATAGTAGTCGAACATCTGGAACACGTACATCCCCCCCTAAGGCAATAGCGGTGATGTTTAATGCATTAATACAACATACGGCACATGCAAAAATAAGCGTCCACACTGACCTCAGTGATCATGACAAGCTGAGCCAAGAAGCATATGAGACAGAAGGCGAGGAGGAACCGTTCCCGCCGGCCTGGCCTGCGCAGTACCGCAGGAAACATGTCTATGGTGGACGTCATCACCACCTCCATGGCCACAAACTGAACAGAGAACTGTGAGTACTTCACCTACGCGTAAATAACCAACTACAGGATGACTTGCATCGTACTTGTGTGTCCAGACCCAGGAGAATGAGCATGACAAAGAAACAGACGGACCACAGTTGGGGCAGAGGCATCATAGCCGCAGCCTGAGGATATGCCACGAACGCCAGGCCTGGACCTGAAGACGAAAACGCGTTCAGACTGGTCTGTTTCTACTATCAGCGCTGGTTTGGACCGTAAATATCTGAGGGAGGGAAGCAACCCCTGCAGTTACATTAGAGCCCGACACTTGCTCTAAACCTGCTCACTAGTGACCGACCCATGGTCATGCTGGTGGTTGTCCTCAAGATGGCAGCAAATATTTATCCATCAAGTAGTAGGAGAGTACTCATATACTTGACATGCAGGAAAGTACTGTGTTTTTTTTTTTAAAAACTTCATGTTCATGTTGAGGCTTTACCTGACTCCGCCACTTCTGCAATGGGAACACCCTGAACATGAGCCATGAAACCCAGCACGGAAAAGACTGCAAAGCCAGCCACCACACTGGTGCCGCTGTTCAACAGGCACAGCCACACAGTGTCCCTGCAGAATCCAAACACAGAGCCCGGGTCATGGGAACGCCTGCCTCGCGGAGCACCGCCGCACACCGGCGTATACCCGCCTGTAGCAGTTGTTGTTGTACTTGTTGTAGCTGCCTAGAACCGTCAGCGAGCCCACGCCCACGCTGTAGGAGAAGAAGACCTGAGCTCCAGCGTCCATCCACACCTGCTCCAGCAACCGAGCAGTCAGTACCTTTGGCCACCTGCACTGTGACAAGCGGCCCCTGAGCTCCTACCTGAGGGTCCGCGAGTCGAGAGGGCTGGGGCAGGAGGTAGAACACCACTCCTTGAAGGGCACCAGGAAGCGAGAGGCCACGGATCAGCAGAACGACCAACATGGCGTAGGGGAAGGTAGCAGTGAAATAAACCACCTGGCAGCAAAGCGAGTCTATTATAAATATACTGTGAACACACTTAGTGTTCGAAGTGCGTGCACTGCAACGACCTTTCCTGTGGATTTGACCCCTTTCCAAATACAAAAGTAGCAGATGACCCACATGGCAATGAGGCACAGCAGCACCTCCCACCTCACGCTGCCGACCTCCTCGATGCCCCCCGAAATAGTGAGCACTCGTCGTCTAGAAGGGACGGAGGCAAGTCTTTTACCAGGAAATATTTATTTTGTTCAACGTCAATAAAATGGTCAGTGAGAGGCTTCGCGTGTGACTTGCAGACGTACTCCCAGAATTCCGTTGCAGCAGAGGTTGGGGTAGTTTGATTGGCCCTTTCAGAGGTTGTATTTGTTGATGAAAGGTCTACACAGGTGTCTGCAGGAAGTTTGAAAAGCATTAGAGCCGTCACAGGTTTAAGGTGGCTGTTGCCCATTGAGGGCATTTTGTCCCCACAGCTCCCACTCCACCTGTGTTCCAGGCGTTGTTGCAGCTGGACCACGGCAGCTGAGAGCTGAAGGAGAACACCAGGTAGAGCAACGCCCAGGCCAGAATGATGATGTAGGTCATACAGCTGTAGATGAGGATCAGCTGGCCACCATAGCCGATACCTGCAGGAAGACATAAGGTTTGATGTGTTACCGGCCTGACCTTCTCCATTTACAGTATTCTAAACCATTTACTCATGCTGAGGTGATCATTTTCTTTTTAGTTAATTATTTATAAAAACTAAGAGATTTGAATTGTCCATAAAGAAAGGTTCCCCTCAGAGTGTGTAGTACAGTATAATATGTAACCGTCATGCAGCGCGACTGCCAACAGTTCAGTTAAAGACTTGGTTGTACAGGTTTGTAATGACACAAACATTTTCACGTTCAAATTTGTAACAGGCAGATTTACAGTAACATCACCTGAGGCAGAATTAAAAGGGACAAGCTTTTATTTGAGTTGTCACCTTTGAAACTCAACATTCAGTTACACAATTGAACATTGTTTAAATATTGGCTTCAACTAAATGTTTTGTTTTAGTTAGTGTTGGCTCAGAGTTTGTGAGGTGCAACGTATTACTGTCTCTCTCTCTCACACACACACACACACACACACACACACACACACACACACACACACACACACACACACACACACACACACACACACATCCATGGTACAGGTACAGGTAGGTACAGTATGCACTAGTCTCTTGTACCTTCTGCTATGGGGCACAGTCTCCTCCAGCAGGTGACACCCCCCTCCTGGGTGTACTGGCCTATGGTTGTCTCTAGCAGAAACAGGGGAACCCCGCAGGTCACCACCAGCAGCAGGTAAGGCACTAGGAATGCACCTGTACGTAAAAAAACACACAAAACACATCACATAATGAAGGGTGCCTTTTGGTTCCTCCGGCTTCCTCCTACAGTCCAAAGACCTTCAGTTAGGTTGATGTTGGGGTCGGATTTGCCTGATAAAAGTGAGTGGCTGTTTGTGTGTATACAGTATGTGGTGACCGGTCCAGGGTGAATGAGTGGAACAACTGAGTTCCTAAAAGTACAGACAGCATCATCTTGACTTACCTCCTCCGTTCTTGTAGCAGAGGTAGGGGAACCTCCACACGTTGCCCAGACCGACAACGTTCCCCGCCACAGCCAGGAGGAACTCCACCTTACTGCCCCACTGCCCCCGCTCCTCCAGCTCCACTTGCCGGCCGCGTGATGCACATTGTTTATGCGACATACCCAAAAGGTTCTGTCTGGTCCCACCTTGAAAACCTCCAAAGTCTCAGCTGGCTTTTTGCAGAGCTCCTCTCTTTTATTTGCTGCTAATTCTCTGTGTTGTAACCCACGCAGAAGCAACCGCCAAATCCGTTAATGAGTTTCTAGTGACGGTCAGTGTTCAAAGTTACCTCTGGACTGGATCCAAACATTCAATCTCAAAAGGAACAAATCATTCACTCAACAAAGAAAAGGGCAACGTTACTGCCTGGACACACATCTACATTTTTAACCATGCACCATCAACCATGCAATTCTGCTCCTTTGCCCCTCAAAACACATTAATGTAAAACAGAAGCAACGGCAACAGGCAACAACAAGAAAAACACGACAGTGGGTCTAATTTGTCCAGTTCCATTAGCGTCCGTGTTCCTGTTTCCAGGTGGCCTCTGTTGACGCGACATAAGGTGGCAGCGCTTCAGGTTTCCAGCTGCATCCCACACCAGGAGCTCTGCCCGAGCAGAGCAGCAGCTGGACGTGTAGCTCACCCGCAGCGGCTGGGATGTGTCACCGACCCACAGGGAGACATTGAAGGGGGGCTGTCCCTTCTCCAACTGGATGGAGTGGTGGTAATGGTGGCGATGCTGAGTTTTCTTGTCTCTGGGCGCCTGTCGTTGGTCCACGCGCTCTTCGCGTGGGAGGTGGTGCAGTAACGTCAGGGTGCCTTCGCCCCTCTGTAGCTGGAGCGCTGCAAGGCCAGAGCGTCCGCTGTCCGACACGAGCACAGACAGAGTCCAGGTCGACTCGTTGCAAGCAGAAGGACAGACGGACGCCCCCCCCGCTGCAGAGCAGGATGGCGGAGACACGTCAGAGTCCTGGAAGAGAACGAGACGGCGACGTCAGCGCCAAAGCACTTCTACTGAAACTGAAAGCGATGTAAACGGGGGCTCTCACTGGTGGGACCACGGTCAGGTAGGCCACGGCGTAATTGGAGTCCGGAGAGTCGAGTGCGTGCACGGTGAAGGTGAGGGTGACAGTCGCTCCGGCCTGAGCCGAAGCCGGAGCGACGAGGTCCACGTGGCCACGGAAAGACCCGTGTTCTGGAACATGGACTCTGGGGAAAGGACACGCAAGCTTTAAAAACCCCAGTGCATCCTTTGTGTTCCAGTTATATAATATGGATTTATTTATGTGCGTTTTACTCTTGTGGCTCTTTTGTATGGACAAAGCCACAGTCATCGCTAGCCCTCCATCTGAGAGCTCGGGCTGGGCCGTGGTTCAGGATGTCAAAGTCCACCGGTGTCTTGTCACCAGGTACCAGTCGGGGAGAGGATAGTACCTGGAGAGTTAAACACATGAAGTATGTTTACTGTGTAACAACGAATTCACCAAAATAAAATAAAATACAGAATGCTAGTAATAATGGACATGTTTAGTTTTTTTTATATAAGTTTGAAATTCAGTTTCAAGTGCATTTTAAGTTTTGTACAGTTGTTTTCTATCCAATAGATACAAAACAACATTAGCATTTATTTTATTATATTTTGCATTCTGGCTTTTAATTTTGGCAGTTTTTTTTAATTATGTGTTTGCTGTTGCAACTGGTGGTTAGTGAAAAATGAGTTTCAGCCTAAAAAACAATCTGTCAATTTATTTTGGTTCACCGCCTTCCTGTCTGTTGTCTTCTGCCTCCATCAGCTTGGCCAATTGACCTAATCGCTTTCACCTGTGCCCGTCCTTCATCGTATACAGTCAACCCACAGTCACTTATGCTCTCAGATGAGCATCCATCCAACCATCATCCCCACAGCTTCGGTCCTCGTCACCTCTATCTGAACGTGGGTGGGCTGCACCATCTCTGTCGAAACCCGCTCCAGCCTGTTGCCGCTGCCGTCTTTGCCTGTGAGGCGAATACAGAAAGGAACCCGGGGAACAGAGTCCAGCCAGCCCACGAGTTCCTCCACGGAGCCGAATGACGACGAGGCGTTCAGCCACACGCGTCTGATTTCATCCCCTTCAGCCCCCACAAGGGTCACGTGACTGAAAGATGCGGTCTCATCTGGGGGCAGCCCCGTTACAGCCAGAACCAGGAAGGTCGAGACGCCTGCAGAATGGAACAGGGAACAAAGACATTTTGTTTGACTTCTGACACTTCCCAAACAGCAAAGGGTTCCACTGTCTTAGGGTTGAACAGTTCATGATGCTAGATGCCTCTGCTGATGCAAATCCATCAAGTGTTTTATCCTTATATGGGATTTTCCTGTTTGCACTATGATCTTAATGCATTCATTGTAACCATACCATACGCCCATATCATGCAACTTCAAGGTGTGTCCTATTTTCTAATACAAAGCTTGCACCAAGGGGAGATCGCTGGATTTGGAGGAGGCAGTTCCTGAGTGAAGCGCTTACAACGCTCAGACCTCTGTTGGGCTTGTGCAAGTAAAACAAAGTTATAGCTTGTTGTGCTTTGTTGTTCTCATCTCTTTGCATGTGAACAGTGTTGTGGCTACTTTAGACCTGACATTATTTGGTCCTTGGAGCCGGAGGAACACCAAAGCCTGTCGGCACAAAATCCTGGGACGTGAATTTGACGGTCGGTGAAATAGGTCCAGATCTTCCTACCATCAACATCGATGATGAGTTCCCAGAGACGAACAACACAGCAACACTAAGTGAGTAATTTGGTTTATTAAAACGTGAGATTGGTCTTCCTGTGACCAATAATGCCAGTGAGTTTCCTTCCTAGATGGAAGTGAGTTCATTCTAGTAAAAGTCTAGAATTGAGATTGGTCATCCTGGAACCAGGGAATCCATTGAGTGTCTTTCCAAAGTAAGTGGAAGTGAGTTTTCCTTCAGGTAGAGGTGAGTTCATTCTAGGAAAAATCTAGAATTGTGTAGGTACCGGTTATTGTGTGAAAGTGTGTGATTGTGAGTGTGAAAGTAACTTAAGAAACCTAACAGTGTTAAAACAATTCAGTGGTCTGCTAAAGTACACAGTGTGGTGAATTAAGGTTGTTGTTTAATAATCGGGGAAAATAACAGTAAACCTGCCCTGGAAGGCAATGAGAAATATATGGAGAAATTCTCGCCTGGCAGTATTTGAAATTGTGGAAAAAGACACATGATTTTGATGGCAAATTGACTAAGTCATCTTGTAATGATTTGGTAAATGAATTTAAAATAGAGGTTGCTAGTGCCTTTGGCAAAAAAGAAGTCACGTAAACGATTGCAGTTATTAGAAGCTATGAAATGGAGAGAGCAGGCAAAAAAGAGATTTAGAGAGAGAGAGAGATTCATAAACAAAACAGGAAGCACAAACAAGCTGCACTGCAAGTGGCTATTTTTGTGAAACCTGATGAAGAGATCACAGGGCACAGCTGTAAGACAGCTGACAAATTTAAAAAATCTCCATCGTGCCCACTTCCAAGGGTAATGAAGCAAGGGGAAGTGATGAAGCCCCAAACAGACTACAGGCCCAGAGTAAGACAGTACCCCTTAAGGCCAGACAGAGAAGAAGGTATAAAGCCAGTAATCAACGAAATGATAAAAGTAGGAATCAGTGCGGCTTCTAGACGTACTGATACCATGTACTTTAGACCCAACACACTAAATACGTGTGGTAAACAGACACAGGACTCACCTGCTACTGGATTTCCCTCCACTCTGGCCAGACCTGGGTGTGTCCCATTGTTTACAGTGGCAAAATAATACAGGAAATCCACGCTGCTGTTACCTGTGAGTGAAAGTTTCACCATTCATTTCCATTGGAGTTCCAGAATTCACAATTAATATATCCCAGCGTTTTACCTATGACTTGGAATGTTAAGGGTCCGTTGCTCTTGGCTCTGAGCCTCCACTGGCCTGGCTGGATCGGAGGCAGCAGGCTGATACGGTACAGACCTTTAAAGGGCTCCAGCTTTGCTAGGGGCCCTTGGCTGCTTAACAGAGACTGGCTTTCATCTGAAAAGGAAGAAGAACTGATATCATTTTATTTTTTCATGCAAAGCAGAACTAGGCTGTACGGCCTGTAACGTTACCTGATGGATTGATAAGAACAATCTCTATTAAGGTGCCCGTCACATGCAGAGTGATGGTTTGGACTGAGCTGTCAACACTGAAGGAATGGTTAGACATGAACCTCTGGGTAGTCTCATGAAGGAGAGTCACCTGCAGAGAAACAGGCAAAAACATCTTATTTGCATAAGGCACATGTTTTGAATTGAAAACCGTAATTAATTTAGTTAAATAAATATCCTCCATCTTTCCACTCAGCACTTGCCATGGGCACGAACCACTCATTAATCTGAGTTTGTTAATGTAACTTTAGGGCCTTGGTTCGTTCTTGTTGAGTGATAACAGCGTACCTTATCAGCAGCTATGTTGTCCACCACTATAGCAGAGACGCTGTGTATGTCGGAGTCGCTGGTGAAGATGGTCAGACCTCCTGACAGGGAGGACAGGGAGGAGTAGAGAGAGAAGCGATCAGGGGGCAGCGTTTCCCTGCCGCTCCTCTTCCTCCTCCCTCTGCTCCCTGTCCTGTAGTGAGCGTCCTCCGTGAGGAGAAATGTCACCTGTGGAAAAAAATCGATTCAGGTTTGAATTCAGAATTGATTCATGTAGAGATATTATTCATAAAGATTAAAGTTAACATTTTAGCTCAATGGCCTTGAAGTTTCAGTCCTACCTTGCTCTGTTTCTCTAGTGCCAGTGCCTTCACTGCATCAAACAGATGAGCGTCCTTAGGGGAGGCATCGGTGAAGACAAAGATCTCTGACAGAGGCGGACTGTGAACGAGAGCCAGCTGAAAACGCAGAGCAGTGTGGGACGTGAGCTGCCAGTGCTCGTGTTCACACCTGATGGGTGTTTTACAGTAGGCCGCAGCAAAGGAATCAGCATGTTCAATTACGTGAATGGCAGACAGGCACATCTCTGGTTCGTCCCCTCCTCCCAGAGCCATCAGCGTTAACATGGACTCCTTGAACTGCTCTGGGTCATCGGTCTCATACACCGGTCCCACATCTGAAATAAACAAAGACATGAGCAGAAGGGTGAGACGAGCTGGTGCAGCCAGTCCAGGAGGTCACCAAACCATTCACATTTGTTTATAGCTGCAGGCCTTTAATCCACATCTAACATCTAGTCCTGTCTCATCCCCGTGACTCCTTTAGATGCAGCTAAAGGCAGACAGATACAGGGCCTTTTGATTCCACGTTGGCTTCCACAGTGTGTGTGGCCTCACCTGGGTCGTGAAAGGGCACCAGAACAAACTTGCCAGGCTGCTCGGCGCTGTTGGCTCGGCTCTGGACGATGGATTCAGCCCTGAGTTTAGCGGCATCGATCTCGTTTCCCATGCTTCCCGTGGTGTCGATGACGAACACCAACGCAGGGACCTGCCTCACACTGAACAGCCTGTGGAATCAAGTTTGGACGTACTGTAGTTAAATGCATCAAGTGAATCGTGACCATGGCTGAAACCGACCTGAGGAAGCTTCTGTGGCCGACAGTGTCCCTGAGGTCTCTCAGTACAGTCATGGTGGCCTCAGTAGCCAACACAGCAGCTTCCTCATGGAGGTAATGGTGCGGGGAGAACAGGGGCGAGGTGCTGTCTTTGTTTATTCCCCCTTTAGCTGCCGTATAGCGGCTACTGTCCAGAATGCCCCCATGACTACATTTGCCTGAAAATGTATGGTGTTGTTTTTTATAAAATGTATAGATGAAACATTGTCCCTTTTTAAATGTAAGTGAAGGCATGAGCTACCGGGAGGTTTAGGGGGAAGGTCACTGAAGTAGCCGGTGGTGAGCAGCTGGGACTGAGTCAGTCCTGGCAGCAGGTTGTTCCTACAGGTGGCACTGAAACACTCCATACACGTTGGGGCGTCATCTGTGGTCAGGAAGGATGTTATTACTGATACAAGTAGCAGGTTTCTGCTCGTAATTGGCTCTATATTTAATATGAAACAGATAAATGTTTTATGTGAAGTGAATATTTCTCTTTATGATCATATGAATTGCCTTGAGCCACAGGGACGGCCGGCTCCTCTGGTTGCAGCAGGTGGAGGTAAATGGAGCGCTGGCCCATCTCCACCCAGTTGCTGTGGCTGTAGAAGTCCTGTGTTGGAAATGAGATCATTAACCTTGTTTAGCACACAGGCCCATGAAGCAGTGGGTTCGTATGTGAAGCAGAGTGAGCAGCTGACGTCGTGGGCACCTGCAGCGAGTGAAACAGCCGGCCCAGGCTGTGACGAGCGCTTTGGTACTCCTTGGCCCGGACTGAGAGCAGGGTCTGAGCCCAGAACCGCCGCAGCAGCAGCGTGGCCTGCTCCACCCGCTCAGAGTCAAAGTGGTACAACGGGTCCGACCTGGTGGAGCTCAGGAAGTCGGTGGCAGCGTTGGACCTCACTACCTCTGCCACGGCTCTCCAGAAGCCACGGCCCAGTCCGGTCTGGTAGAGACAGCGGCATGAGCTACGGTGCTGAGCTCATCATTGATTTCATTATTAGGTCTATTTCCAATGTTCTCTAACGTCAGCTTACCAAATCGTCTGCCTGATTGCCTCGTTTGCTGCTGTCCCTCAGCGTTTCCACGGTGACGTTGAGAATGGCCTGCTCTGTGATGTACTGGTGCGTGTGCGAGTCCCAGGACAGCGTCAGCACTCGAGACCAGAAGTTGGGCAGGAAGCCCAAGCAGGGTGACGGCAGGAGAAGGTATGCGAGAATGAACCCACACATGCGCTTTCCCCTCCCTCCCCACAATCCTGCTCTGCCTGGGGTCATTTTCCTCTGAGGGCTGGGTCGGCATCAGATCTATAGAACATGAATGACATAAACACACGCATAAAAGTACAATCACAGATGAATACATGCTAAAATGCTCTGTAGAGCTAATAAAACCACATTACCTCTGGGTTTTGTAAATACACACAGAACCTGCACTCATTCGTAGTTTAAAAAACATTTATTGGAAACTGCTAATTTCATTTTCTGCCTTTTTGATGCATTAAGCTATTATTACTGTAGCCTTTACTTCCAATCTCTTCATTGTGAAGTGACATTAAACACTGGTGCATCTGATTATTATTATTTAACATTGGTCATTACTCGTGCAACTAAGGTCAGACACTTACAGGTTTTAGCTTTTCACGACGTCCACCTCACCACAGTGCAGTTCTTCATAAATCTCTATTACACATTTGATAGTATAAACTGGCTGTTGTATGTAAATAAAACTTTCTCACCTTAGTTCATCCTGTCTGTGCTGCTACACTCGTGCACACATCAAAGTGTTTGGTAACTGTACAATCATGTGACGCTGACGTTCTTCGTGACCACAGCAGCAGGAACTGTCTCTGTGATCATGTTGTTCCTGTCTGTGTTTTGAAATGAAAGAAAAGCTATTGAGTCTTCACGTTTGTCTGTCCTTGGGCTCTGCTCCTTGACCGGCTCCTCTTCAAGAAAAAGTTAGATTAGGAACGACGAAGCGTTTTGTTGAGCTCAAGTGAGCGTCTGGGTAACTTTGAAGAAGTCTGGAGTTTGTTCCTCAGCAAAAAGGGGACACACGATGCGGCGGAGAGTATCCCGCCACAGCCTCGTGCCCCCCTCACCCCCCATTATTGCACGGGGCATTGGTTCACTACAATAGTGACGCATATATTAGCAACCAGTGTTCTGGGCTCAGCCCAACCCCCTGCCCTCTGTCTATCATGCTCTTTTCTTAACCGCCCCAAAAATACTGCTTTTCACAACTGCATGTGTTACGGCTGCATCCTCTCTCCTTAGTTACCTACATTTTAATGAGAGAAGGCCATCGGTTGCTAGTCAACGTCAGGGACACGGTTTAAATTAACACAACAGAAAGTGGTAAAGGACTATATACGATGAGAACAAAACTGGTGGTCTTCTTTCACCTGTTTCTGGAGATTAGGTTCAACAAAACCATTTTGAAAAGAAAAGTTGAGCTTGTCATTTCATCATGTTTTAGCAGTGGAAGGAGATGTGGTGGCATTAGGCCAGACCAGCAGTTGAATTTCCCCATTGTGTGGATCAATAAAGTTTATCATCACCAGGAAGCATCAGAAGCCCCATTCACTAGAGGTAGAGAAGTTAACCACCAATCACTGGTAGTTTGATTCCTGGCAGCCCTGGCCATGTGCCAAAGGGTCCTTGGGCAAGACACTTGCCATGGTGTGTGCGTGAATGGATGAATGAGATTTAGTGTCAAAGAACCAATAGAGTAGAAGGTTCTATATAATCATGTTTCAACACACACATGTTTCAAATGCTCATAACACTCGGGGTTTTGAAACCTTTCCACTAAATCTCACAGTTTACTGGAAGATGCTCTAGTTGAGGTTAGTTTCTTGTTTATCTGCGGTACAGTGACCTACTTTTCCCACCTCAAACTGTCACTTCCTCAACCTGTTAGTACCATTTATGCCACAGTGTGATTCTGTCAGTTGATTCTGTTAAATATGTAAGCACAAGCAAACAAGAAAGTGCTAAATAAGAACATCAGACAAATAAGGAAGACGGTCAAGATATTCATTAGCAGTGTAGATCTAATTTAACATAGTCATACACAACGTAAATAAGCGTCATTCGTCATAAGGGTTATTACTGTACCGAAGAAAGACGCTGCGCAAAGAGGTGAGAAGATTCAAGCCGTGTCTCTGTCTGAAAGGGTTGATCTTCTTCTTCAATGACACCTACAATAAAAAAATGTAGCTAATAATTAAAGATTTGTGTGTGTAGTTGTGGCTCGCTGGCAGAGCCTTAGATTGGGAAGTGTGAAGTTCCCAGGTTCAAACCCCTACCAGAGCACTGGGTGTATCACTTTCCCTTGCATGGCATACAATACCTGTGAGCAATTATTTCTTATTATTATTTTTTAATCTCCCTACCTACCTGTGTGTACCTCCTGTGACAGCAATCAGAGTGTGCCAAATAATTTCCCTCTGGGATTAATAAAGTTTTTTTAATCTTGAATCTTGGAAACACTAATTTCTTAAAGGTATTAGACATCAGATCTAACTACAATAAGGCGTCAAATGAAACAATCATTTCAGTTTATGCTATAAAGACTGTGAATTATACAAACTGTATAGTACTTTAGCACAAGACATACACTAAACATACTGTGTACACCGGTAAGTAAAGCGTCGCCCACGCCGATGACTTCTGGGAATCGAGCTCACTCTGTGGGCGTGGCCGGTCTGGATGACGTAGCTCAGTTTTATAAACACTTTCCCCGTTTCTTTGTAGTAGGACAGCAGATGAGAGAAGCAGTATCATCGTTAAACGTAAGGTTTTCTCCATTTGCATCGATTTTGAAGAATATTAACGATGCGATCACGTTGTGTTCATTTTGTCGTTTCTATTTTTATCTCCAAATTCCCGTCAGAGTAAAAAAAAGTTATTTTAATGGTCTAAAAGCAAACTGATGCCAGACGCCCAAACAAGAGCAGGAAGAAAACAAGTCAGTGATATTTAATTGTGTGTTAAAACAAAACAATTGTTTGTTTCACCATGTAAGTTCACATTACTGATTAGCATTTTGAACCAATACCAAAATAACCCGTATAATGAGTAGTTTCAGGTCAGTCATATATCATCAGTGACACTGAAAGACCAGGTAAAGTACAAAAGATGAGACTGAAAAAACAGTAAAGTAAACTGTTGGTTTTTCACACTGAGGATTTACCGGTCATTGATATTTATTTTTATTTATTTATTTATTCTTTCAAATATATAAAAGCAGCAGCAACATAGTTAACACACATATACTGTACAAGAAAATACATTTCAGCTTTCCATTTACTGTACCTGGTTCATGCTTGAACGGCGTAGGTAAAATTTAGACTTACCTAGTCCCACCCCGTGATCATTCATTTAAACCCATAATTATTTACCCATTCATGGAGACATGAAACACACTCATCGCTATATTTACGTTTCATTAATTTCACAATGTTGCTGTCTGGTGGTAAGACTTAGTTTGCCCCGAACCCATCTTTCAGAGTTCAAAGGTTTCTAGTCCTAGATTTCCTTTTTTGGCCAGAACAATAAACCAAACGCTTTTCACGGATGTCTCCGCAAAAAGGGAAATAACCAGACCATTAACTTTGTGAATGATTAATTTATCTGAATCAAATTCTTTCCCGGGTTTTATGCTGGGTTTGGTGTGTACGTCTCCAGCTGGATACTTTTTCCTAATAGTGACTAATCTCTAGAATACATCAGCTGTACAGTAACTCTGTCGTTATTCATCTGTACCAGAGAAACGAAGATGAACCGCTGTGGTCTGTTAACTACTGAGAAGGAACCAGGTTGGAAAACAGAAAATATCACGTTTATTAACTCATTGTCTAATTCATTTGTTACTCATATATATATTAGTCTTACCAACTGAGTCCAGAAACATTCCGAGACAGTTTTTTAATCTTTTGTATCGGTTTGTTTCCTTTGGTTTGTGCCAGTTCCTCTGAAGAGCATCGAGGTGGAGCTGCAGGTGAGGGACCATGTGGCCACAGTGGTCTCTACTCTGAGCTACGACAACAAGGAGGACAAACCAATAGAGGCTGTGTTCGTCTTCCCTCTGCCTGGAGACGCTGCCGTCTGTCATTTCAGTGCTACCGTTGGTCAGACACAGATTGTAGCTGAGGTGAAGGAGAAGCAGCAGGTGAGCTGGACAGTAAAGGTTGGATTCCTGACAAGCCTCTAATTAACGGTGGTGGATGTCACTGATGCGTCGTCTGTTCTCCAGGCTCGTGAGGAGTATGATGACGCCCTGAGCTCCGGTCAGCAGGCCTTCCTGTTGGAGGAGAGTGACCAGAGTCCAGACATCTTTTCTCTGAGTGTGGGGAGTCTCCCTCCAGGAGAGAGCGCCTCCATCAGGCTGGAGTATGTCACTGAGCTGGCTGTGCAGGCTGATGACGGCCTGAGGTTTTGTCTGCCTGCTGTGCTCAACCCTCGTTACCAACCTCGGGGTGAGAAAACAGCCTCAGCTTAGGTCAATCTTAGTTTCTGATACTATGTGATGTCAAACACGTCTGACCTGGTTTACAGGAAGTGGGGGTCCCAGTGTTGAGGTGACATCAGTTCCAGCGTCTCAGGTTCCCTACACTCTGTCTTTCTCTGCTCGACTGTCGTCTCCTCGTCCGATCTCTAAAGTAGAGTCCAGCTCCTCCCTGGATCCTCTCCAGTTCCTCAACGCAGAGCAAACCCAGGCCACAGTAGGTCGACTGCTCATAGCTCCAATGATTGGTAAAACTCTATTTATGCTCATGAGTGTGTTAATCTGTAGGTGAAGTTGGCTGCAGGACACAAGTTTGACAGAGATGTGGAGCTGCTGGTTTATTACAAAGATGCCCACCAGCCCTCTGCTGTGGTAGAAGCAGGACAGGCCTCTGCAGAGCCTGGTCAGTGCTAAGGTTTAATGTCGTAGCTTTGCTCACCACACTCAGTAGTTTCCTAATGATTTCTCTGTGTTTCAGGCTCTCTGATGGGTGATCAGGTGGTGATGGTGAGCCTGTACCCTGAGTTTCCTCAGGCTGTCACGTCGAAAGGAGAGTTTGTAATTTTACTGGATCGATCTGGGAGTATGCAAAATGCCCGCATCAGCAGCGCCAGGGTAACAACAGCTACTTTCCTTTCTAACACATTTTGTGTTTCTCTCACACAGCTCTCATTAATTTGTTTTCTATTTATCTACAAGGACACGCTGCTGCTCCTGCTGAAGAGTTTACCAATGGGCTGCTATTTCAACATCTACGGCTTTGGCTCCACCTTTGAACACATGTTCCCGTATGTAAACAGTGAAGCACATGTGATGCTTTAACCATTTCAAGTTTCAATACAGACAATAATTTTAAAATAGAAACATTTGCTACATCTTCCAAGTCTAAATCTCTAAACTCAGAACCAGCACAGACTCATTGTTGAATGTGTTTCTGATGGCAGTAAGAGTGTGGAGTACAGCCAGAAAACCATGGACGAGGCTCTGAAGATGGTCAAAGAGGTGCAGGCTGATCTTGGAGGAACTGAGATTCTCTCACCCCTCCAACATATCTACAACCAGCCCTGCATTACTAACCAGCCTCGACAAGTAATACACTCAATCATAGATACAAACTGTCACCAAAAACACTAGAGTCAACATTACTCTGCTACTGTATGGATTTCAGTCTCACAAAATGCAGAAATAAAATGTTCCTTTCTCATTTAGTAGAGTCATTCTACAAAGTAGAAACTGAATTTATCAAATGACAACAATGTTGCCACATTACAAAATGTGTTCATGTTATTTATATTCCTCTCTAGCTTTTTGTTTTTACCGATGGAGAAGTGGGAAACACCAAGGAAGTTATTGATCTGGTGAAGAAGAATTCAGGTTCCCACAGGTGAAATGACAGAAATCAGTCCCTCAGGTCTCATAGTAAATGTTTATGTGCAGTGAGTCTTTGTTAAAAACCAGTGTCCTGCAGGTGTTTCTCCTTTGGGATCGGGGAAGGGGCCAGCTCTGCTCTCATCAACGGACTGGCCAAGGAAGGAGGAGGTCACGCTCAGTTCATCACTGGGACCGACAAGATACAACTCAAAGTAAGAAAGGCACTTAAGTAAGGGGACGTGAAGTGAACTAACTATAAATAAAATCTATGTTGCATTTATTTGTATAAAGTTACTTCACATCAAAAACAATCCCTGACAACTTCACAAACCAAAGACAAACCTAACAGCTACATGTTGAGCAAACACTTGGTAACAGTGAAGAGAATGAACTTCAGCAGATCAGGAGGTCATCTGCCTCGACTGATTGGTATGAGCTTTAAAAGGAGAGAGCAAAGATAAACAACAAGCTGTAGAGAAAACTGGGCAGGTTGGTAGGTTTAAAACGGTAAACCCAGACGTCAGCAGAAAATAACAGAGAGGAAAAGGCAAAACTAAAGGAAGGTAAGTGGTGTAAGGCCAAGTTGGCATCTGATGAAAAAAGAGAAGCTCTGAAGTTCTGAATTATCCCTCATGCCGCCTTCGGGCATTTTTGGCCATTTTTGCCATCTTTTTTTAAATTGCTGATCATTTTGGCTGTGTTACAGCTGCTGACATGATTTTTGTGAGAAATGCTACTTTGTCCTTGAATTTTTTAAATCCATTGTCCTTTCGTTTCTATTGTCATTTATATAGAAGATACAAATTTTGTATACACTCGTGACCTTTGTGGCCTTTTTTGCCACGTTCATAAAAATGCCTATAAAATCATCATACATGAATATTTCTTTTGCTTTTTGCTTTTTTTGTAAATCACTTAAACAGTAGTGAAGTACTGTTTATTTATTTATTTTTTTTTTTTCAAAAAACACAAAAACAAGTTTATTTTCCATAAACTAAATAGTAGGAGGATGGGGTTTTGGTTTTGATAAGAGTTTTGGATATGTCAAAGATTAAAAAAAATTGGTTTGATGGTTTATGTAGTGCTACATATTCCCTCTGGAGGCCTTTGTGGCCAAAAATGCCCCCTAGACTTCAATGTAAACCACGTTTTTTATTCTCACTGCCATCACACTATGAAACCATGCATTCTGGGATGTCAGCATTTCATCATGGACGAAATATTTGACATTTTTAACGTATTTCACCAGATTCAGCCTCTTTTCCATTGTAGGCAGAATGTGACTACTTCACAAAACCGGGTTTTGAAGGGTTAAAATTCTAAAGAAAATAAAAAGCTTGGTAGTCCTGGGCAGTTCTAAAGTTGTTTAAGTTATTTACAAAAAAAAAAACCCAAAATATTGACGTATGATGATTATATAGGCATTTTTATGAGCGTGGCAAAAAAGGCCACAAAGGCAGTGAAAAGGAGTCTTTTTGGAAGGTGGCATAATTGTTTAGAAAAGGTTCAAGTTCTTCAAATGTTTATTTCTCCAGGTGATGCAGTCACTGCGATTTGCTCTGCAGACAGTTGTGGAAAACATCTCAGTCACATGGGATCTTCCCAAAGAAGCATCCGTCACTGTCCTCTCTCCACCAATCACAGCAATATTTCAGGGTCAAAGGTCACTGATTTATGCTCAGATCACTGGACAGGTAGGATCAGTATTTACACATACTGTACGTCTGTCTGTTCATCAGGTTTGTGAGTAACGTATCTGGTTTCTGTTCTCTCAGACTTCAGAAGTTGCAGAGGGCTCTGTGAAGGTGAAGTACAGTCTGGCTGATCAGGTCTTTGAGAACCAGCTCCACTTCAGTCTCAAACCAGCAGAGGACACTGGGTGAGACAGGTTTTAATCAGTGTCCATGAAGGTTTGCTTATGTTAGGTTAATATGAATCTCCACCTCTGTCACTCCTGTCTGCAGATTAACAGTCCACAGGTTGGCTGCTCGGACTCTGATTCGCTCCCTGGAGTTGGAGGACAGAGAGAGCAGAGGACGAGATGGAGCGATAAGGAAGAAGATGGTGGAGCTCAGTGTCCAATCAGGAGTGAGCAGCTCCGTCACCGCCTTTGTTGCCATGAACAAAAGTGATGGCAAAAACATTCAAGGACCTCTGGTGCGCAGAGATATTCCAGTACCTGGTGAGTGTTTTTTTATGACTAACACTGACACAATGAGGACTGTGCAGACTGTTTAAGGCAGGGGTCTCAAACTCAAATTAGCCAAAGGTTGCTTGAAGTATAGTCTGAGCCTGGGCTGCATAAAGTATTCCACTAAAAAAGCTTTCAAGTGATGATCCAAATCAATTGTCTTAACATTTTTCAAACATACATGTAGGCTTCCTTTATTTACTCCTTGCTTGCCCGGCAGCGCTTCCTGTTACACAGCTGAGCCACATTTGGCTTCAGGGAGGAAGAAATTCAGACCCTCAGTATGGCTTAAAGATGCTTATTAGTAAGTGAGGACCTGTACTTTGACCTGTCAAAGTTTATGGTCGTCTCTCTCAACCCCCTGGTATTCTACATAAACTCCTCAGCTTGTCCACAGCAGCTGAGTAACAGTGATGTGTTGCGAGGTTTATGACTGATACAGTGATCCAGTGAGAGGTTTTTATTGCATTTTAATTAAAAGTATTTTATACTGGTTATATACAAAACTATAGGGAGATGCACATTTTGAAGTTTAAACTTTAAATTCTACTTTATTTAGCTTTACATGTTTGCTCGTCATGAGAATAACAAGAAAATTAAGCAAATAATCCACTTAAGGTCAGCTGTGAAACAGAGTGTGACGGTTTGTGAGTTTCATGCTGAGGCTCATCGCTGACACACCTTCAGGTTTCTCCCCATATTGGAAAATAGCTAAATAGAAGCTATGTTTTTATATAGCGAATAGCAAAACCTCAGCTATTTATTGCACTCAAGCAAATGTTGAGAATTTTGCAATTATGGAGAAAATACATTTATAAAAGAACAAACACGAGCGGAAGGTGTCAAGAGCATGAGTTATAATAGCTCATTAGTGACTTTAAGAACAAATGTCTTGGCAAAAAGGTGTGTGAGAAAAACTCACGCTCATGAGAAATACTCACAGGCTGCTTTAATTTTAATGTTAAGTAGGGGGCCGCAACAAACAGTTTGAGACCTCTGGTGTAAGGTGTCTGCACAGGTTCAGGAATGTGTTTTTCTGTTCGGCATTACTGAAAAGTTATGACCAGAGTCTGGTACTGCCTTATTATGTCAATACGAACAATTTGTTTTTTTAACTAAATTTTGTCATTTGTTTTGAATTTTAGGCATTTTACTTGCTGCGCCTAAAATGAGGCTTTCCCAAGGTACTGTACTCTACCCAGTGGTGAGGAGTTGAGCTGGATTAGAACATGTTTATTTTTGACTTCATTCATTAAATAATGCTGAATCTAAACTGTTATATACTTATATGTGTAGTTATCATGCTTTAATCTATTCATAGCAGCAGAACAAGTTTATTCTTTGGCAGAGTCAACAGTCTGTAATGATTCTTTGTTAAATGTGCACTTTTATATTTTCATTGTTTTTATATTTTAAGTAATAATAATTCGATTTCCTAACAACATTTTATTTGTCTCAAAGTAAGCTACGGTTCTATGCCTTGGAGGCGTGGTGTGCGATACAAAGAAGGTACTGTACTTTACTCAGTGGTGACAATTTGAGCATTATTAGAACATGTTTGCGTTTCTGTCTTCATTACATTAAATAACACTGAATCTAAACTGTTACTTGAGTGAGTAGTTATTATGCTTTAATCAATTTATAGCAGCAACAGAACAAGTTTATTCTTTGGCAGAATTAACAGTCTGTTATGATTCTTTGCTAAATGTGCACTTTTATATTTTCATTGTTTTCATATGTCAAGTACTAAATAAATCTTATTGTCTTTAAGGATGCTGTGAGCGTTTAGGGAGAATCCTACGTAAAGCAGGTACGCTACTTTACCCAGTGGTGAGAAGT
The DNA here is from genome assembly GCF_900634795.4 of Betta splendens. Lineage (NCBI taxonomy): Eukaryota > Metazoa > Chordata > Actinopteri > Anabantiformes > Osphronemidae > Betta > Betta splendens. The sequence continues at coordinate 13,735,142 of NC_040893.2, forward strand.
TGAGCTCCATTAGAACATCATTGTTTTGATATGTTAAGTACTAATAATTAGTTTTTCTAACTAAATCTTATTGTCTTTAAGATTGCTGTAAGCGTTTAGGGAGAATCCCACGTAAAGCAGGTACGCTACTTTACCCAGTGGTGAGAAGTTGAGCTCCATTAGAACATCATTGTTTTCATATGCTAAGTACTAATAATTAGTTTTTCTAACTAAATTCTATCATCTGTTTCAAATTTTAGGAAGGCTCCTTCAAAGAGGGTCAAATTTTTGTCAAGTACAAACAATTAGTCTCTAAGTAAATTTTATTTGTCTTTAAGTATTATGCTATGAGCATGAGATGGGCAGGATGACCCTAAATAAGGCGGGTACTGTACAAGAGTCATCAGTCTGTGCATGATTCTTTGTTAAATGCGCACTTTTATATTTTAACTGCTTCGATGAGTTAAGAACTAATAAGTTGTTTATCTAACTACATTTTATTTGTCCTTAAGAGTGCCAAGGTTCTATGCCTTCAATACTGGCAACCTCCTGTCCACCCAGTGCTACGACGCTGAGCTGCATTAAAACATGTTTATGTGTTTGTGTCTTTACTACATTTATTAAACGTGAATCCAAACTGTTAACATGCTTTCATCTACTTACGGCAGCAGAGGTTTAATCTTTGGCAGAGTCAACAGTCTCTACTGATTTTTTGTTAAATGTGTACTTTCATATTTTAATTGCTTCAATATGTTAAATAATTATTATTGTTTTACACTTAATTTTATTTGTCTTACATTTCAACAGCTTTGCCTTCAAGGGAAATGGGGAGCTCAGATGAAGGTAGTTGACTTACAGTAAAGCACAGAATGATGGAGTTGGAGATGATCTCTATACTGTATGCACACATCAAATTCAAAGTGGACGCTCTAAACACATACTGTAGTGTACTAGTACACAGCTTTTTCACCATGTGCTTGTTCCCCTCAGATGACTCGTCTCCTCAGAACTCACCCACAGGCCCTTTTCTGCAGCTGGTCTCCCTCCAGAAGGCGTCTGGCTGCTGGCTGCTGGATTCAGCTCTGGCTGCTGCACTGAGAAAAACCAGCGAGGAGGTGGAGAAGCCAAAGCCTGCACAGGTATAATGTTATATGAGGGCAGGACTCATGGTTGGTTAAAAGCCATGATTCAACAGTTCATACTTCTGCTGTATACTTCATATTTGTTGTTTCTGGTTCTATCACTGTTTGATGCGGTGAATTAGGTCAACCAGGACGTGTGGGCCACCGTTCTGGCTCTGATCTGGCTTCATGGTTTCAAGGCGGACGCTAAGGAAGAGTGGGAGCTGCTGGCTATGAAGGCTGTGTCATGGCTCCGTGCCCAGAACGGTAATGACCACAACCATGAGCTCTGAACAGTGTGTGATCACTTTGTGGTTGTAATGACTTTTTTCTTTGTTCCAGCACCGTGTATGAAAGAGTGTGTGGAAGCTGGAAATACAGTGTTGGGCTGCAAGGTGGCGACAAATGCTCTTGGCTTCTGAGGGTTTCTATAAAGAGGCTTCTCCTTAAGAAGAAGCAGATTTCCTCTGTTTTAGTATGGGGTGCCGATGTACTGTAAAAGGTACCTATAATTAGTTTTCTCACATTTAACTAAATGACACAAAATGTTTTTGTTGGGTCTGAAAATACCACAACAGCACTGAGACGAGACACAGAGACGAGAAGCACACTGTGAGCCAACCAGAGATTTTACTTGGCCAAGGGGAGCTCGCCTGAGATCTTAGCGTTGTAAGCGCTTCACTCAGAGACCAACCAACTCCAACGAACTTCCCCAAAGCACAACATTTTATTGAAGTACTTGTACTGTACACGCCTCCATCACACATCATTGCTGAACATGCGGAAACACACACATTAGGCATAGCAGTACTCCTCCAACCCCTCTTGTGGTTTTGAACACCTACGCCTGAGTAGGAGCACAGAGCAAGTGACAAAATTGTTCTTCGTATATGACAATACTTGAAAACCTGTGGTTAGAAGTCTGTGCACCTGTCAATGGGTTTATAAGGCACAGCAAATGCAAACCATAAATGGAAAATGTAAAAAAGGTTAAATGATACATAAAAAGTATAAATGAATATAAATGAAATGAATATAAATGAAATGGATAAATGAGATTAATAATAGATGAAAGTATATTTTCTCCAACATTTCCCCCCGTTTGTCATTACAAGGACAATTAAACATCAGTATCACATATCTCTGAATCAGTTTTCAATGTGAACGTCAAAACATTGTATAAACCTTGTAAGACATTTTTGTAAAACCTTTCATGGTAAGGCATGAGTGTAGCATAGAGTGTCAGGTGAGAAGATGAATGCGGCATGTGAGAGCACACAAAACAATTTGATTTATTGTATGCTTTAGCTAACACCTTGACATAATGATACCACATGTTGGTCTCGAACGGGTGCTTGTGGTTGGGGTCTAAGTTCTTCCAGTTCCAGTCATCCACTGGTGTACCAGTCCATTTCTTCACTCTAAACAGATTCAGCATCTGGCCATTCCACAGTACCTTGTGAGCAAACAAACCAATCATGAAGATTGTGACACAGACCACTACCCAGAGCTTACCCACTGGTGCCATAGCTGGGAGAGGGGATCTGTTGGTTTCTTCGGCGACCAAAGGTTTTGATACCGGTCGACTTCCACCCCTACTCAGTGCCAACCAGGGGAATCACCCTCTTGCAGTGGTTTTGATGGATCCACGTAGCTCTCTCCTCGATCTTAACAGCCGTCGGTGTAGTGAGTACCACAGTGTATGGCCCCTCCCACCGCGGACTTGACCACGTCTTTCATTTGATGGCCTTGATGAGAATCTGGTCACCTGGCTCGATCTCCTCCTCCTGCTGAGACCAAGCAGCATCTGGCAGCTTATCTGCATTCACAATCTCTTTTTCCTTCAATAGGTTTGTCATCCACTCTGCTAGTGTCTGGCTCTCCTTCTTCTCTTTGACATCAGTCATTATAGGTAACACAAAAAAGTCAAAATGTAAAAAGTGTAAAAAGTCTAAATGTAAATGTTAAATATAAATGTAAATGTTAAATTTAAATGTAAATGTTAAATCTAAATGTTAAATCTAAATCTAAATGTTAAATGTTAAATCTAAATGTTAAATCTAAATGTTAAATGTAAATATTAAATGATCGAACTGAATATTTAAGTAGACTCCACCCCCTATTATTTTACATTTAACATTTACATTTAGACTTTTGCACATTTAACTAAATGTGAGAAAATATGTTGTGTCATTTAGTTAAATGTGAGAAAACTAATTATAGGTGCTCCTTTTACATCCGGCACCCCATATTCAACAACATCGACTTTAACTTCACTCTGGAACTCATCTTAATTATTTCATTCAAGAGGTTGACTTTACGATGCCCTAAAGCAGCACAAAATACATTTGAAGCTCCTGGTTATTATTATTCCACTCATTCTATTGATTCTATAGAGGGTAGGGGTAGAGTCTACTTGCCCATTCATGAATATTCAGTTTACACTCGGCGAACATTTAACATTTACATTTAACATTTAACATTTAACATTTAACATTTAACATTTACATTTAACATTTAAATTTAGACTTTTGCACATTTAACTAAATGTGAGAAAACATGTTGTGTCATTTAGTTAAATGTGAAACTAGTTATAGGTGCTCCTTTTACATTCGGCACCCCATACATGTTGTGTTCCGACGTCATTTTCATTTTCATCTACAATTTCCCGCCAGAGTGAAAACGTAACGAAACAGGTCACAAGTGGATATCGGAGCCTTTACTATTAAAAATCTATAAATACAGCTTTAACAATATTGATTTTCAGCCCAACAGTCCAATGATTTTGTGTGAGTGTCAGAGACTGGGTTCATTAACACAGGGTTTGGTTTTTGTTGTTATATTATTATTATTTGGGTGATTTGTGATTATGACAGAGTTGGTTGAATTTAATTTAAATCCCTTCCAAGCGGATAATCTTACGTTTAAGCTTTTATTTTGACAGTGAGGTAACCTTAGGAACACTAGTGTGGGATTATGGGACAGGCATGGATGCAAGAGAGATGGCACGGACACTGAGAGCACAATTCTGCACAAGGTTCAGGAGGTGCACACTGTGTTAACTGTTTTATGATAATGTTTTACTGTATATCTGCTAGAACGGTTTGTCACTTCGTTTTATTTTTGTTTAGTTTTCACAGTGTCTGAAAAAGGAGAGGGACAGAGGAAAATATAAACATCAGTATAATGCGTTGTCCAGCAGAGTGTGTGGAAGCTGGAAATACAGTGTAGGGCTGCAAGGTGGCAAAAGATGGCTTCTGAGGGTTTCAATAGAGAGGCTTCTCTTTAAGAAGAAGCAGATTTCCCTCATTGTATAACATCAACTTTAAATTTACACTGTACCGTCAACCTCTTAAATGAATTATATGAGTTTTAATGTCCTAGAGTAAAGCTGTGTAAAAAAAGTTTGAAGTTGCTGGTATAAAATAGCAACTTGCCTATTACAACGTATCGTAACACCTTGTCTCACTCTAATGTGTGACCTGTGTGCATTAGATTAAAACGCTACTTCATAATAAAGATTCACATTTTGTCATGTTGTGAAAACAAAACTGTCATAAAGCAGTGAGTATTTTGACATGGGACCTGAAGGGGCTGGTGTCAGGGACAGGAACTGAGGCTTGAACCCAAATGCACAACACACAGACTAGACTACAGTAAAAGAGGAGCTTTTAATAACAACAGGTCCAAAACGGCAGGCAGTAACGTTGTCAGACAGGCAATAGTTAAAAAACGTAAATTGAATTATCCAGGCTGAGATACCAACAACGGCAAGGCAGAAGCAAGGTCAGGATACTGAGGAACAGGATGAGATGACTACCTAACTGCAGCTGGTGAATCATGTGAGTGGAGTTAGAAAGAACTGTGACAGACCAGAAAAAAACAGAAAATATCAAAATAAACCCGGAAGTAGAAGAAATAAGACAGGATTCATGACAGCTGGAGATCGAAACACTGTCATTTCTAAAAAGTAATAAATATCAGGTCTAACTACATTAGGGCATATAATGAAACAATAAGTTCAGTGAATATAAGTTTCATAAACTTGTATTTGTACTATAGCGTAAATATAATAACAACACAAACAGTAACCACTAATAAATGAAGCATCGCCCACTCTGTGGGCGTGGCTGGTTTGGATGACGTAGCACAGCCTTATTAATACTGTAACTGTTTTGTTGATGCAGTAGACGGCACGAGAGAGACGTAGGGTCATCGTTAGACGTAAGTTCTTTTCCAGTCTGTGTTGATTTAAAGAATGTTAACGATGCGGTCACGTTGTGTTCCGATGTCTTTTCCATTTTCATTTCCCGTCGGAGTGAGAAATGCTGTGAGTACAATTGTCTAAAAGCAAACAGCTGCCTTATTTATTTACGTTTAGGAAAAAAGAAACAAACTACAGCAAGAACACAGAAACAGCAGATTATAGACCGTGGATCCGTGCTGCGTTGGGAAAATGAAAACAAAACGAAACGAAGCAGGTCACAGGTGGAAGTTCGACCCTTTACTATTAAAACATATATAAACAGCTTTGAAAACTTTGATTTTCAGCCAAACGGTCCAATCATATAAGAATCTCAGTGTGTCCATTAACATGTGGTTAGCAGTAGATAGAGTGGTCGCTTCAGGTGTCTGCCAGAAATCAAAAGCCGCGCGCGAGAGCGCGCACCGCCTCGTTAAAGCGTTTAGCTCCGTTTGTGCAGGACTTATTTCGGATTCAAACTGCCATAACTTGTAAATATTATCCGATACACGTTTCAAGTGGCCGTAGTAATGCCACGTCTTTTAGATTTTGTGTAAACAACTGTAATAATCATCGTAATTAAAAGCGAGCGTCGACCGTAACTGTTTAACTCTGACATGACGCTGGAACTCAGATCTACGACTGAATACTGCAGCACCGTCTTTGGTCTTCCACGTGTTGTGTCCGCTTGAAACTGCACCAGTTAAGTTATATTTTACCACTTTTAATATCTTTATGAGTACAGTTAAACCAGTAAGATGATTTCATGTTGCCAAAACGTAGTTAGAGCCAAAAAGCTTTTGATCAGAAGCTTAATTCTGCCTTATTTTAAATACATGGAGCTTGGTTATATTAACAGACTTAATAAACATCCACACATCTCAGCACTTTCTACACCACGCACTCAAGCTGGGTTACGTTACCCTGGGGTGCCTGTCCTGCCATCCCAGGGTACCAGGGGTTATGGTCGGGCCGATGGGGTGGGCCTCGCTTTGCCCTTGTGTGGGTGGTGGACTGGGGGTGGGTCCCTCTCTGGGTGCGGGGGCTTCCCTGGTGGGCTCCCTACGGTTTGTGGGTGCTCAGGCTCCAATCTCTGGGGCTAAACCGCCCACTGGAAGAAATGTTTGCCTTGGATTCTCTCGGGCTGGACAGGCGTTGACCCAACAGTGGTCTGTTTGGGCCCCAGGTGTTGTCTGTATGGCTGCTCCAGCGCTGCTCAGATTCTTCATGAGGTAGATAAAAGGGCCCAAATCAGTTCTTTGAGTTTTGGAACAATGGATCTGCTAATAGAAAAAAATAGGTTGAGGAGGAGAAGAATAAGGAAAGACAAGAGTCAACTAGTAAGTAGTAAGTAAAAACGAATTCAACATAAAGTGATAAAGAACGATGAAAAATATTTAATTCAAACAAGAAATCCAGCATTAAATAAGAGCATCAGACATGTGCGAAAACATGGTCAAAACATTCAGTAACACTCTAGATTTAACATAGTCATACAAATGTAAATAAGCATCATGGGTATAAAGCTGATCATATTTGTATAAGAGAGAAAATTGCATTTTCTTCCATTTTAATAAAATTGTGAAAAGTGAAGTACAAACAAAATGGAAAATGATTGAGATACATTATTGATTAAGTAAATAAATTTGTCATTTACGTCTCACATTACAGAGCTCAGCTGTTGTATTTGTTTTTGCAAAGATGAAAACAGAAAGGACAAAGTGAAAAGTACCATGTTTCCAGAAATAAAGCATTTGTGTTTTAGCAGAGGAGGTCAGCTTGTATTTATTTACTGTAACTATTTTGACTGGAAAATCTCACATGCAAATCATAAATTGTTACAGGACCTGTCAGTAATTAAGGATCATCGGCACTTGTGTAAACGGAGGAAGTCAGAGAATGAAGCGGCTCCGGTCCTGGTTTAAGTGCATATTACCAGCTGAGAAAACACCTGCGACATCTTCAGTCTTTGTGAATTCCTCGTCTCCAGGAGGTAAGTTTAATTACACTGTGTGTTTATTTGCTGGTCCAGTGCGACTCGACTGCACAAGTACACTCAGAAACTTCAGTAATAACAGCTGCATCAAATGACATGAGTGAGCCAGTCAGCCATTTACTTAAAGACTGATCATACAGTGTTTGCATTTTAGATGTCTAAAATAGCATTTAAACTAGTCAGAATTACATTTGGAGTCCAAGGAATCTAAGAGAAATGTCAAATACATACTGTAAAATAGATGTAAGACAAAACACAAGACATTACAGTTTTTGCCTATTTCTTACTGTCATAACCTGGACTTGTCAGTTGCCATTTCCCGTTTTATGTTCATGTGTGTGTAGTTTCTGCTTTCTGCCCTTCACTCTGGTTCTTAGCTGCGTTAAATCAAGCTTCTGTTGTACTTTGTTTTAATTTCTGTTTAGTTCCTGCCTGCGATGTTCTAGCTTTATGTTTAGTCACATGCTTCACCAGCTGTAGCCTTTTAGTAATTGGTCGTCCAGGGGGGGGGGCTGTTGTAACCAGCAGCCACCTTGACCAGCGCCAGGGAAAAAAATGAATTGCATTGTTTTGACAAGCTGGTAAGAGTAGGCTATAACCTGAAAAATGAGGTTGCCCTAAAAAAATTCAAATTTCCCCCAAAAATGGTCACTTCAAAAGACATTTTAAGTATCAAATACTGTTGGAAAGAGGTTCATAGCATTCTACAGACATCACAATATTGTCTTTGTGCTCCAAATAATAAGCAAGACACATCATATTGAACTAAATGACCCAGAAAAAGATTCCCAGTCCCTGTCCCAGTTCACTGCCACAAAGTGCCTTTACTGTACATGCCTACATTTGTAGTCTAATCACCTCATTTGGTGTTTTTACGTCATTTGTTCTTGAGTGCATCAAAGTCAGATTGAATGTCGGAGGAGGAGATGCGAAGCACAGCTGACAGGCGATCATCACTGAGAGAGGATTTTTACCTGGATTTTGTAAACTTTATCATTGAAAATGTTTGTTTGTAGGTAGAGCCGATGTCTCCTCGTGTTTGGAAAGTTCTCCTTAGGAAATTTAAGAGAGAAGTAGAAATCCAGCAGAGATCCTGACTTAACATGCTCTGCCACTACTGCGTCAGACTGCATGTCAATAAGTTTGAGCTGAACGTCACTGGATTTTTATCCACACTGCAGTTAAAGGGAGAGGAAATCATGTGCATTTCATCCTCAATTGTTCTGACATCTTCAGTCCTCATCTAAGAGGTCCCAAACTCTTTTTGGCATTTTGACCAGACTGAGCCATCTGACAGCTGTGTGGTAGCTGATGTCACGTTACTGAGATTCATGCTTCTCCACAACACGTGTTGGTGTATAATACAGTACAAAAATACCAATTACTGATCTGCGTTGATTTCTGTCACTTTACCTTTCATGCATTTTAAAAGTCCAACATTTATTCCTGTAAGATTTGGCCAACTGTCCGTTGTGACACCTGCAAGTCTGTCCCATTTCAATGCCAGAGTGTCCGTGCACGCATTTATTGTACCTCTATAAACCGATTGCTGTTGTTGCCCCTTTCATCGAGCCCTTTATCCACCGGATAAATATGAGTAACTGGGCAGTGTGGCGGACATCACAGCTCTCGTCCAAAGCCAAGGAGAAAAAGTCAAATTTGCCACTTCACGTTGCAGCTGAAGCTCCAGATTTCCTGCAGTGTCCTCGATCCTCCTCGTCACGATTCTCCTGGACAGTGGGATTCGCTCAAATGTGGCTTTTGTGTGATGTGTGAAGCTTAGTAAAAAAGCCTTGCTGCTTTTGCAGATTAGCTACCAAAGCTTCCGATGTTTGCGATCACGGTCAACTAAAGGTATGTAGCCCGGAGGCGAGTGACGTGCGGTCAGGGTAGGCAGGGGAGGCAGGGCCTCACCTCACCTTACAAAATCCCATAATTTGAATACATAATAACATAAAATAGAAATTAATATCTGTCAACTCATCTGTGTTATAAATGCATTTCCTCTACATTTTTCAAAATTTCTAAACATTATCACAAGTAAAATGGCTGAATATGCGCATTTCCGGCCCTAATATGGGGAGAAATGTGAGGCATCAATGAGCCGAGCCTCAGCTCAGGGCTCCAGCTCCCATTCTCGAGCCGTCATTACATGGGTTAATAGGTGGAGCGATTGCTTCCTGTTTCACAGCTTGTCACCAACAAAATGCTGTTTTTTTCTTTCTTTTCTTGCTTTATACAAGCTCATCAATCCGTTTATTGATGTGGGTTTGACATAATTACTTCCTTGATTGTGCAAAAACGGGCAATGAGGCAAGACAGGAAATAGCCTCTATGGAAGCCGACAGGTGCTTGGCTGTAGTGATGTGTCGTTTAATGTGAACTAATCTTTTATATGACTCAGGAGAAACAACATCTCAGTAAACAACTCGTTCAGTTCCATGCAGTACCTTCTCTCGCCACATGGCAGCAGCTGCTTAAGCTCAGTCAGCAGGACAGAAGATAGAAATGATTCATTCAGAACTCATTCAACTGAGTGTCCTTACATGATGATTTGTTCTTTTGTCACGTGACAGCCAGGCCACACAGGCTCTGTAGCAGCAGGCACAGTTCGATCTTGATTCGTTCCTACGGATTCTTATGGATCGTTCGTTTGTTCTTTTGTCACGTGACACGTGTGGTTCATAGAGATGGGAAGTTTCATTCTTTCAGCTGACTCGGATCTTTAAGTCTCGATTAGTAAATTGAACGAATCATTTTGAGTCATCCGGTCATTTACAGCATTTAGCACTGTGGGCGTTGTAACAATGATCGTGATTCTCAAACACTATATACTGATGACAACATGGTTTGCTTCGGTGGACAAATTATAATCACAAGATGCCACAAGCAATTCAAACCATGTGAAAACCTAGCAAAAACATACCTGACGTGACTCCTCATTTCTATTTCCTGTCCTGCTGACTGAGCTTAAGCAGCTGCTGCCATGTGGCCATGTGGCGATTATTATTATTATTATTTCTCATTTTGGATAAAACGAATGCACCAGATGAATATTTCAGGGGAGTTATTCTTACTTTTTGCTTTAAAAGTCTCACTAATTGCCAAAATAAGTTTTACTTTCACTTCTCCAGCCATCACGTAAAAGGCAGCTCGGGCTGCACGGTTTAGTTCATCGTTCTCGTTCATCGTTCACAGCTCAGGCTCTGTGGCGAGCATCGAGTACTACAGTTCGTAATTCTGATTCGTTCATACGGATTGTTCGTTCATTCACTTGTCACGTGACCGCGGAGCCGCGCAGGCTCTTTAGCGAGCAGCAAGCGCTCCAGTTCATTCCTGAGTCGTTCATACGGATCTTTATGGATCAGTCGTTTGTTCGTCCTTTTATCATGTGACCGCTACCAAGTGACTTTCGTGCTTTTAAACAACAATGACAGCGATGATGCTGGACATAAGCTACGTTATTGTGGTGCGTATTTGTTATGTTTTCACATGGTTTAAATTGCTTGTTGCATTTTGTGATTATAGTTTATCCGCGAAAGCAAACCATGTTGTCATCAGTATATAGTGTTTGAAAACCGCAACCATTATTACAACGCCCACAGCGCCACCTGCTATAAATGAACGAATGACTCGAAATGATTCGTTCACTTTACTGATCGAGACTTAAAGATCCGAGTCAGTTGAAAGAACGGAACTTCTGTTTTGTTTTGTTTTTGTCAGGCGCCTCTTCGCGCCAGTGACGTTGGCGCTGCTCCAGTGAGTTAGCAAACAAAGTCAGTTACAGTAGCTTATTTCCCAACTGTCAAGATGGAGGAGAATTACATAGGTCGTCTTGAGGCATTTTCAAAACTTAACAAAAGCTCAAGACAACTCGCTCCTTTCAAACTGGTGCACCCGAAAAGACTGGCTGCGCTGCCACAAACTGACTGTACTGTTTTCAACTTGTGATAACGTCTGGACTAACACAGGATATTGTATAAAATATATTAAAAATATATAAAAAATATATATAAATAAATATAAATATAAAATATATAAAACTAAGACCACAAATGGTTTTCAGTTTTCTAAAGAATAAATGATTACACCAGCTTAGATTTTTAAGTCAAGTAAAGTCAAAGTCTTGTGTTACTTTGCAATCTTGCGTTAACTAAAAGTACGAGTGCTGTGTTAACTAAATAAGGCAGAAGTCCTGTGTTAACTGAAAGCAAAGTCTCATGTTTCCATTAATGTCCATTGTACAGTAAGCGTGTTAGGTCCTGTGGTATTTTTTAAAGTATAAGTTCTGTTTTAAGTGAGTAAAGCGAGTTAAAGCCAGTATCACTGTTTGGTCCACTCTGTTCCTCAGTTATAATTAAAGTAATTGTAATTACAGTATTAAAATGGTTTAGTCATAGTAACACGAAAAAAATATATTTAGACCTTCTGAAAAAATCTGGTTTCCTAAGAAGATGGGGATGAGAAAGTTCTCAAGGGTCCTTTTTTTTTACAGGTCCAACAATGACTCACTGTGGTCTGATAACTACTGAACGGGAACAAGGTCCGAAATCTTTTTGTTTTCCTGTTAAATTACATTCCTATACTTGTTTGGGCTGCTAAGCTAAACTAACTAAACACAAAGACAATAACATGGACATTATGTGTGGTATATTTTGAGGCGTTTGTTTCTGTGCCAGTTCCTCTGAAGAGCATCGAGGTGGAGCTGCAGGTGAGGGACCATGTGGCCACAGTGGTCTCTACTCTGAGCTACGACAACAAGGAGGACAAACCAATAGAGGCTGTGTTCGTCTTCCCTCTGCCTGGAGACGCTGCCGTCTGTCATTTCAGTGCTACCGTTGGTCAGACACAGATTGTAGCTGAGGTGAAGGAGAAGCAGCAGGTGAGCTGGACAGTAAAGGTTGGATTCCTGACAAGCCTCTAATTAACGGTGGTGGATGTCACTGATGCGTCGTCTGTTCTCCAGGCTCGTGAGGAGTATGATGACGCCCTGAGCTCCGGTCAGCAGGCCTTCCTGTTGGAGGAGAGTGACCAGAGTCCAGACATCTTTTCTCTGAGTGTGGGGAGTCTCCCTCCAGGAGAGAGCGCCTCCATCAGGCTGGAGTATGTCACTGAGCTGGCTGTGCAGGCTGATGACGGCCTGAGGTTTTGTCTGCCTGCTGTGCTCAACCCTCGTTACCAACCTCAGGGTGAGAAAACAGCCTCAGCTTAGTTCAATCTTAGTTTCTGATACTATGTGATGTCAAACACGACTGACCTTTTTTACAGGAAGTGAGGGTCCCAGTGTTAAGGTGACATCAGTTCCAGCGTCTCAGGTTCCCTACACTCTGTCTTTCTCTGCTCGACTGTCGTCTCCTCGTCCGATCTCTAAAGTAGAGTCCAGCTCCTCCCTGGATCCTCTCCAGTTCCTCAACGCAGAGCAAACCCAGGCCACAGTAGGTCGACTGCTCATAGCTCCAGTGTGTGGTAAAACTCTATTCATGCTCATGAGTGTGTTAATCTGTAGGTGAAGTTGGCTGCAGGACACAAGTTTGACAGAGATGTGGAGCTGCTGGTTTATTACAAAGATGCCCACCAGCCCTCTGCTGTGGTAGAAGCAGGACAGGCCTCTGCAGAGCCTGGTCAGTGCTAAGGTTTAATGTCGTAGCTTTGCTCACCAGACTCAGTAGTTTCCTAATGATTTCTCTGTGTTTCAGGCTCTCTGATGGGTGATCAGGTGGTGATGGTGAGCCTGTACCCTGAGTTTCCTCAGGCTGTCACTTCTAAAGGAGAGTTTGTAATTTTACTGGATCGATCTGGGAGTATGCAAAATGCCCGCATCAGTAGCGCCAGGGTAACAATAGCTATTTTCCTTTCTAACACATTTTGTGTTTCTCTCACACAGCTGTCATTAATTTGTTTTCTATTTATCTACAAGGACACGCTGCTGCTCCTGCTGAAGAGTTTACCAATGGGCTGCTATTTCAACATCTACGGCTTTGGCTCCACCTTTGAACACATGTTCCCGTAAGTAGACAGTGAAGCACGTGATATAATATTATTTTATTTGAAACAAACTGTAGACAATGATTCCGAAATAAAAACATTTGCTACATTCTCCAAGTCCAAACCTCTGTTTCCCTGAACTCTCTAGTCGCACAGAATCATCACCTGATGTTTCTGTTATGTGTGTTTCTAATGGCAGTAAGAGTGTGGAGTACAGCCAGCAAACCATGGACGAGGCTCTGAAGATGGTCAAAGAGGTGCAGGCTAATCTTGGAGGAACTGAGATTCTCTCACCCCTCCAACATATCTACAGCCAGCCCTGCATTACTAATCAGCCTCGACAAGTAATACACTCAATCATAGATACAAACTGTCACCAAAAACACCAGAGTCAACATTACTCTGCTACTGTATGGATTTCAGCCTCACAAAATGCAGAAATAAAATGTTCCTTTCTCATTAAGTAGAGTCATACTACAAAGTAGAAACTGAAAACATCAGATGACAACAATGTTGCCACGTTACAACATGTGTTCATGTTATTTATATTCCTCTCTAGCTTTTTGTTTTTACCGATGGAGAAGTGGGAAACACCAAGAAAGTTATTGATCTGGTGAAGAAGAATTCAGGTTCCCACAGGTGAAATCACAGAAATCAATCCCTCAGGTCTCATAGTAAATGTTTATGTGCAGTGAGTCTTTGTTAAAAACCAGTGTCCTGCAGGTGTTTCTCCTTTGGGATCGGGGAAGGGGCCAGCTCTGCTCTCATCAACGGACTGGCCAAGGAAGGAGGAGGTCACGCTCAGTTCATCACTGGGACCGACAAGATGGAACCCAAAGTAAGAAAGACACTGAAGTAATGAGGTCGTGAAGTGAACTATCTATAAATAAAATCTATGTTGCATTTATTTGTATAGAGTTACTTAACATAAAAAACAATCCCTGACAAATTCACAAACCAAAGACAAACCTAACAGATACATCTTGAGCAAACACTTGGTAACAGTGAAGAGAATGAACTTCAGCAGATCAGGAGGTCATCTGCCTCGACTGATTGGTCTGAGCTTTAAAAGGAGAGAGCAATGATAAACAACAAGCTGTAGAGAAAACTGGGCAGGTTGGTAGGTTTAAAACGGTAAACCCAGACGTCAGCAGAAAATAACAGAGAGGAAAAGGCAAAACTAAAGGAAGGTAAGTGGTGTAAGGCCAAGTTGGCATCTGCTGAAAAGAGAGAAGCTCTGAAGTTTTGAATTAAGAAACGGTTCAAGTTCTTCAAATGTTTATTTCTCCAGGTGATGCAGTCGCTGCGATTTGCTCTGCAGACAGTTGTGGAAAACATCTCAGTCACATGGGATCTTCCCAAAGAAGCATCCGTCACTGTCCTCTCTCCACCAATCACAGCAATATTTCAGGGTCAAAGGTCACTGATTTATGCTCAGATCACTGGACAGGTAGAACCAGTATTTACACATACTGTACGTCTGTCTGTTCATCAGGTTTGTGAGTAACGTATCTGGTTTGTGTTCTCTCAGACTTCAGAAGTTGCAGAGGGCTCTGTGAAGGTGAAGTACAGTCTGGCTGATCAGGACTTTGAGAACCAGCTCCACTTCAGTCTCAAACCAGCAGAGGACACTGGGTTAGACAGGTTTTAATCAGTGTCCATGAAGGTTTGCTTATGTTAGCTTAATATGAATCTCCACCTCTGTCACTCCTGTCTGCAGATTAACAGTCCACAGGTTGGCTGCTCGGACTCTGATTCGCTCCCTGGAGTTGGAGGACAGAGAGAGCAGAGGACGAGATGGAGCGATAAGGAAGAAGATGGTGGAGCTCAGTGTCCAATCAGGAGTGAGCAGCTCCGTCACCGCCTTTGTTGCCATGAACAAAAGTGATGGCAAAAACATTCAAGGACCTCTGGTGCGCAGAGATATTCCAGTACCTGGTGAGTGTTTTTTTATGACTAACATTGACACAATGAGGACTGTGCAGACTGTTTAAGGCAGGGGTCTCAAACTCAAATTAGCCAAAGGTTGCTTGAAGTATAGTCTGAGTGAGCCTGGGCTGCATAAAGTATTCCACTGAAAAAGCTTTCAAGTGATGATCCAAACCAATTGTCTCAGTCTTCCTTTTACACAGCTGAGCCACATTTGGCTTCAGGGAGGAAGAAATTCAGACCCTCAGTATGGCTTGAAGATGCTTATTAGTAAGTGAGGACCTGTACTTTGACCTGTCAAAGTTTATAGTCGTCTCTCTCAACTCCCTGGTATTCTGCATATAATCCTCAGCTTGTCTACAGTAGCTGAGTAACAGCGATGTGTTGCGAGGTTTATGAGGTTTATAATAAGGCAGTGATCCGGTGAGAGGTTTTCATTGCATTTCTTAAATGTATTTTATACTGGTTATATACAAAACTATAGGGAGATGCCCATTTTTAATTTTGAACCTGTGAAGTTTGAACATTAAATTCTACTTTATTCAGTTTTACATGTTTGCTCGTCATGAGGATAACAAGAAAAATAAGCAAATGATTCACTTAAAAAAAATTCACAAAAAAAAGGACCACATGGCCGAACAAAGGCATATGACCGTCACACCCTGATAAGAGTCCATAACAGAGAGTTCAAAACACCGTCCAAACCTGAGGAGCAACACAAGGTCCAAACCATCCTCTCAGGGAGGGCGAGGAGGTGTCTCAACCCAGCAGCCTCTCTACACAAAGTGCCCAGGGGCGAACAGTAGGCTCTGGGAGGTCGGCGCCGAGGCCAGCCACTTCCAGAACCCCACAGGGAATGACGGTGTCCCCCAGATGGGGAACCGCCCCGAATCCTAGAGAGTCGAGGCGTCCGGCGAAGAACCAGTGTGGAGGACAGACGTGAGACTGGCACCAGAGACGGGGACCAATGTGGCGCCAGAAGCAAAGATGAGGACAGATGTGGAGCCAGAACCAGAGCCAGAGATGAGGGCTGACGTGAAGCCAGAGTGGACGTGGTCGGTGCCAAACCACAAGGAACTGAAACAGACGTGGTTGGTGCCGAATCACCAGGAACCCCGGAAGCTGCATCGGCACGCAGAGAAGCAGAGGGCACAGGAGCCCTGGCTGGTGCAATCGTCTTTGGACCCGGGGCGGGGGAACGGCCGTTGCTCCGGGGGCCAATGGGCAGGGACCGAGGCCGGGGTTGGCTGGGCAGCAGCGGAGCTCGACGGGGCAGAAGCAGGGCTTGACTGGGCCGCAGCTAGGCTTGGCCTGGCAGTAACCAAGGCAGGAGCCAGGTATGGCTGAAGAGTGACGTGCGTTGACCGAGGCGGGGTCTTGAGCGGGACAAAATGACTGCTGTGCCGGTGTTGGATGGGGCCCGGCGACTGGAGCAGTAAAGACCAGGGCCGGCAAGGGAAATGTGGTGGATGCGGGCTGTGACGCAGGAACTGGGGCAAGCTGAGACATTAGGGTTGATGCATGCTGGGACCCAATGGCTGGAACTAGGGCGCCCATTACCGGCACGGGCTCGGGGAGTGGTCGTACACCCTTCAGCTCAGGAAATAATGCAGAAAGTCCCACCGTCTCACTGAGGCCAGGCGTACTCCAACACAGTGCCACCACCCTGTGGATACCCGCCTTGACCCGCGGGTCTGTGGTAGTTGCAAATACTCCCAGGAACTCCTTCAGGAGGAATAATGCGGGCGGCAGGCAGTAGTCAGGCTCTGGGCTGGAACCGGTCGGGTCGGCAGGACCGGGCGCAGGCTCAGAGCACTTGGTGGGGTTGGTGCCTCTCCGACTGCTGGAAGCCTGCCCTCTTGGTTCGGGAATCGAGGCAGTGGCTGTGACGGGTGCCGCGAGGTGGCAACATGAGCTTGAGCCGGCGAGGCAGCGACGGGAGCTTGAGACGTTGGGCCCAGCTGTGCAAGCATTGAAGAGGGAGAATTAATTCAGAGGCCTTGGGGTTACGACCTGTGTTCCAGCCAGAGGACACTTTCTTCTGTTCAGGGGTCTGGGCAGAGTCCAAGGGCAGTTGAGCAAGGTTGGTAGCACTCTGAGCCTTTAGCTCCTTCCAGATCTGACGCCCCTCACCGGGCGCCAGCACTGAGGTCAATGGTGGAGTCAGGACACACGGGGGAACAGAGCCCATGAACACCCCACCGCTGAGCAGGGGAATAACAGAGTCCGATGGCAACCCCTCTTCAGCAAGTGGAGCCAGAGCAAGGCCCAAAGGCCGCTGAGACACCGGAGCTGCGCCTCTAACAGAGAACCGGGACGAAACAGGAGCAGAAGCATGAACAGGACCACACTCAGAAACCGGAGTCGAAAACTGACCTTGAGTGGGCGGTGGAGAGACCGGAGCCGGAGTTGAGTGATAAGCTGTCACGTAGGCAGCCTATAATAAATTGCAGCACCAGCCAGCACAGTAGAAAGAAAAAGTAAATTTCTTACCAACTCAGGAAAAAAAAATAATTTATAATCCGTCAAAATCTAAACAGGAAGTGAAAACAACAAGTCTGGATTATTGCTTTTCATGTGTCCACTTCTTTCTCCATTGTGGTATTTTTATATATATATATCAAATGTACGTTTTCGATGTTCAAGTTGATTGCTGATCGGGCTCCAATTCCTTGCGCCTCAAGCACGCCCAGTCAAACAGTTTCCCCACACCGGGGTAGTCCAACCACCACCAATATTCCTCCTCTAGTATGGCGATTACCTCCTCTACTACTCCTGATGGCAGGAGAGAGAACAGTCCATGAGAGGGGTGCTGAGGATCCCCCATGATGGAAGCTGCTCTGTGTGTGCAGCGTTGCTGATAAATCTCTTCCAGGAACGGGAGAGGGGCACCAACAGTCTTGCTGGCAGTACTGACAATGCTGTAGAACCGTTGATGGTTCTGGGCTCTGCAGCTTCCAAACCAGGATATGAAGCTGTGTGTTAGGATGCTTTGTATGGTGCCCCTGTAAAATGTGATTAGGTGATGAGTAGGATAACAGCACCTTTTGTGAAGATCAAGATAGGAGTATGTTCTCCTCCTGTAAAGAATAATTTGTTGGACTTTAGCGATTATTATGGATAATAATATTGTTTATGTATAGACTACCTTTATGTACTGTTGACAAAGATGCTTGCTTACAGTACAGTTTACATCATGGCCTGTAGCTCTGAAGACAAAGCCGGAGGAGGATAGTCTAAATGAACTGAAATAGAATTAATCGTTTTTCATAAAAAACATTTACCTATCCTTGTTTATGTACAGTAAGCAGGCCCGTTCAGAATCACGGACTCTACGTCATATTGGCACATCCAGGAAGACATCTGTAACCACTGACTTAAAACAACACTTAAAAGGATTGCAAGTAATTTAATGTAGAATTTTATTTTCTAACAACTAACAATACAATATACTATTGTATTGAGCAACACTAGTACCTGTCACTGCTCCCATACAGTAGATGTGATGTACAGCCTGGTGCTGCTACAGTGATAATGCAGACACTACAGGCCTCACTGAGCATGCTCAGTGTTAGAATCCATGACAACAGTTAGTGATGACTGATGAGATTAAAAGATTAATATTGAGTTGTTTGTCCTTGAAGCTCAGAATGTTTGTATGTGACACAAAGACTTCTCAGGAATGAACAAATAACAGAACAAGTCTCTAATGATTCTTTGTTAAAAGTGCATTTTTACCATTTAACTGCTAAATTTTACTAACTAAATTTTATCATCTGTTTTAAATTTTAGGAAGGTTCTGTGAACCGCCTTCAAGGAGGGACCCATTTCACCAAGGTACTGTACTCTACCCAGTGGTGAGAAGTTGAGCTGGATTAGAATGCGTTTGTTTTTTACTTCATTGCATTAAATAATGCTGAATCTAAACTGTTATATACTTATGTGTAGTTATCACGCTTTAATCTACTTATAGCAGCAGAACAAGTTTATTCTTTGGCAGAGACAACAGTCTGTAATGATTCTTTGCTAAATGTGCACTTTTATATTTTTATTGTTTTGATATGGTAAGTATTCTAACTAAATTTTATTTGTCTTTAATTAAAATTTAATAAATTTGTCTTTTTTAATTATATGCCTGAGATGGACAGGAGGAACCTATTTGAAGCAGGTACTGTACAAGAGTCACCAGTCTCTGCATGAGTCTTTGTTAAATGTGCACGTTTATATTTTAACTGCTTCGATGAGTTAAGAACTAATAAGTTGTTTATCTAGTTACATTTTATTTGACCTTAAGGGTGCCAAGGTTCTATGCCTTCAAGACTGGCAACCTCCTGTCCACCCAGGGCTACGACGTTGAGCTGCATTAAAACATGTTTATGTGTTTGTGTCTTTACTACATTTATTAAACGTGAATCTAAACTGTTAACATGCTTTCATCTACTTACAGCAGAACAAGTGTATTCTTTGGCAGAGTCAACAGTCTTTATTGATTTTTTGTTAAATGTGTACTTTTATATTTTATTTGATTCAATATGTTAAATAATTATTATTGTTTTACACCTAATTTTGTTTGTCTTACATTTCAACAGCTTTGCCTTCAAGGGAATGGGAGCGCTCATATGAAGGTAGTGTACTTACAGTAAAGCCCAGAATGTAAAGACCAGGAGTTGGAAATGATCTCTATACTGTACGCACATCAGATTCAAAGTGGACACTCTAAACACATAGTGTACTAGTACACAGCTTTTTTACAATGTGCTTGTTCCCCTCAGATGACTGTTCGCCTCAGCACTCCCTGCTTTGTTTGCCTTGTTAAATGTGCACCTTTATATTTTCATTGTTTTGACATTTTAAATACTAATAATTAGCTTTTCTAACTAAATTTTATTTTCTTTAAGTGTACAGTTCTTTGGCAGAGTCAACAGTCTCTAATGATTATTTGTTAAATGAGTACTTTTATATTTTATTTGATTCAATATGTTAAATAATTATTATTGTTTTACACCTAATTTTATTTGTCTTACATTTCAACAGTTTTGCGTCCAAGGGAAAGGGAGCGCACATATGAAGGTAGTGTACTTACAGTAAAGCCCAGAATGATGGAGTTGGAGATGATCTCTATACTGTATGCACTTCAGATTCAAAGTGGACACTCTAAACACATAGTGTACTAGTACACAGCTTTTTTACCATGTGCTTGTTCCCCTTAGATGACTGTTCGCCTCAGCACTCCCTGCTTTGTTTGCTTTGTTAAATGTGCACTTTTATATTTTCATTGTTTTGACATTTTAAATACTAATAATTAGCTTTTCTAACTAAATTTTATTTGTCTTTTGTCTTCATTGCATTAAATAATGCTGAATCTAAACTGTTATATACTTATGTGTAGTTATCACGCTTTAATCTACTTATAGCAGAAGAACAAGTTTATTCTTTGGCAGAGTCAACAGTCTGTAATGATTCTTTGCTGAATGTGCACTTTTATATTTTTATTGTTTTGATATGCTAAGTATTCTAACTAAATTTTATTTGTCTTTAAGCCTTACATCATATGCCTGAGATGGACAGGAGGAACCTATTTGAAGCAGGTACTGTACAAGAGTCACCAGTCTCTGCATGAGTCTTTGTTAAATGTGCACGTTTATATTTTAACTGCTTCGATGAGTTAAGAACTAATAAGTTGTTTATCTAGTTACATTTTATTTGTCCTTAAGAGTGCCAAGGTTCTATGCCTTCAATACTGGCAACCTCCTGTCCACCCAGTGCTACGACGTTGAGCTGCATTAAAACATGTTTATGTGTTTGTGTCTTTACTACATTTATTAAACGTGAATCTAAACTGTTAACATGCTTTCATCTACTTACAGCAGCAGAACAAGTGTATTCTTTGGCAGAGTCAACAGTCTCTATTGATTTTTTGTTAAATGTGTACTTTTATATTTTATTTGATTCAATATGTTAAATAATTATTATTGTTTTACACCTAATTTTATTTGTCTTTCATTTCAACAGCTTTGCCTTCAAGGGAAAGGGAGCGCACATATGAAGGTAGTGTACTTACAGCAAAGCCCAGAATGATGGAGTTTGAGATGATCTC
This sequence comes from Betta splendens, assembly GCF_900634795.4. NCBI lineage: Eukaryota > Metazoa > Chordata > Actinopteri > Anabantiformes > Osphronemidae > Betta > Betta splendens. The sequence continues at coordinate 13,756,492 of NC_040893.2, forward strand.
TATACTGTATGCACATAAGATTCAAAGTGGCTGCTCTAAACACATAGTGTACTAGTACACAGCTTTTTTACCATGTGCTTGTTCCTGTCAGGAACACATGGAGGAGGACCCAAATGCACAGTGCGGACGAGGATGATAGTCAACAAACAGTGTTTATTACTGAAACGTAGTCAGGCGATCCAGGTCATACACACTAAGGCTCAGTTCAAAGGCACAAAAGAGGCAGGCAGGATCAGGTCCGGGAAACATGCAGGAGTTCGGTACACGGTTAAGCACGGCAGAGGTACAGACTGGGGCTAGACAAAAACTCGATGGTCAGACGGTCAGTAAAGTTACCACAAGGTCCAAGGCGAAGGTACAGACAGGGTTTTGGCAGGAATCGGCAGTCGGGTACGGACAGGATCGTGCAACAGGTTAGCTTAGACGGCAACGCTGGAATGTGGTATGAAACTCGACAATCTGGCGAGGTACTGGGGTGAGAGGTGATGCTTAAATACACGGTGAACTGATTGCTAATGAAGTGCAGGTGTGGATAATGACGGGTGAAACAGGGAACAGCTGTGACAAGACGTAAACCGGAAGTAAAGCTAGTAGAGAAACAGAAACCGGGAGTGCTACCAAAATAAAACAGGAAATGAAAACTGGAACCAAAGCATGATGACATGGATGACAAACTGAGTCCTTACAAAATAAAAGCAGAACAGGAACCGGATCGTGACAGTTCCCCTCAGATGACTGGTCGCCTCAGCACTCCCTGCTTTGTTTGCTTTGTTAAATGTGCACTTTTATATTTTCATTGTTTTGACATTTTAAATACTAATAATTAGCTTTTCTAACTAAATTTTATTTGTCTTTAAGTGTACAGTTGTTTGGACAGGGGCATAGCCGAAGAGAAAGCAGGTACTGTTATCTGCCCAGTGGTGAGAAGTTAAGATCCAGTTGAACATGTTGATGTGTTTCTGTCTTCATTACATTAAATAACGCTGAATCTAAACTGTTACTTGTGTGAGTAGTTATCATGCTTTAATCAACTTATAGCAGCAGCAGTCTCTAATGATTATTTGTTAAATGTGTACATTTATATTTTATTTGATTCAATATGTTAAATAATTATTATTGTTTAACACTTATTATTGTTTATTTCTCTTACATTTTAACAGCTTTGCCTTCAAGAGAAAGGAGGCGCTCAAATGAAGGTAGTGTTCTTACAGTAAAGCATAGAATGATGGAGTTGGAAATGATCTCTATACTGTATGCACACATCAGATTCAAAGTGGACACTCTAAACACATAGTGTACTAGTACACAGCTTATTCACCATGTGCTTGTTCCCCTCAGATGACTGTTCGCCTCAGCACTCTCTCTGCTTTGTTAAATGTGAACTTTTTTATTTTCATCGTTTTCATATGTCAAGTACAAATAATAAGTTTTTCTAACTAAATTTTATCATCTGTTTTAATTTTTAGTAATGTGCTGTTTAAGGAGGGACCCATCTCCCCAAGGTACGGTGCTGTACTCTACCCAGTGGTGAGAAGTTGAGCTGGATTAGAACGCTTTTGTTTTTGACTTCATTTGATTAAATAATGCTGAATCTAAACTGTTATATACTTATATGTGTAGTTATCATGCTTTAATCTATTTATAGCAGCAGAACAAATTTAATCTTTGGCAGAGTCAACAGTCTGTAATGATTATTTGCTAAATGTGCATTATTATATTTTAATTGCTTCAATATGTTAAATAATTATTATTGTTTTACACTTATTTTTATTTGTCTTACATTTCAACAGCTTTGCCTTCAAGGGAAAGAGAGCACTCAGATGACGGTAGTGTACTTACAGTAAAGCACAGAATGATGGAGTTGGAGATGATCTCTATACTGTATGCACTTCAGATTCAAAGTGGATACTCTAAACACATAGTGTACTAGTACACAGCTTTTTTACAATGTGCTTGTTCCCCTCAGATGACTGGTCGCCTCAGCACTACCTGCTTTGTTTGCTTTGTTAAATGTGCACTTTTATATTTTCATTGTTCTGACATTTTAAATACTAATAATTAGCTTTTCTAACTAAATTTTATTTGTCTTTAAGGGTACATTCGTTTGGACACGAGCATAGCCAAGGAGAAAGCAGGTACTGTTATCTGCCCAGTGGTGAGAAGTTAAGCTCCATTTGAACATGTTGATGTGTTTCTGTCTTCATTACATTAAATAACGCTGAATCTAAACTGTTACTTGTGTGAGTAGTTATCATGCTTTAATCAACTTATAGCAGTGGAACAAGTTTATTCTTTGGCAGAGTCAACAGTCTCTAATGATCCTTTGCTAAAAGTGCACTTTTATATTTTAATTGCTTCAATGAGTAAAGAACTAATAAGTTGTTTATCTGATTTTTTTTGTTCTTAAGAGTCCCAAGGTCCTATGCCTTCAAATTAATCAGGTTATTCACCATGTGCTTGTTTCCCTCAGATTACTGGTCGCCTCAGAACTCACCCACAGGCCCTTTGCTGCAGCTGGTCTCCCTCCAGAAGGCGTCTGGCTGCTGGCTGCTGGATTCAGCTCTGGCTGCTGCGCTGGGAAAAACCAGCGAGGAGGTGGAGAAGGCAAAGCCTGCACAGGTATAATGTTATACGAGGGCAGGACTCATGGTTGGTTAAAAGCCATGATTCAACAGTTCATACTTCTGCTGTATACTTCATGTTTGTTGTTTCTGGTTCTATCACTGTTTGATGCGGTGAATTAGGTCAACCAGGACGTGTGGGCCACCGTTCTGGCTCTGATCTGGCTTCATGGTTTCAAGGCGGACGCTAAGGAAGAGTGGGAGCTGCTGGCTATGAAGGCTGTGTCATGGCTCCGTGCTCAGAACGGTAATGACCACGACCATGAGCTCCGAACAGTGTGTGCTCACTTTATTGTTGTAATGACTTTGTTCTTTGTTCCAGCACCGTGTATGAAGGAGTGTGTGGAAGCTGGAAATACAGTGTTGGGCTGCAAGGTGGCGACAAATGCTCTTGGCTTCTGAGGGTTTCTATAAAAAGGCTTCTCTTCAAGAAGAAGCACATTTCCTCCGTTTTACAACATCTACTTTAACTTCACTCTGGAACTCATCTTAATTATTTCATTCAAGAGGTTGACTTTACAATGTCCTAAAGCAGCACAAAATACATTTGAAGTTCCTGGTACAGTATAAAAATAATAACTTGCCTATTTCACTGTATTGTACTTTATCTCACTCTTTCTATTGTGTGACCTGTGTGCACAAAATTAAAATGTTGCTATATAATAAAGCTTGACACTGATTTTGTCATGTGTAAACAAAACTGCAGAAAAAAGTAAAGGAGTAAGTTTTTGAGCATGGGACCTAATGGGGATGCGGAAACACTGTGGTTTCTAAAATGCAATAAATATGAGGTCTAACTACAGCAGGGCATCAAATGTAACAACGAATTCAGTGAATATGAATTTCAGAAACTTTTATTTGTACGATAGCGTAATCACATACTGTGTACACCGGTAAGTGGAGCGTCGCCCACGCCGATGACTTCCGGGAATCGAGCGCACTCTGTGGGCGTGGCTGGTCTGGATGACGTAGCTCATCTTTAAAACGTTCCCAGTTTTCTTGGTACAGAGGACAGCACGAGAGAGAAGCAGGTTCACCGTTAGACGTAAGTTTTTTCCAGTCTGTATTGATTGAATATTAACGATCACGTTGTGTTCCGACGTCATTTCCATTTTCATCTACAATTTCCCGTCAGATAAACAGTGAAAACGTAACGAAACAGGTCACAAGTGGATGTCGGAGCCTTTACGATCAAAAATCTTCTAGCTAATCTACAGCTTTAACAATATTGATTTTCAGCCCAACAGTCCAATGATTTCGTAAGAGTCTCAGAGACGCGGTTCATTAACATCTGGTTTGGTTTTTGTTGCTATATTATTATTTGGGTTATTCGTGATTATGACAGAGTTTGGTTTAATTTAATTTAAATTCCTTCCAAGTATTTTGACGGTGAGGTTACTTTAGGAACACTAGTGTGGGATTATGGGACAGTCATGGATGCAGGAGAGATGGCACGGACACTGAGAGCACAATTCTGCACAAGGTTCAGGAGGTGCACACTGTGTTAACTGTTTTATTTCTGATAATGTTTTATATCTGCTAGAAAGGTTTGACACTTTGTTTTATCTTTGTTTAGTTTTCACAGTGTCTGAAAAAGGAGAGGGACAGAAGAACATATAAACATCAGTATGATGCGTTGCCAGACACCTCTGGGAGTCTTCCAAAGTTCCTCATACCTTAGCACATAGACATCTAGGGCTTGTGTGGGGGTCTCTTAAAGGGGTATGGAGGAGGAGCCCACCGGCCCTTGTAAACACAACCCCCTCCAAGTTTTAACTGCTTAATAGACATCTAGGGGGCACTCTGTGAGACAGCTAACCCTAAGAAATCTCCCCCACTTTCAGTGCACTCTAGTGTCAAACACTTACATTCAAGCTAGGTTGCATTGCCCTGGGTGGTGGTCTCGTGTAGCAGGCCGATGGGGTGGGTCCCTCTCTGGGTGCGGGGGCTTCCCCTGGTGGGCTCCCTACGGTTTGCGGGTGCTCAGGCTCCAATCTCTGGGGCTGAACCGCCCACTGGAGGGAGTGTTTGCTTTAGATTCTCTTGCGGTGGACAGGCGTTGACCCAACAGTGGTCTGGTGTCATGGACAGTAGGTCCACGGCACCTGTACTCCTGAAACTGAAGGCATGTGGGCGCGCTGTCTGCTAGGTTTCTTCTTAACACTTGCTGGACTGGGGCTAGCGGCCCGGCTTCTCTCGCCGCCCTGGCTTTCATAAGTGTCACGATTCATGCACCAGTGACTTTCTCACCCTTTTTGGTGAAAAACATAGTGGGACCCACGACACCAGGACTGATACACAGTCATCTTAATCTTAGCTGTACAGTAGGTACAGTACTGCTGTCATTTACTATTATAACTAATAGTAATGTTTGATTATAATGGTTGTGATGTAATATTTTAAGTATATTTTGATTACAGTATGTGTAAATACATAAGCATAGGTGTATTTACTGTATGCATTAGAATACATCTAATACAACATGCTGCTTGTTAAACTGCTGGACAGGACACAAAATAAGTAATTTCAAGAACCAGTGCAGCTATAGACATAAGTTAAAGCGTTGTCTGAAAGCAGTGTTACAGTTTTTCTCGATTGCTAAAACACTATAACCAGGCTTTTAAACTAAAATGTCCATGTTTTTTAAAGAAGCAAATCAATATTTCTGAAATATAAACACTATTCCCTGCCTACATTTCTCAGCTCTTACACCATGTGCTCATTTAGAAAGCACTAGTATTCAAAATTCTTAACTCAAATCTCCACAACTTGAGCTCGATTAGCAAACAACTACTAGTTTGAAAGCACTACACGTCAAAATTCAACACGTGATTCTTTATGAGACAGATAAAAGAGCCAAATCAGTTCTTTGAGTTTTGGAACAATGGATCAGCTGAGAAATTAAATAAGTTGAGGAGGAGAAGAATAAGGGAAGACAAGGAGACAACCAGTCTGGGATGTAATTGGAGCCACTGTAGTTGACCATGTCCTTGTCCATGGTGACTATGAGAGAGGCTGGACAACGAGTGCAGCCAAATATGAGTGGCCTCGCCGTCGCCACCATCATCAGAAGGTGGTTTGGGTGTTGCGTCAAAACACTAACACAAACACTTGTGAATCATAGTGTTTACGTTTCTTTTAATTACAGTATAACAATACATTATAACATCTGAACAGTCACTGTACCATAACTTAACAAATGTACACTAAACTTAAAACTGACTGTCAGATTTATTTTAATATGTCAAGTATCTACTAAGTGTGCAGCTTTTGTCACTGCAGTGTATCTTTCTGGGCTTCTGGAAGAACATTTCCAGAGCATCTTGGTACGGAAAGTCAGAAACTTCTGCCGCATTTATTGAGATCCGCATGCAGATGGTTCCCTTGCAGCCTATTGCAAATGTCTGTTTTGAACTGTACATGCGATTAGTTAGGTTTAAAAGTGATAACTTATAGTAACAATCGTTAAACCTTTAAACCTTATACTACCTTATATTGTACAATATGACACTTTAAACTCTTCTGTTAAATATGTGTAATGGTCATGAGTTACGTTATTTTTATTTGCATTTTATGACTGGTTGCTTTTGATCACATGATTGTTACTGTTTGATTAGTAGATGCACCTGCTTAACTGTGCGTAGGGGTGTGGTGTCACTGAGAGCGCAGAGGCGGGAGCCTCTACTATTGTCGACCCCTTGCGCTACTGCCTATGTTGACTTGGAGTGTAACATCTGCCTTTTCATTAAATATTTCAGTACCAACCTCAAGAGTCTGCTTGGGAGTTAGCGTGGCACGTGTACAATTAGTACGGACCCATGGCTCTGATGCTCAAGTGGAAAAGTAGTTGGGAGGTTTTTGCTACTTTACAATATGTAAAAACACGCGAACAAGAAATCCAGTGTAAAAGAAGCATCAGACAAATGTGGAAAAGATGGCCAAGATTTTCATTAACACTGGAGATTTAGAAAGGAAAGTGTATTTTTTTCAATTTTAGCAAAATTACCAAAAATGAGAAAAGTAAAGTACAAACAAAATGGAAATTTTTTGTAGTAAGTTTACAAATGTGTTGTCTACGTCCTACATTTCAAAAGCTCAGCTTTCAGGAGTTGTTGTTTTTGCAAAGATGAAAACAAAAAGGACAAAGTGGAAATTTTCAGAAATGAAGCATTTGGGTTTTAGCAGAGGAGGTCAGCCTGTGTTTATTTACTGTAACTATTTTGGCTGGGAAATTTCACCATATAAACATTATACATTGTACAAACATTGTAAAATGTTAAAGGTCCTGACAGTAATTCAGGACTGTCTGCACTTGTGTAAACAGAGGAAGTCAGAGAATGAAGCGGCTCCGGTCCTGGTTTAAGTGCATATTACCATCTGAGAGAATGTCTGTAACATCTTCAGTCTTTGTGAATTCCCCGTCTCCAGAAAGTAAGTTTAAATTATTGTGTACATGCAATATAGGTCTCACATTAAAGAACTATGTAGTTAAAATGTATGTTTCAGGGTTTATTAACAGCTAAAAGTGGAATTTCACACTGTTAAAATCAGGTTTTGTTTTTTTTAGGTTTTTAGGTATAACTCAAACTAATGGTTACATTTTCTGTACTTAACAGACAGAATATCAAGACAGTATTGTTCGAATTTGACAATTGTGTCTTACAATATAACATGGTTTTGGTCATAGTAACATAAAAAAACAAATATATGTTCCCTAAAAGGAAGGCGATGAGAAAGTTATAAAGGGTTTTTATTTTTACAGGTCGAACGATGACTTGCTGTGGTCTGATAACTACTGAATGGGAACAAGGTTCAAAATCTGTTTGTATTCCTTTCAAATATAATGGCTATGTGCCAATAAGTTTGTTTTGGCTGCTAAGTTTAACTAAGCACAAGTGCTATCACGTGGTATGAACCTTACAGTATTACATGGTTTTGGTCATAGTAACATGAAAAAGACATATTTAGACCTTCTGAAAAAAATTGGTTACCTAAGAAGATGGGGATGAAAAAGTGCTCAAGGGTCCTTGTTTTTTCACAGGTTCCACTATGACTCACTGTGGTCTGATAACTACTGAACGGGAACCAGGTGCAGGATCTGTTTGTTTTCTTTTAAAAAAAATGCTATGTGCAAATATCTTAATTTGGCTGCTAAACTTAACTTACACAAAGGCTATCACATGGAATTATGATTGTTATATATTTGTTTCTGTGCCAGTTCCTCTGAAGAGCATCGAGGTGGAGCTGCAGGTGAGGGACCATGTGGCCACAGTGGTCTCTACTCTGAGCTACGACAACAAGGAGGACAAACCAATAGAGGCTGTGTTCGTCTTCCCTCTGCCTGGAGACGCTGCCGTCTGTCATTTCAGTGCTACCGTTGGTCAGACACAGATTGTAGCTGAGGTGAAGGAGAAGCAGCAGGTGAGCTGGACAGTAAAGGTTGGATTCCTGACAAGCCTCTAATTAACGGTGGTGGATGTCACTGATGCGTCGTCTGTTCTCCAGGCTCGTGAGGAGTATGATGACGCCCTGAGCTCCGGTCAGCAGGCCTTCCTGTTGGAGGAGTGTGACCAGAGTCCAGACATCTTTTCTCTGAGTGTGGGGAGTCTCCCTCCAGGAGAGAGCGCCTCCATCAGGCTGGAGTATGTCACTGAGCTGGCTGTGCAGGCTGATGACGGCCTGAGGTTTTGTCTGCCTGCTGTGCTCAACCCTCGTTACCAACCTCGGGGTGAGAAAACGGCCTCATCTTAGTTCAAAGCTGTCTTTGAAAATCCTTTCAGTGTGACACACCTACTGTACCTGATATCCAGCCAGTAGCTCAAGTAGCCAGACAGGACTGGTTGACCTTTATAAAGTGTGTCGAGGCTCTTTTCTTCTCTGCATTGATAGTTTTATTATTATACTAGCATTTCAAACACGTCTGACCTGGTTTACAGGAAGTGAGGGTCCCAGTGTTGAGGTGACATCAGTTCCAGCGTCTCAGGTTCCCTACACTCTGTCTTTCTCTGCTCGACTGTCGTCTCCTCGTCCGATCTCTAAAGTAGAGTCCAGCTCCTCCCTGGATCCTCTCCAGTTCCTCAACGCAGAGCAAACCCAGGCCACAGTAGGTCGACTGCTCATAGCTCCAGTGTGTGGTAAAACTCTATTCATGCTCATGAGTGTGTTAATCTGTAGGTGAAGTTGGCTGCAGGACACAAGTTTGACAGAGATGTGGAGCTGCTGGTTTATTACAAAGATGCCCACCAGCCCTCTGCTGTGGTAGAAGCAGGACAGGCCTCTGCAGAGCCTGGTCAGTGCAGCAATACAAAGGAATCTGACCTAAACGTTTGTAGGTTTTATCATTAAAAAGATTCCAGATCCCATATTAGCATGTCTCATGTTTCAGGCTCTCTGATGGGGGATCCAGTAGTGATGGTGAGCCTGTACCCCGACTTCCCTCAGACTGTGATGTCTTCAGTCGCTTCGTGTGGAGAGTTTGTGTTTGTGCTGGATCGATCTGGGAGCATGGATTGTGCCGTCAATAACACCAACCCGGAGCAGACTCGTATTGCAAATGCCAGAGTACGCAAGTGTTCACAGCTACACACACTGTGGTAGTAGCCTGTCCTAACTATTCTACCCTCAACCCTCCAGGACACGCTGCTGCTGCTGCTGAAGAGTTTACCAATGGGCTGCTATTTCAACATCTACGGCTTTGGCTCCACCTTTGAACACATCTTCCCGTGAGTCACTTACACGATGTAGCATTTGCTTTGATATCACAGTGCACAGGTCGGACCCGTAGGTAGTCTTGGGTGGTTGGTTAACGCTCCTGACTCTTCCAACCTGTGTATTTCTGGCTGCAGTGAGAGTGTGGAGTACAGTGAGAAGACCATGGAGGAGGCTCTGAAGAAAGTTGAAGGGATGCAGGCTGATCTGGGTGGAACCGAGATCCTTCAGCCTCTCAAACACATTTACAACCAGCCCTGTGTTCCCAACCAGCCCAGACAGGTAGTGGCTGCTGGCACACATACAAACACAAACCTGGTTGAACAAACACCTAGTGCCAGTAAACAGGTCCTCACTGATATTAGAGTGATCAAATCTAGACTGTTGTATGTTCTTAGTGCCACTTGTACCTGAGATGGTTTAGTTACCATGGACTTGTGTCATGGCCGTAAGGATTGAATATTCACTACAGCTCCAGTTCTCGTCATCACTGTATGCAGGTGGACAGCAGACAGTCCAGTGGTTACTGGTTGAGTAAAGATGCGTGGACACACGCAAAACCTTGTCTGCCATAGTTCTCTGGAAAAGGGTGTGTTGCTGCAGTGCAGTTGGAGGTTTGACATTATCGACATACCATAAACCAACTGGTTCACTGAAATCCTCCTAGATTATGTTCACTGTAAAGCAAAGCCTTTTAAATAAAGGGGTGTGTCTGTAGCAGTTGACCATCATCAGTCAACGTTACCATGAAAACTTTGTGCTCAGTGTATTGTGTGTGATCTGTCCTCCAGCTGTTCGTCTTCACCGACGGGGAGGTGTGGAACAACAAGGAAATTCTACATCTGGTGAAGGAGAATGCAAGTTCTCACAGGTGGAACCGAAAAAAATATAACACATGGCTTCACATTCTGAGTGTCTTTGCTTAAAACCAAACCTCTTTCCTACAGATGTTTCTCCTTTGGGATCGGGGAAGGGGCCAGCTCTGCTCTCATCAACGGACTGGCCAAGGAAGGAGGAGGTCACGCCCAGTTCATCACTGGGGCCGACAGGATGCAAACCAAGGTAAGACACACCTGCCGCATGAATGAAAAATGTAATCCATTTACATATTGTGTACAGCTCCACACGTTTTTGCCCACCAGGTGTTGCAGTCGCTGCGATTTGCTCTGCAACCAGCTGTGGTGGACATCTCAGTCACATGGGATCTGCCAAAAGGCGTGTCTGCCACTGTCCTCTCCCCACCAATCACAGCCATTTTCCATGGTCAGAGGTCACTGGTTTATGCCCAGCTCACTGGACAGGTAGGTCCAGAACCAGTTTGTGATGTGAGGCTAATGTCGTGATAGAATTCAAACACTGTATTGTCCTCTCAGAGCTCAGAAGCAGCAGAGGGGTGTGTGACGGTGAAGTACAGCCTGGCAGGTCATCCCTCGCAGAGCCGAGTCAAGTTCAGCCTTAAAGCAGTGGACACTGGGTAAAACCATCTGAACAATGAATGAATCATTCTGCTGAAGTGGGTGTGTTTGTGCTGATGCCTTGGTTGCTTCAGGCCTGTCAGACAGGAGCTCACGGCCAGGACCTAAAGGCCTCTGGAGGCGTTGTAGCCACGGTTCTCCGTGGAGGAATCACAGATCAGAATCAACTGTATCTGCCTATCTAAGTTTTTAGTGCTACTTTGCAAAGTTACAATTGTTTTATACTGTAACTAAAATAAATCCCTGTAGGTTCAGACACAACAACGCCTTCTCCTCTGTAGATTAACCGTCCACAGGTTGGGCGCTCGCTCCCTGATTCGCTCTTTGGAGATGCAGGAGGAAGAAAATGGAGAAAAGCCCGAGGAAGTGAAAAAGAGAGTGGTGGAGCTCAGCGTCCAGTCCGGAGTGAGCAGCGCCTACACGGCCTTCGTCGCTGCCAACAAAGGCAACAATGAGACAATTCAAGGACCTCTTGTGCGCAGAAATGTTGAAACCCCCGGTGAGTGAATTTCATTCCCACCTTAATGTAATGAATCTGGACTCTGTATTTATTTACTTCTCTAATATAATTGCAACAGTAATTAACTGTCACTGTTTTTGAGGATTTGAATGTTATTTGAAATTTATAGCTTTGAACTTTGTTTAATATCTTACTATTTTATCTTAGGGATGATGACGATGGCTTGTTCAATGGCAATGCCTATGATGATATGTAAGTAATGCTGGTCTGTTTCTACATCCACTCAACGTCATGATGTCATATTAGCTTTGACCATTGCAGATCTCTTTTTGTGAAATCTTCTTCTCATGTTGGCAGGTAATTACACCTCGAGTGGGGTCGCTTCTATCAGCGGGACACCACTAATGGGTCACAGCTACAGTTTCAATGGTCGCCAGTCCATCACCCACTAATATACACAGACAAACACTCACAGTTATACCTACGGACAATTTAGACTCTCCAGTCAACCTAATCACATGTTTTTCTAACCATGTCTTTCTTTTTTTGGAAACAGCTATGATTGGTGACAGCGCACCACTTATCAGCAATTATTGTGCTGTAGAGACAGGTGTGTGAACCATTTTAATGTTTTAGGAGTTACACTGGGTCCCTCTATAGTTTGATTTATTGTAAGCGTTAACATGTTCTTGACATGTACAGTAAAATTCAAAAAACCAGGCCAACACACTAAGGCTCAGCATCTTTTAATTTGCTATATGAATTCTATCCTCTTCTTTAGAATGTTATGAAGCTGCTGAACCTCCCCAGCCCAAGCAGCCTTGCAAAGACCCTTTTCTGCAGCTGGTCTCCCTCCAGAAGGCGTCTGGCTGCTGGCTGCTGGATTCAGCTCTGGCTGCTGCGCTGGGAAAGACCAGCGAGGAGGTGGAGAAGCCAAAGCCTGCACCGGTGGGTCAAGGGAAATAATAACAGGGCTGTGTGTGTATGTTGTGATGTTTTAGCTAGTAAGCAATACATACATTTCTAAAATCCAGCCTTTTTTGCCAACTTTGTACCTGTTCCTCTGCCTTTAACCTTTCTTGTGTTTGGACTGGTGAATTAGGTCAGCCAGGACGTGTGGGCCACCGTTCTGGCTCTGATCTGGCTTCACGGCTTTAAGATGGATATTAAGGAAGAGTGGGAGCTGCTGGTCATGAAATCTGTGTCCTGGCTCCGTGCTCAAAATGGTATTAACCATATTATTAAGTGTTGATTCATGATTAACAGTATGTGCTGTTTGGATGAAGGCTTGTCTTGTTTTTTTTACAGCACCATGTGTAAAGGAGTGTTTGGAAGCTGCAAACATGCTGCTGGGCTGCAGCGTGCAGGAAGCTTTACTGGGGCTCTGAAGGAGAATTCACTGGTGCACATGCTCAGATTTACTCCATCCATAAACATGCTACTTTTTGCCTTCTTGCTACCTCTGTCATAGTTTGTGCCTTAATAAACAGTATATGTGCTGTGGTTCACTGGTTGAGGATTAGTCATTTTACAAAATGATTTGCGTCTTTGATGTTGCTCTGTTTAAACTGATGTTTTTGAGAGGGGAAAATAATAAAAAGTGAAAGTGTGAAAAAATTATTTGAATTTATTTATGCATATGTACTGTATATGTTCATACCATAGCTAAGTATTGTCTGTATTTCTACGTTAGTAGAATAATTACAAAATTTCCTTTCATCTTGCGTTTATGCTCAACAGAAGCACTACACAGATTTTCCACTCCGATCTCTAAAGTAGAGTCCAGCTCCTCCCTGGATCCTCTCCAGTTCCTCAATGCAGAGCAAACCCAGGCCACAGTAGGTCGACTGCTCATAGCTCCAGTGTGTGGTAAAACTCTATTTATGCTCATGAGTGTGTTAATCTGTAGGTGAAGTTGGCTGCAGGACACAAGTTTGACAGAGATGTGGAGCTGCTGATTTATTACAAAGATGCCCACCAGCCCTCTGCTGTGGTAGAAGCAGGACAGGCCTCTGCAGAGCCTGTGTCACTCTGCAGAGTGTGTCATGGTGGACTCTCTGTTTGCATCCGACTTCATGTATGATGGTTGGTTTTGTTTGATTTGGATTGTGAACAGCCCTGCTACTCCTAATTTGGCTACGTTTGTAGAGAGGTGTAGAGCCTGACTCTGTAGTTTGTGAAAGCCTTGTTCCTCCTGGTTATATTTTACCTACTCAGTGCAGTGACCTATTGTGTCCTGATTTTGTAGTTACTTCTGTTTAGCATTATTCTTCTGTTTAGTTTGTTTGGTCCTGCTTCGCAGTGCTCCTCAGTTTAGTTGGCAAACCTTTTCCCTACTCTGTAGTGACCCTCTGTTTTGTGTAGTAATAATAAATATCGTTTTGTATTCTGCCATCCCTGCCTGCGACTCAGAGACCTCAGAGAACGAGGCAGAACAGAGATATTCCAGTACCTGGTGAGTGTTTTTCTATGACTAACATTGACACAATGAGGACTGTGCAGACTATTTAAGGTAGGGGTCTCAAACTCAAATGACCCAAAGGTTGCTGGAAGTATAGTCTGAGTGAGCCTGGGCTGCATAAAGTATTCCACTAAAAAGCTTTCAAGTGATGATCCAAACCAATTGTCTCAGTCTTCCTTTTACACAGCTGAGCCACATTTGGCTTCAGGGAGCAAGAAATTCAGACCCTCAGTATGGCTTGAAGATGCTTATTAGTAAGTGAGGACCTGTACTTTGACCTGTCAAAGTTTATGGTCGTCTCTCTCAACCCCCTGCTATTCTGCATAAACCCCTCAGCTTGTTTACAGCAGCGCGGCTTGTGATTTTCATGCTGAGGCTCGTCCCTGACGCACCGCAGGTTTCTCCCCATATCAGAAAATTGCAAATTCAGCTACTCTTTGCACTCAAGCAAATGTTGAGAATTTTGAAATTATAGAGAAAATACATTTATAACACAACAAACACGACCTGAAGCTTTCAAGAGCATGTTATGATAGCTCATTAGTGACATCAAGAACCAATGTCTTGGCAAAAAGGTGTGTGAGAAAAACTAACATTTAATTTTGATGTTAAGTAGGGGGCCGCAACATATTGTATTAAACCAGAGGTATTGAGACCTCTGGTTTAAGGGGTCTGCACAGCCTGTGTTTTTCTTGTTTGGCATTACTGAAAGTTAATATATTTACCTTATTTTAAGGTTCACGTGCTTTCGTCGGCCAGAGTAAGTAAAAAGTTTACCTTTCATGTTTGTTTGTATATAATTCAGTACAATCAGGTGCTATGATCTGATCAAAGGTCTTAGTGCATGAGATGAACAACAACATAGCGTCTACTTTACGTTTTAATGTACATTTTGCCAACAAAGAATGAAACCATGGAGGAAAAAGAAACACCTGAGCAACACTAGTACCTGTCACTGCTCCCATTGTTACGAACTCGCCCCGTCGGTTCCGAACCGGCGGGGTTTGACAGGGAACCTACTAAACTCCTCCCGTCGGTTCTGAACCGGTGGGGCTTTGACGGAACCCTGGGACAGGAGAGGAGATGCGGTGGAGAGAGACGGTGACAGCACCCGCTCCAAGCGGGGAGACCTACGGCTCTCACGGAGCCGGGAGGAGAACGCGCTCACACTGAGCGGAGGCTTCAGGCACCACAGCCGACGTGCTTCCAGCACACAGCTCCTCTGTGTAATCCCTCACACAGACACCTGGCCGCAACCGGCAGACCAGGTCGCAGGGAACACAGGAGAGGGAAGACCCCAAATGCACGACCCAACACAGAAGGTACAATTAACATTAACGATTTATTTAAATACAACAAAAACTCACTGCACCGCAGGACTCAGTTCAACACAAAGGAAGAACTAAAAATCACTGCAATGCAGGAAAACGATTAACAACCTATCTAAACTAAAACGCTCCGTACACTACGGGCAGAACCTACAGGACAACTAAGAACTAAGTACAGCACTGTCTAATAGTGATGGGTCCGGCAAACACCGATGCGTCGGCGCCTGCGTCGAGCTCTTAGAGCGAAACACTGTGTCGGTGCGCGTATCGCGTCGGGAAAGCACGTGACCGATACAGTTCCTGTATCAGTCCCTGTCTGACGCGCCAGACTGTGTTTATAAGGAAGCGCATGTGTCGGGATGCATCTGCCGAATGGAATCCCTGAGCGTTTGCCGTTCATCGTCAAATTCATTTATAATTCATCTCATATTGGAAAATAAGGTGTCTTTTTATTTAATTTAATAATAAAGTGAAAATGTATTAATAAAATAATTAATTTATTTTAAAAGGTTTTTACTTGATCTTTCTGAATTCAGATTAAATTCCAAAGTGACTCTTTACTAATCATATTATTTTATGCAGGTTAAATTTCGTATTTATTCGACAGAACTTTCCTATTTAAACCAAACCACCTCAGTGTGTTGACCCCAGCAACACTTCTAGACCCCAGATTTAAATCACACTGGTTCCGCAGTTCCTCCAAGTGCAATGAGGCCGTCAGTAGACTGCAGTCAGAACAGCAGCTGTCTGTACCCACTTCAGGCATGTTATTTAGCATTATTTGTTTCTTGTTGTTTGGAAATGGTCTACTAAAATGGCAGTGTGTTGTTTCTAGATAACCTTTGGCAAGATCTCCTCATTGCAGTGGGCAGAGAGACCAAATTTGTTTAAAAACAAAAACAAAAAAAGGCATCTTCATTCACAACATGTTCACTTAGATTTTTACGTTATGATACATGTCCACTTTATTGACTGTATCTAAAAATATAAATTTTAAATGTAAATGAAGATATGAAATAATACTATATAACATACAATGGCTTAAATTATATTATTGTATATATTAAGTCATCAAATCAGTGTTAGATGAGTCCGTCAACTGGGTTGCCTGTAGGGAGTTTAAATGTCCAGCAGGTGTCAGTATTCAGTGACACAGTATCAATACAGTATCAATACAGTTTTGCAATGTGTCGAAACGTTTCATGACGCCTCATCTACCCATCACTACTGTCTAACAGGCATAAACAAAACACGCTCCGTAACACGGGCAAAACCTAAACATGAAACATAAGACACTCACAAACTTACGTGGTGAGACAGGACATAAGCAAAACCAAAACTCCTTTGCATCACAACTCTCCTCAACGTAACAATGGGGTAGCATCCAGCTACACCGAGCGTACACACCAGCAATGTGTGAAACAAAAGACATCCCTTATATACAAACCAAAACAGGTGGGTCAACTAATTACACAGGAAATTAACTTCAACCACAGACCCACATCAAAACCCCAGGAGCGCCTCTAGCGGTGCGGAGGCAGAATGTCACACCCATACAGTAGATGTAATGTACAGCCTGGTGCTGCTACAGTAATGATGCAAACACTACAGGCCTCACTGAGCATGCTCAGTGTTAGAATCCATGACAACAGTTAGTGATGATGGATGAGATTAAAAGGCTGCTAAATAAGTCACTTCTCAGAAGTGAACAAATAGCAGAACAAGTCTCTAATGATTCTTTGTTCAAAGTGCACTTTTACCATTTAACTGCTTCATTATGTTAATACAATTTGTTTTTCTAACTATATTTTATCATCTGTTTTAAATTGTAGTAAGGTTCTGTGATCCGCCTTCAAGGAGGGACGAATTTTACCAAGGTACAGTGATGTACTCTACCCAGTGGTGAGAAGTTGAGCTGGATTAGAATGCGTTTGTACTTCACTTCACTGCATTAAATAATGCTGAATCTAGACTGTTATATACTTTTATGTGTAGTTATCATGCTTTATTCAACTTATAGCAGCAGAGCAAGTTTGTTCTTATTCAAGTTCATTCTTTGGCAGCGTTAACAGTCTCTACTGATTGTTGTTGTAAAATGTGCACTTTTATATTTTCATTGCTTTTATATGTTAAGTAATAAAAATTAGCTTTTCTAACAACATTTTATTTGTATTTAAGTGTACGATTCTTTGGTCATGGACATGGAGGGAGCAGGTACTGTAATCTACCCAGTGGTGAGAAGTTGAGCTCCATTAGAACATGTTTATGTGTTTGGGTCTTCATTACATTATGTAACGCTGAATCTAAACTGTTACTTGTGTGAATAGTTATCATGCTTTAATCCACTTATAGCAGCAGCAGCAGAACAAGTTTATTCTTTGGCAGAGTCAACAGTCTCTAATGAGCTGTTGTTAAATGTGCACTCTTATATTTTAATTGTATTTATATGTTACGTAATAATTATTAGTTTTTCTAACTAAATTTTATTTGTCTTTAAGTATTATGCTATGACCCTGACATGGGCAGAAGGAACCTATTTGAAGCAGGTACTGTACAAGAGTCACCAGTCTCTGCATGAGTCTTTGTTAAATGTGCACGTTTATATTTTAACTGCTTCGATGAGTTAAGAACTAATAAGTTGTTTATCTAACTACATTTTATTGGTCCTTAAAAGTGCCAAGGCTCTATGCCTTCAATACTGGCAACCTCCTGTCCACCCAGTGCTACGACGTTGAGCTGCATTAAAACATGTTTATGTGTTTGTGTCTTTATTACAATTATTAAACGTGAATCTAAACTGTTAACATGCTTTCATCTACTTACAGCAGAACAAGTGTATTCTTTGGCAGAGTCAACAGTCTCTATTGATTTTTTGTTAAATGTGTACTTTTATATTTTAATTGCTTCAATATGTTAAATAATTATTATTGTTTTACACTTATTTTATTTGTCTTACATTTCAACAGCTTTGCCTTCAAGGGAAAAGGGGAGCTCAAATGAAGGTAGTGTACTTACAGTAAAGCACAGAATGATGGAGTTGGAGATGATCTCTATACTAGATGCACACATCAGATTCAAAGTGGACGCTCTAAACACATACTGTAGTGTACTAGTACACAGCTTATTGACCATGTGCTTGTTCCCCTCAGATGACTGGTCGCCTCAGAACTCACCCACAGGCCCTTTTCTGCAGCTGGTCTCCCTCCAGAAGGCGTCTGGCTGCTGGCTGCTGGATTCAGCTCTGGCTGCTGCACTGGGAAAAACCAGCGAGGAGGTGGAGAAGCCAAAGCCTGCACAGGTATAATGTTATATGAGGGCAGGACTCATGGTTGGTTAAAAGCCATGATTCAACAGTTCATAATCCTGCTGTATACTTCATGTTTGTTGTTTCTGGTTCTATCACTGTTTAATGCGGTGAATTAGGTCAACCAGGATGTGTGGGCCACCGTTCTGGCTCTGATCTGGCTTCATGGTTTCAAAGCGGACGCTAAGGAAGAGTGGGAGCTGCTGGCTATGAAGGCTGTGTCATGGCTCCGTGCTCAGAACGGTAATGACCACGACCATGAGCTCCGAACAGTGTGTGCTCCCTTTATTGTTGTAATGACTTTGTTCTTTGTTCCAGCACCGTGTATGAAGGAGTGTGTGGAAGCTGGAAATACAGTGTTGGGCTGCAAGGTGGGGACAGATGCTCTTGGCTTCTGAGGGTTTCTATAAAGAGGCTTCTCTTCAAGAAGAAGGTATTTCCTCCATTGTACAACATCTACCTTAACTTTACACTGTACCGTCAACCTCTTGAATGAAATTATTAAGATTAGTTTCAATGTCCTAAAGTTGCGCAAAATACATTTGAAGTTGCTGGTATAAAAATGACAACTTGCCTATTACACTGTATTGTCTTAACACCTTATCGCACTGTTTCTATTGTGTGACCTGTGTGCACTAGATTAAAATGCTGCTATTTAATAAAGCTTGACACTGTCGAAATACTAAGTTTGTCTACAGTTTTGTTTTCACATTACAAAATCAGAGTATTTCAACATGGGACTTGAAGAAGCTGAGGATCAAGCGTTGTAATTTCTAAAAAGTCAGAAATATCAGGTCTAACTACAGTGGGGCATCAAATGAAACAATGAATTCAGTATAAGGTTGTAAAGACTGAATTTTATATACGGTACTACAGTACAAGACACACACTAAACATAATGTATAGGAAGAAGTCTGGCGCCGCCCACGCCGCAGACTTCCAGGAATCACGCGCACCCTGTGGGCTAGTGTGGATGACGTAGCTCAGCTTTGTAAACACATTCCCAGTTTCTTTGGAATTGAGAACAGCACGAGCGAGAAGCAGTGTCATCGAGAAGCGTAAGTTTTTCTTAATTTCGTATTGTTTTGAAGAATATTAACGATGCAGTCACGTTGTGTTCCTTTGATATTTCTATTTTCATCTCTATTTTCCTGTCAGAGTAAAAAAGGTGTTATTTTAATGGTCTAAAACCAAACAGGTGCCTTATTTAATAACTTTTAGGGTTCGTGTACGTTTGCTTGATTTCCCAACCAGATTAAAATGTTTTCCTCAAAACGAGGAAACGGCAAACGGCTTTAAATCCATTTATTTGTCTGGTTTTGAAAAGACAAATTTTCAGCTAGTTTTTGCTTTGATTAAATGCCGTTTGTCACTTTTATAAAGAGAGACGAGAAACGGTCCGTGCACGTTCTAACAGTAACAAACGAGAAAACAGTCGTTTTCTCACTTTCTTAGGCCGCGCATCTGACGTCTAACGTGCGTACAGTACTGTCAGAGCAAACCTTACAGCGTGTGTGTGTGTGGGTGTGGGGGGGTCTCTCGTTACAATACGATGTTACTGGACTTACTGGAAGCTGTGGTCCTGACTACTTTGCCATCACAGCCGACCCAAACAACCACCTTGCTCATACTCATAGTTTATGTGTATGTGTTCATTACACAATAGATTTATGTTTATATATGCACAGCTGTCCCCAAATGATTAAGCTGGTAGACACAGAAGAAAGAAATAAGAAACACGGCCTCCTTGTGTGTAACCTGCAAGCAACAAGACTCCTGCAACAGGCTGCACACATGAGGCCTCTATGATGCCTAAATGAAATTAAGAAAAGAAAAAGGTAAATACTGTACTAATCTGTGCTAATAATAATCTGTGGTAAATACTGTACTAATCTGTGTGTGTGTACACACACACACACACACACACACACACACACAACGTCGTTGTACTGTGTTGTTGGGTAACCGGTGCTCAAGCGCAAATTAAATCTAGACGATATCGACTGAAATCAAGCCGTCTCCTGGGTAATTTGTCCATAAGATAAAATACAAAACACACCCGTTTTCTCCTTTCTCTTGATATGAGCAAATAACGGAATTTAATCAAAGCAGCGTGTTAAAAACAAATAAACGGTTGAAAACAGTGTTTTCAAAACGACTCGGTTTCTCATTTTCTAGTGGGGAAATGAAACTCTTAGAACGTACACGGACCTAATACATCAGCTGTACATTAACTCTGTCGTTATTCATCTGTACCAGAGAAACGAAGAAGATGAACCGCTGTGGTCTGTTAACTACTGAGAAGGAACCAGGTTGGAAAACAGAAAACATCACGTTTATTAACTCATTGTCATTTGTTACTCATGGACATTCTTATTTATCAGTTTTTCCCACTGAGTACAGAAACGTTCCCAGACAGTTTTTAATCGTGTTTTGTTTCCTTTGGTTTGTGCCAGTTCCTCTGAAGAGCATCGAGGTGGAGCTGCAGGTGAGGGACCATGTGGCCACAGTGGTCTCTACTCTGAGCTACGACAACAAGGAGGACAAACCAATAGAGGCTGTGTTCGTCTTCCCTCTGCCTGGAGACGCTGCCGTCTGTCATTTCAGTGCTACCGTTGGTCAGACACAGATTGTAGCTGAGGTGAAGGAGAAGCAGCAGGTGAGCTGGACAGTAAAGGTTGGATTCCTGACAAGCCTCTAATTAACGGTGGTGGATGTCACTGATGCGTCGTCTGTTCTCCAGGCTCGTGAGGAGTATGATGACGCCCTGAGCTCCGGTCAGCAGGCCTTCCTGTTGGAGGAGAGTGACCAGAGTCCAGACATCTTTTCTCTGAGTGTGGGGAGTCTCCCTCCAGGAGAGAGCGCCTCCATCAGGCTGGAGTATGTCACTGAGCTGGCTGTGCAGGCTGATGACGGCCTGAGGTTTTGTCTGCCTGCTGTGCTCAACCCTCGTTACCAACCTCAGGGTGAGAAAACAGCCTCACCTCAGATGTGATATGAGGTGTAAAAATAAGTGTAGGTATAAAAAAACAGAAACTCATTTCAAGGCAGGACTTGTGCGTGTGGCAAAGGTCCGCGGTTTGATGCTAGCATTTAGCTTAGTGTTTGTTGTTTTTCAACTCATTACTAACCATCTAGCATGCTTTTGCGCATATCATTACATTTGTTAGAATCTTAGCTTTGATTTGTATCGTGAGCCACAAATGCGTCGTGTATGAAATAATATAAAAAAATATAGTCAAGTTAGAAATAATGATTTGTATTTAAAATAATAACTGTTACTTCAAAGTTTGCTCTCGACAAAGAATCCTCCATTTGCAGCAATTACAGCATTGCAAACATTTGGCATTCTAGCTGTTAATTTGTGGAGGTAATCTGATGCAATGAGCAGACACATTATACCATTACAACACTGGAGTGATAGTCCCCTCGGCCTAATGTGTCCATGAAAAAATCCCAGCAAGTTTTCACCTGTACTCTGTGCTACTGTCTTCCCCTTGTACAGTACAGCTATTGTGTGTCTGTTTGCTTTATCGCATTTTGCTTAACTTGCATCAGGAATGTAAAGGTGGCCTGGTGCATCTGGGGTTCCCATCAGTAGTGGTGGGTGATACTGCAAGCTGTGGAGTCGATCCAATACCAAGTAAATACTGGAGCAGTATCACCGATATCAATACTGATACTCAATACTTTTTGATGATTAATGCATTATCAAATATATTTACATTTTCATGCCTTTACGGTCTTTTGTGTTCTGTTTTAAATTGTATAATTAATTTGGGGGGGTGATGGTGTGTGTCTGCTTCGCTCTAACATACAGGCGCAGGCACGCCGCTTAATTACACGCAGGCTCCTAGGAACGCAGACAGGCAAGATAGTCAGGTCGCCTCTTTAAAAAAACTGCAGCAGTGCCGAGTAAAAATTCAACAAAAGTATCAATATTTTTCTCGGGATATCGATTGATATTGATAGTAGCGTTAATATCGATATTAGGGTTGATTGCCCACCCCTACCCACCAGGCGTGGCCTTGGGCAAGTCACATCACACTAGCTCCCCGAGTGCCCCATTTGTGGCTGCTCACTGCTACTCCTTTTATGAGTATTGGCCAAATGCAGAGAAAATGATTTCCCCTAGGGGGATCCATGAAGTATGTCTATGTCTATATGTCTATGTATAAGACCCCCCAGATATAGGCTTAGAGCTGATAAAGATAAACATCCTTTCAGTGTGATACACTCTCTGGACCAAAAGTTTTATTTCTGATACTGTGAGATGTGTGTTGAAGTGTGTTGAGGCTCTTTTGTTCGCTGCATTGATAGTTTTATTATTATACTAGCATTTCAAATACGTCTGACCTGGTTTACAGGAAGTGAGGGTCCCAGTGTTGAGGTGACATCAGTTCCAGCGTCTCAGGTTCCCTACACTCTGTCTTTCTCTGTTCGACTGTCGTCTCCTCGTCCGATCTCTAAAGTAGAGTCCAGCTCCTCCCTGGAGCCTCTCCAGTTCCTCAACGCAGAGCAAACCCAGGCCACAGTAGGTCGACTGCTCATAGCTCCAATGATTGGTAAAACTCTATTTATGCTCATGAGTGTGTTAATCTGTAGGTGAAGTTGGCTGCAGGACACAGGTTTGACAGAGATGTGGAGCTGCTGGTTTATTACAAAGATGCCCACCAGCCCTCTGCTGTGGTAGAAGCAGGACAGGCCTCTGCAGAGCCTGGTCAGTGCTAAGGTTTAATGTCGTAGCTTTGCTAACCACACTCCTAAATCATAGTTTCCTAATGATTTCTCTGTGTTTCAGGCTCTCTGATGGGTGATCAGGTGGTGATGGTGAGCCTGTACCCTGAGTTTCCTCAGGCTGTCACTTCTAAAGGAGAGTTTGTAATTTTACTGGATCGATCTGGGAGTATGCAAAATGCCCGCATCAGCAGCGCCAGGGTAACAATAGCTACTTTCTAACATATTTTGTGTTTCTCTCACACAGCCGTCATTAATTTGTTTTCTATTTATCTACAAGGACACGCTGCTGCTCCTGCTGAAGAGTTTACCAATGGGCTGCTATTTCAACATCTACGGCTTTGGCTCCACCTTTGAACACATGTTCCCGTAAGTAAACAGTGAAACACATGTGATGCTTTAACCATTTCAAGTTTCAATACAGACAATAATTTTAAAATAGAAACATTTGCTACGTCTTCCAAGTCTAAATCTCTAAACTCAGAACCAGCACAGACTCATTGTTGAATGTGTTTCTGATGGCAGTAAGAGTGTGGAGTACAGCCAGCAAACCATGGACGAGGCTCTGAAGATGGTCAAAGAGGTGCAGGCTAATCTTGGAGGAACTGAGATTCTCTCACCCCTCCAACATATCTACAACCAGCCCTGCATTACTAACCAGCCTCGACAAGTAATACACTCAATCACCAAAAACACCAGAGTCAACATTACTCTGCTACTGTATGGATTTCAGCCTCACAATATGCAGAAATAAAATGTTCCTTTCTCATTTAGTAGAGTCATTCTACAAAGTAGAAACTGAAATCATCAGATGACAACAATGTTGACACGTTACAACATGTGTTCGTATTATTTATATTCCTCTCTAGCTTTTTGTTTTTACCGATGGAGAAGTGGGAAACACCATGGAAGTTATTGATCTGGTGAAGAAGAATTCAGGTTCCCACAGGTGAAATCACAGAAATCAATCCCTCAGGTCTCATAGTAAATGTTTATGTGCAGTGAGTCTTTGTTAAAAACCAGTGTCCTGCAGGTGTTTCTCCTTTGGGATCGGGGAAGGGGCCAGCTCTGCTCTCATCAACGGACTGGCCAAGGAAGGAGGAGGTCACGCTCAGTTCATCACTGGGACCGACAAGATACAACTCAAAGTAAGAAAGACACTTAAGTAAGGGGACGTGAAGTGAACTATCTATAAATAAAATCTATGTTGCATTTGTTTGTATGGAGTTACATCACATAAAAAAACAATCCCTGACAAATTCACAAACCAAAGACAAACCTAACAGCTACATGTTGAGCAAACACTTGGTAACAGTGAAGAGAATGAACTTCAGCAGATCAGGAGGTCATCTGCCTCGACTGGTTGGTCTGAGCTTTAAAAGGAGAGAGCAAAGATAAACAACAAGCTGTAGAGAAAACTGGACAGGTTGGTAAGTTTTAAAACGGTAAACCCAGACGTCAGCAGAAAATAACAGAGAGGAAAAGGCAAAACTTAGAGAGTAAAGGAAGGTAAGTGGTGTAAGGCCAAGTTGGCATCTGATGAAAAGAGAGAAGCTCTGAAGTTTTGTCTTTAGCAGCAGAATTAAGAAAAGGTTCAAGTTCTTCAAATGTTTATTTCTCCAGGTGATGCAGTCGCTGCGATTTGCTCTGCAGACAGTTGTGGAAAACATCTCAGTCACATGGGATCTTCCCAAAGAAGCATCCGTCACTGTCCTCTCTCCACCAATCACAGCAATATTTCAGGGTCAAAGGTCACTGATTTATGCTCAGATCACTGGACAGGTAGGACCAGTATTTACACATACTGTACGTCTGTCTGTTCATCAGGTTTGTGAGTAACGTATCTGGTTTGTGTTCTCTCAGACTTCAGAAGTTGCAGAGGGCTCTGTGAAGGTGAAGTACAGTCTGGCTGATCAGGACTTTGAGAACCAGCTCCACTTCAGTCTCAAACCAGCAGAGGACACTGGGTTAGACAGGTTTTAATCAGTGTCCATGAAGGTTTGCTTATGTTAGGTTAATATGAATCTCCACCTCTGTCACTCCTGTCTGCAGATTAACAGTCCACAGGTTGGCTGCTCGGACTCTGATCCGCTCCCTGGAGTTGGAGGACAGAGAGAGCAGAGGACGAGATGGAGCGATAAGGAAGAAGATGGTGGAGCTCAGTGTCCAATCAAGAGTGAGCAGCTCCGTCACTGCCTTTGTTGTCGTGAACAAAAGTGATGGCAAAAATATTCAAGGACCTCTGGTGCGCAGAGATATTCCAGTACCTGGTTAGTGGTTTCCTATGACTAACATTGACACAATGAGGACTGTGCAGACTGTTTAAGGTAGGGGTCTCAAACTCAAAGTGCCCAAAGGTTGCTGGAAGTATAGTCTGAGTGAGCCTGGGCTGCATAAAGTATTCCACTGAAAAAGCTTTCAAGTGATGATCCAAACCAATTGTCTCAGTCTTCCTTTTACACAGCTGAGCCACATTTGGCTTCAGGGAGGAAGAAATTCAGACTAATAAGCTTGAAGATGCTTATTAGTAAGTGAGGACCTGTACTTTGACCTGTCAAAGTTTACGGTCGTCTCTCTCAACTCCCTGGTATTCTGCATAAACTCCTCAGCTTGTTTACAGTAGCTGAGTAACAGTGATGTGTTGCGAGGTTTATGAAGAATGAGGCAGTGATCCGGTGAGACATTTTTAATTTTGAACCTGTGAACTTTGAACTTTAAATTCTACTTTATTCAGTTTTAAATGTTTGCGCTTCATGAGAATAACAAGAAAAACAAGCAAATAATTCACTTAAGGTCGAAATTTACTTTTGTTAGTTTGTTTGTGGTTATTTGTGTTAACAGATGGCGGCAGCGCCCCTTGCAGGATAAGGCAAAGTACTGGCCTCCCCAGTTTTCTCTGCTGTTTTTGCATCATCAAAAACAGTGATTACGTCACATACACATCAATAAGCACTGTATAACATACAGTATGTGTCTCTATGCTACAAATATTATATTGGTGACAAGCTGTGAAACAAGAATGAGTGTGACGGCTTGTGAGTTTCATGCTGAGGCTCGTCCCTGACGCACCGCAGGTTTCTCTCCATATCAGAAAATTGCAAATTCAGCTATTTTTTGCACTCAAGAAAATGTTGAGAATTTTGAAATTATAGAGAAAATACATTTATAACACAACAAACACGACCTGAAGCTTTCAAGAGCATGAGTTATGATAGCTCATTAGTGACATCAAGAACCAATGTCTTGGCAAAAAGCTGTGTGAGTAAAATTAACATTTAATTTTGATGTTAAGTAGGGGGCGACAACATACGGTATTGAGACCTCTGGTTTAAGGGGTCTGCACAGCCTCGGGAATGTGTTTTTCTTGTTTGGCATTACTGAAAAGTTAATATATTTACCTTATTTTAAGGTACACGTGCTTTCGGCGGTCGGAGTAAGTAAAAAGTTTACCTTTCATGTTTGTTTGTATATAATTCAGTACAATCAGGTGCTATGATCTGATCAAAGGTCTTAGTGCATGAGATGAACAACAACATAGCGTCTACTTTACATTTTAATGTACATTTTGCCAACAAAGAATGAAATCTGTCACTGCTCCCATACAGTAGATGTAATGTACAGCCTGGTGCTGCTACAATGATGATGCAGACATTACAGGCCACACTGAGCATGCTCAGTGTTAGAATCCATGACAACTGTTAGTGATGACTGATGAGATTAAAAGGCTGCTAAATAAGTCACTACTCAGGAGTGAACAAATAACAGAACAAGTCTCTAATGATTCTTTGTTCAATGTGCACGTTTATATTTTAGCTGCTTTGATGAGTTAAGAAATAATAAATTGTTTATCTAGTTACATTTTATTGGTCCTTAAGAGTGCCAAGGTTCTATGCCTTCAAGACTGGCAACCTCCTGTCCACCCAGTGCTACGACGTTGAGCTGCATTAAAACATGTTTATGTGTTTGTGTCTTTACTACATTTATTAAACGTGAATCTAAACTGTTAACATGCTTTCATCTACTTACAGCAGCAGAACAAGTGTATTCTTTGGCAGAGTCAACAGTCTCTAATGAT
The DNA here is from genome assembly GCF_900634795.4 of Betta splendens. Lineage (NCBI taxonomy): Eukaryota > Metazoa > Chordata > Actinopteri > Anabantiformes > Osphronemidae > Betta > Betta splendens. The sequence continues at coordinate 13,783,661 of NC_040893.2, forward strand.
TTTTTGTTAAATGTGTACTTTTATATTTTAATTGCTTCAATATGTTATATAATTATTATTGCTTTACACTTAATTTTATTTGTCTTACATTTCAACAGCTTTGCCTTCAAGGGAAAGGGCGCGCTCAGATGAAGGTAGTGTACTTACAGTAAAGCACAGAATGATGGAGTTGGAGATGATCTCTTTTATTTGATTCAATATATTAAATAATTATTATTGTTTAACACTTAATTTTATTTCTCTTACATTTTAACAGCTTTGCCTTCAAGACAAAGGAGGCGCGTAAATGAAGGTAGTGTACTTACAGTAAAGCATAGAATGATGGAGTTGGAGATGATCTCTATACTGTATGCACACATCAGATTCAAAGTGGACGCTCTAAACACAAAGTGTACTAGTACACAGCTTATTCACCATGTGCTTGTTCCCCTCAGATGACTGTTCGCTTCAGCACTCTCTCTGTTTTGTTAAATGTGCACTTTTATATTTTCATTGTTTTGATATGTCATAAGTAAAAATAATTAGTTTTCTAACTAAATTTTATTTGTCTTTAAGTATGCTATAGGATGGCCCCAAGGCCCCCACCTGAAGCAGGTATGCTACTTCACCCAGTGGTGAGAAGTCGAGCTCCATTAGAACATGTTGATGTGTTTCTGTCTTCATTACATTAAATAACGCTGAATCTAAACTGTTACTTGTGTGAGTAGTTATCATGCTTTAATCAACTTATAGCAGCAGAACAAGTTTATTCTTTGGCAGAGTCAACAGTCTCTAATGATTCTTTGCTAAATGTGCACTTTTATATTTTCATTAATGTAAAATGCTAGGTACTAACAATTTGTTTTTCTAACTAAATTTTATCATCTGTTTTTTTTTTTAGAAAGGTTTCGTGATTCACATTCAAGAAGCGCCCCATTTCACCAAGGTACTGTACTCTACCCAGTGGTGAGAAGTTAAGCTGGATTAGAACACGTTTGACTTCACTGCATTAAATAATGCTGAATCTAAACTGTTATATACTTTTAAGTGTAGTTATCATGCTTTATTCAACTTATAGCAGCAGAGCAAGTTTATTCTTATTCAAGTTCATTCTTTGGCAGCGTTAACAGTCTCTACTGATTGTTGGTGTAAAATGTGCACTTTTATATTTTCATTGCTTTTATATGTTAAGTAATAAAAATTTGCTTTTCTAACAACATTTTATTTGTCTTTAAGTGTACGATTCTTTGGTCATGGACATGGAGGGAGCAGGTACTGTAATCTACCCAGTGGTGAGAAGTTGAGCTCCATTAGAACATGTTTATGTGTTTGTGTCTTCATTACATTATGTAACGCTGAATCTAAACTGTTACTTGTGTAAGTAGTTATCATGCTTTAATCAACTTATAGCAGCAGAACAAGTGTAATCGTTGGCAGAGTCAACAGTCTCCAATGATTCTTTGCTAAAATTGCACTTTTACCATTTAACTGCTTCATTATGTTAATACTAATAATTTGTTTTCTAACTAAAATTTATCATCTGTTTTAAATTTTAGAAATGTGTTGTCGTAGGCCTTCAAGCAGGGCCCCATTTCACCAAGGTACTGTACTCTACCCAGTGGTGAGAAGTTGAGCTGGATTAGAACCCGTTTGTTTTTGACTTTATTGCATTAAATAATGCTGAACTGTTATATATAATTATATACTTATATATACTTGTGTAGTATGTGTATCATGCTTTAAACAACCTATAGCAGCAGCAGAACAAGTGTATTCTTTGGCAGAGTCAACAGTCTCTAATGAGTTGTTGTTAAATGTGCACTTTTATATTTTAATTGTGTTATGTTAGTTAAGTAAGTAATAATAATTAGTTTTTCTAACTAAGTTTTATTTGTCTTAAAGTCTTTAAGTATTTGTCTTTAAGTATTATGTCATGAGCCTGAGATGGGCAGGAAGAACCTATTTGAAGCAGATACTGTCACTAGTCTCTGCATGAGTCTTTGTTAAATGTGCACGTTTATATTTTAACTGCTTCGATGAGTTAAGAACTAATAGGTTGTTTATCTAGTTACATTTTATTTGTCCTTAAGAGTGCCAAAGTTCTATGCCTTCAATACTGGCAACCTCCTGTCCACCCAGGGCTACGACGTTGAGCTGCATTAAAACATGTTTATGTGTTTGTGTCTTTACTACATTTATTAAACGTGAATCTAAACTGTTAACATGCTTTCATCTACTTACAGCAGCAGAAGTTTAATATTTGGCAGAGTCAACAGTCTCTATTGATTTTTTGTTAAATGTGTACTTTTATATTTTAATTGCGTCAATATGTTAAATAATTATTATTGTTTTACACTTAATTTTATTTGTCTTACATTTCAACAGCTTTGTCTTCAAGGGGAAGGGAGCGCTCATATAAAGGTAGTGTACTTACAGTAAAGCACAGAATGATGAAGTTGGAGATGATCTCTATACTATATGCATACATCAAATTTAAAGTGGACGCTCTAAACACAAAGTGTACTAGTACACAGCTTATTGACCATGTGCTTGTTCCCCTCAGATGACTGGTCGCCTCAGAACTCACCCACAGGCCCTTTGCTGCAGCTGGTCTCCCTCCAGAAGGCGTCTGGCTGCTGGCTGCTGGATTCAGCTCTGGCTGCTGCACTGGGAAAAACCAGCGAGGAGGTGGAGAAGCCAAAGCCTGCACAGGTATAATGTTATATGAGGGCAGGACTCAAGGTTGGTTAAAAGCCATGATTCAACAGTTCATACTCCTGCTGTATACTTCATATTTGTTGTTTCTGGTTTTATCACTGTTTGATGCGCTGAATTAGGTCAACCAGGACGTGTGGGCCACCGTTCTGGCTCTGATCTGGCTTCATGGTTTCAAGGCGGACGCTAAGGAAGAGTGGGAGCTGCTGGCTATGAAGGCTGTGTCATGGCTCCGTGCTCAGAACGGTAATGACCACAACCATGAGCTCTGAACAGTGTGTGCTCACTTTGTGGTTGTAATGACTTTGTTCTTTGTTCCAGCACCGTGTATGAAAGAGTGTGTGGAAGCTGGAAATACAGTGTTGGGCTGCAAGGTGGCGACAAATGCTCTTGGCTTCTGAGGGTTTCTATAAAGAGGATTCTCTTCAAGAAGAAGCAGTTTGCCTCCATTGTACAACATCTACTTTAACTTTAGTTCATACAGTCAACTTATCGATTGAAATGAATTATGTTTGAGTTCATCAAATGTGAATGAGGAAACTAATTTCAGATACTGTACATGTATCTACAATTAAAATTTCACATTCATTTACAGTAAAGAGTGAGTTCTTTATATTTTAGTTACACTACTCTTTAGCATATTCAAATAACTAATTCATTATCTTTTGGGTTTACCCTTGTACTACTGTACATCAAACACTAGACATAGGAAGGAAAAAATGTCCAACACAAGAAATCTTCCATAGATTCAGGCTCAGTGTGGAAGGTCCTTTGCCTTGATGATTGAGTGTGTGACCAGATGAGAGATAATAGATACGCAGCATGTCATCACTGCAGATGTCTTCATGTGTACAGTATGTTCCTCTTTAGCACATGAGCCAGTCAATACTGTAATTGCTTGACAACAAAAATGAGGATTAATAAAATGTTACCCTATTGTTAAATAAATGCATGAATAAATGGTTGTTGCTCTGCAGTGTCATAAAACACACAGAGAGAATACTGTATGTTTTGGGACATTGCAGTGTAACAACCTGTGTGTCACTTTCAAACAGATCCAAATGTAAAGATAATGTCCGATTTACAACCACTGTAACGTTTGTAAAGTTTCTCCTCACAAATGTTCTGATCACGTATCAGCAACAAACACAAAAATCAGTCATTCAAGTAGCTTTTGGGGTTTTGTAAAACACTTTGGTATAAGTTTATATCGGCTGTGTTACAGTAACGTGGAGCTTTGAAGCATGCTGCACCTGTAGTCTATCAAATAACGTTAAACGCATCCTGTAGACTGCTCCGCCCACCCTGCGGGCGCTTCAGGATCGAGCGCACCCAGTGGGCGTGGTCGCCTGTTCGTCAGCTGCAGAAACACTTCCTACGTTTTTTATACGCACAGTGTGAAAGACGAAGAGTCATAATCAGTGGTAAGTTTGTCTCCAGTTTGTATCTAGAATAAAGATTGTTAACGATGCTGGGGAAACTGTAACGACCTCCTACGGTACGTGGTCGTTTCTATTTTAATCTGCATTTTCCCGTCAGAGTGAGAGACGTTCTAATAGCAAACGGCTGACTAGTTTATTTTTTTAGAAACAGATACAGTAAACGTGCAATGTAGAGCAGGAAGACGGGAATCACAGCAGCACATTATATAATACTTACGAAACACATGATCACAAGCCTGAGGAGAAGTCTGCTTTTACTATTCCTATAAACTTATACATCAGACAAGCTGATAGACAGCAACAGTCTGCCTCATGGAAGTCCCATAGCATAGATTGGAAATCATAGAAATCATTGATTTTTCACAATGCAAAATCATGTGACTGATTAGTTCTTTCTGAACTAGTAAATAATTACCCGTATACATAGTAGTTCCAGGTTGAGTGGGGACAGTCCTGCTGTATATCATCAGTAACACTGATGAGATACACTGAACAGATAAAGTACAAAAAGTGAAACAGGAAAGAAAGCACAGTAATATAAACCGTTGGTCTCTGACAGTGCACATTTATAAAAATTTGATATTTAAGTGTTAAATCTATGAGCGATTAACTTGTCTAGGCTTAAGGCTGTGTTTGGTGTGTTACAGCAGTTTCCAGATCAGGCCTCTCAATAAACACTAAGCTCAGAGCAACTGGGGCTGAAAAGCATGGATACATGACTCATCCCCAAAATCCAGTAATCTGTACAGTCACTCCTATTCATCAGTACCAGAGGTCATGAACTATGCTCATTCTTTGCACAGGAACAAAGATGTATCGCTGTGGTCTGTTAACTCCTGAGAAGGAACCAGGTTGGAAAACATTTCACATGTTAATTAGATCATTATATAATTGATTTAGTACTCATAGAAATGATCATATATCAGTTTTCCCTGTGAGTACAGAAACGTTCCCAGACAGTTTTTTAATCTTGTTTTGTTTCCTTTGGTTTGTGCCAGTTCCTCTGAAGAGCATCGAGGTGGAGCTGCAGGTGAGGGACCATGTGGCCACAGTGGTCTCTACTCTGAGCTACGACAACAAGGAGGACAAACCAATAGAGGCTGTGTTCGTCTTCCCTCTGCCTGGAGACGCTGCCGTCTGTCATTTCAGTGCTACCGTTGGTCAGACACAGATTGTAGCTGAGGTGAAGGAGAAGCAGCAGGTGAGCTGGACAGTAAAGGTTGGATTCCTGACAAGCCTCTAATTAACGGTGGTGGATGTCACTGATGCGTCGTCTGTTCTCCAGGCTCGTGAGGAGTATGATGACGCCCTGAGCTCCGGTCAGCAGGCCTTCCTGTTGGAGGAGAGTGACCAGAGTCCAGACATCTTTTCTCTGAGTGTGGGGAGTCTCCCTCCAGGAGAGAGCGCCTCCATCAGGCTGGAGTATGTCACTGAGCTGGCTGTGCAGGCTGATGACGGCCTGAGGTTTTGTCTGCCTGCTGTGCTCAACCCTCGTTACCAACCTCGGGGTGAGAAAACAGCCTCAGCTTAGGTCAATCTTAGTTTCTGATACTATGTGATGTCAAACACGTCTGACCTGGTTTACAGGAAGTGGGGGTCCCAGTGTTGAGGTGACATCAGTTCCAGCGTCTCAGGTTCCCTACACTCTGTCTTTCTCTGCTCGACTGTCGTCTCCTCGTCCGATCTCTAAAGTAGAGTCCAGCTCCTCCCTGGATCCTCTCCAGTTCCTCAACGCAGAGCAAACCCAGGCCACAGTAGGTCGACTGCTCATAGCTCCAATGATTGGTAAAACTCTATTTATGCTCATGAGTGTGTTAATCTGTAGGTGAAGTTGGCTGCAGGACACAAGTTTGACAGAGATGTGGAGCTGCTGGTTTATTACAAAGATGCCCACCAGCCCTCTGCTGTGGTAGAAGCAGGACAGGCCTCTGCAGAGCCTGGTCAGTGCAGCAATACAAAGGAATCTGACCTACACGTTTGTCGGTTTTATCATTAAAAAGATTCCAGATCCCATATTAGCATGTCTCATGTTTCAGGCTCTCTGATGGGGGATCCAGTAGTGATGGTGAGCCTGTACCCCGACTTCCCTCAGACTGTGATGTCTTCGGTCACTTCGTGTGGAGAGTTTGTGTTTGTGCTGGATCGATCTGGGAGCATGGATTGTGCCGTCAATAACACCAACCCGGAGCAGACTCGTATTGCAAATGCCAGAGTACGCAAGTGTTCACAGCAACACACACTGTAGTAGTAGCCTGTCCTAACTATTCTACCCTCAACCCTCCAGGACACGCTGCTGCTGCTGCTGAAGAGTTTACCAATGGGCTGCTATTTCAACATCTACGGCTTTGGCTCCACCTTTGAACACATCTTCCCGTGAGTCACTTACACGATAAAGCAATGGCTTTGATATCACAGTGCACAGGTCGGACCCGTAGGTAGTCTTGGGTGGTTGGTTAACGCTCCTGACTCTTCCAACCTGTGTATTTCTGGCTGCAGTGAGAGTGTGGAGTACAGTGAGAAGACCATGGAGGAGGCTCTGAAGAAAGTTGAAGGGATGAAGGCTGATCTGGGTGGAACCGAGATCCTTCAGCCTCTCAAACACATTTACAACCAGCCCTGTGTTCCCAACCAGCCCAGACAGGTAGTGGCTGCTGGCACACATACAAACACAAACCTGGTTGAACAAACACCTAGTGCCAGTAAACAGGTCCTCACTGATATTAAAGTGATCAAATCTAGACTGTTGTATGTTCTTAGTGCCACTTGTACCTGAGATGGTTTAGTTACCATGGACTTGTGTCATGGCCGTAAGGATTGAATATTCACTACAGCTCCAGTTCTCACCATCACTGTATGCAGGTGGACAGCAGACAGCCCAGTGGTTACTGGTTGAGTAAAGATGCGTGGACACACGCAAAACCTTGTCTGCCATAGTTCTCTGGAAAAGGGTGTGTTGCTGCAGTGCAGTTGGAGGTTTGACATTATCGACATACCATAAACCAACTGGTTCACTGAAATCCTCCTAGATTATGTTCACTGTAAAGCAAAGCCCCTTAAATAAAGGGATGTGTCTGTAGCAGTTGACCATCATCAGTCAACGTTACCATGAGAACTTTGTGCTCAGTGTATTGTGTGTGATCTGTCCTCCAGCTGTTCGTCTTCACCGACGGGGAGGTGTGGAACAACAAGGAAATTCTACATCTGGTGAAGGAGAATGCAAGTTCTCACAGGTGGAACCGAAAAAAATATATAACACATGGCTTCAGATTCTGAGTGTCTTTGCTTAAAACCAAACCTCTGTCCTACAGATGTTTCTCCTTTGGGATCGGGGAAGGGGCCAGCTCTGCTCTCATCAACGGAATGGCCAAGGAAGGAGGAGGTCACGCCCAGTTCATCACTGGGGCTGACAGGATGCAAACCAAGGTAAGACACACCTGCCATATGAATGAAAAATGAAAACCATTTACATATTGTGTACAGCTCCACACGTTTTTGCCCACCAGGTGTTGCAGTCGCTGCGATTTGCTCTGCAACCAGCTGTGGTGGACATCTCAGTCACATGGGATCTGCCAAAAGGCGTGTCTGCCACTGTCCTCTCCCCACCAATCACAGCCATTTTCCATGGTCAGAGGTCACTGGTTTATGCCCAGCTCACTGGACAGGTAGGTCCAGAACCAGTTTGTGATGTGAGGCTAATGTCGTGATTGAATTCAAACGCTGTATTGTCCTCTCAGAGCTCAGAAGCAGCAGAGGGGTGTGTGACGGTGAAGTACAGCCTGGCAGGTCATCCCTCGCAGAGCCGAGTCAAGTTCAGCCTTAAAGCAGTGGACACTGGGTAAAACCATCTAAACAATGAATGAATCATTCTGCTGAAGTGGGTGTGTTTGTGCTGAAGCCTTGGTTGCTTCAGCCCTGTCAGACAGGAGTTCACTGCATAGAACCTAAAGGCCTCTGGAGCCGGAATCAAGAACCAGAATCAACTGTATCTGCCTATCTAAGTTTTTAGTGCTACTTTGCAAATGTTACAATTGTTTTATACTGTAACTAAAATAAATCCCTGTAGGTTCAGACACAACAACGCCTTCTCCTCTGTAGATTAACCGTCCACAGGTTGGGCGCTCGCTCCCTGATCCGCTCTCTGGAGATGCAGGAGGAAGAAAATGGAGAAAAGCCCGAGGAAGTGAAAAAGAGAGTGGTGGAGCTCAGCGTCCAGTCCGGAGTGAGCAGCGCCTACACGGCCTTCGTCGCTGTCAACAAAGGCAACAACGAGACAATTCAAGGACCTCTGGTGCGCAGAAATGTTAAAACCCCCGGTGAGTGAATTTCACTCCCAGCCTAATGTAATGAATCTGGACTCTATTTGTTTACTTGTCAGTAAATAAATTATAATTATAATAATAACAGTAAATAACTGTCACTGTTAGAAGGTTTTGAATGTTATTTGAAATTTATAGCTTTGCACCTTGTTTAATAGCTCACTATTTTATCTTAGGGATGATGATGATGACCTGTTCAATGCCAATGCCTATGATGATGTGTAAGTAATGCTGGTCTGTTCCTAGATCCACTCAACTTTTTGATGTCACAGTAGCTTTGATTATTGCAGATCTTTTTGAGAAATCTTCTCCTCATGTTGGCAGGTAAATACACCTCGAGTAGGCGCGCTCCTGTCAGAGGGAAACCACTATCACTAGTCACCCCAGTGACGGGTCAGGATACCTTTTTTTGAGGGCTTCCCAGAGACCTGCAAACTTCAGCCATCATCCTTTTAACGGCTTCTATTGTTCCGTAAATGGGGCAGTTCCCCCCACGGCGAGGGGGAGTTCACGCTGAGCCACTTCAACAAAACCTGTGTTTTCTGTCACAGGCTGTGCTGTGGTCATCCAAACTGCCTCTCATGGAGACATGAATTTGCACAGTAACAACATTTCTTACTGTACTATACAATCTTGCTGTTCAGAAAGGAGCAGTTGTATCAGAAAGGAGCAGTTGCCTGGTAGCGTAGTTGGTAACGGTTCGGCCTCGGAAGGCAAGTGTCTGCAGTTCGATCCCTCCCTCGGTATCAGGTGTGACTATGAGCGAGTCACTTTACACAAGCTCCCCGAGCGCCGTTCAGTCAGGCAGCTCACTGCTCCCCCAAGGGGGATGGGTCAAATGCAGAGAATGAATTTCCCCACTGTGGGACTATTAAGGGTTAATTTCTTCTTCTTCTTCTTTCAGTTGCCTGCTTCGGCCAGAGGCGGTGCAACGAGGAAGGTAAAATGTGCATTTTTCCTACAACTTACCTTTTATTGTCATTTGCAAAGATGTGAAGATGTGATTTTACCAATACATCCCCCAAAAGAAAATAAAAATCACCTTTCATTTTTATTTAAAAACATATAAAAAAATGTTGTTTTTGCATTTTGAGTTACCACACTTGAGAGAAGCAGCATCCCCCGCTCTGCGCCGAGCACATTCATTTACATGCATTGAATACAAGCAAGCATTCAGCAACCTCCTTTCTGTCTCTTGGTGCTATGGTGGGCTTGAACCTGGTTAGCCTGGTAGCTCAGTTGGTAGCCACTTGAGTATTGACTTTATCTTTAAATTTATTGTATGTTTCACTGTCGAAAAACATGACATAAAGGCAAAAAAGAAGTCCCTGGTTTATCAGATTGACAAGCAGCACAATATCAATTGTCGTGTTTTTCCCACACCTGGCCAAGGAGGGGGATTGAACTACAAACCTTTCTGAGACCGTCAGTCCACCAACTAAGTTGAATTTAACAGATAAAGTCAGTACTCAAGTGTGGCCCATTCCCCCACATACTGTAGCCACTTCTAGAAAAGTGGCTATGTGTTCCACATGTGTTCCGGCCGCGTCTCATTCATGTAAATGAATGTGCTCGAGCGGGGGAAGCTGCTTCTCTCAAGCGATGGAATGGGCCACATTGGAGTTCTGACTCTGTCTGTAAAAATCATTGTATGTTTTACTGTGGAAAAAAACAGACATAAAAGTAAAAAACATCCCAGGTCTGTCAAAAGGCAGCACAGAATCTTGTGTGTTTCTGTGTCTGTGCGACAAAATGGAGGACATGCCTGCTTGTATTCAATGCATGTAAATGACTGTGCTCGGCCGGAAAGCGGGGGAAGCTACACCTTGGCCAGGTGTGGGAAAAACACAACAATTGATATTGTGCTGCTTGTCAATCTGATAAACCAGGGACTTCTTTTTTGCTTTTTAGGCTAACCAGGTTCAAGCCCACCATAGGGCGCGCTTGCTTGCATTCAATGCGTGTAAATGAATGTGCTCGGCGCAGAGCGGGGGAGGCTGCTTCTCTCAAGCTTCAGGACACACTTGGTGCTATGGGCCCTTCTGGTAACTCCCTTCTGCATGTGCCACATAATAAGACCCGTGTTTCACTTGTATCCATAAAAATGCAAAAACAACATTATTTATGTTTGTAAATAAAAATGAAAGGTGATTTTTATTTTCTTTTGGGGGATTTATTGGTAAAATCACATCTTCACATCCTTGCGAATGACAATAAAAGGTAAGTTGTAGTTAAAATGCACATTTAGGAAACATGCAAATGAAATAAACAATGTTTTAGGAGCTACAGGCCTGACAATGCCACGGCACCTCCCTCGTACAAAAAAAACTTACATTTTATTGTAATTTACAAAGATGTGTGCACAATATTTTTTTATTTGCATTTTATCAATAAATCTCCCAAAAGAAAAAAAAAACTTGTGTGTTGATGAGAGGCAGTTTGGATGACCACAGCACAGCCTGTGACAGAAAACACAAGTTTTGTTGAAGTGGCTTAGTGTGAACACCCCCTCGCCGTGGGGGGAACTGCCCCATTTATGGAACAATAGAAGCCGTTCATGGCTCATTTAGGATGTTAGCTAAAGTGATTCGGGTCTCTGGACCCATCCTTGGATAGTCCTTAGCGGGAAAAAAAATGCTGGGACTCCTAGTGCTAATGGGTCAGAGCTACAGTTTTGATGGTCACCGTCAAACCTGTAGCTCTGACCTGAGTCAAGCACTTGAAATATTTACCCCAAAGCTGGCAGGAAGGATGGTTTTACACAAATGTGGGAGTGTCCAGTCAAAATACTGGCACTGAGCAGGACAACATCTGATTAATAGCATTTAATATATTTATATTAGAATACACTTCACAAGACTTTAGAGGTGATTGCGTACAGTATTTGATTATTGCCATTAATAATTATGATGCTGTTTTTAAATGCACTAGACTGTTTTTTTGTACAGTGCCTCATCCAACTTCTAATATAACCTTTATTTCTGGGTCTCTTTGCATACATTATGTGTGGCCCAAAGAGCATACAATTATTTTTATTCAGGCTGTTTAGTGGCTCCATGATGTTTAAACATGACTCTACCCTCTAAACACAGTGGACCTTAGTACTGTGCTGCTGGCGTGTCTTCATTCTGAAATGACGTAGACCAGACATAAACAACAGTAGCTGAGACATTATAGCCAGAAAATGCCTGATGTTAATGAGAAGTCAACAAAATACAATGACACATAATCAAAACGGTGACTGTCATCAAATTTAAGAAAATATGTGATGGGTTTCATAAAGTTGGATACTTGAGAGTCTACAGCATTGATGCAAAACGCAGGCGCAAGCCTTGCTGCAGCATCCTTCCATCGATCTGTCTTGCGGTGTTGTCATTTCTGTATTTTTCCTTACTTTTTTACCTGATTTTCTTTACTAGTCTTGGTTTTTAAGGTGTGCTCTCTCTGATCATGTTCTTTTTGTCCTCTCCCATTCAAAGAAAGACCACAAATGCCAAGGTGGTTGCACAGCAAAGACTGTAAATATTATCCAACGTCGCCTCCATATATGACCTTCTTGAACTCATAGCCCTTTACCTACTAGAATACATCAAGAAATGTGTCGCCAAGGTACTGGATGGGATGACCCACTACCAGAGCACCTTAAAACTCGATGGGACTGTTGGAAAGGTGATCTTGCAAGTCTCATACACATACACAATACAAATAGCTCCCTGCTATGTCCCTGCCAACTTTGGAAGGGTGGTAAAACGAGAATTACATCACTTCTTAGATGCTACTGTAGCATCTAAGCAACCGGATATGGGCAGTGCTCCTACCTAAGGCTTAACAATAAGCATGGAAATGTTCACTGTGTTTTTGTTATGGGGAAATCATGTGTTGGTCCCACAAAGGTCACCACCATGGCACGACTAGAGCTAACGGCAGCAGTGGTCTCAGTCACAGTAAGTGATATGTTCAGAGAGAAACTACTGTAGCCTACACCGATGTGGAAGAGTTGTTTTGGACAGACTCTAAAGTTGTTTTAGGCTACATAAACAATTAAGACAAACTTTCCACACCTTTGTTGAAACAGACTGCAACGGATATGCCATAGTTCAACGCCGCAACAATGGTTTTATGTCTCAACAGAAGACAACCCCGCTGACAATGCATCTAGAGGAAAAACGGTCAATGGACTGCTGTCATCCAATTGATTTACAGGCCCACAATTCCTTTGGAATAGTGAACTTCAGCCCATAACGACTGACACAGTGGAGCTATCTATTGGAGACCAGAGGTGACCCAAACTAAGGCTACCGAACATTTGAGTCTCAAAGACAGGCTTGCAAGGTTTTCGTCGTGGTCCAAAGCCATCAGTGCTGTTGCCTGCCTTAAACAAAGAGTTTCAAAGGATTAATCAGATGGACATTCAACAGTGTTTGAATGCAGAGCTTGTCATTATTTAAGACCTACAGAAACAGGCGTATTCGGAAGAGATAAAATACTGAGCGAAGGAAAGCAGTTGCCAAGCACCAACAAGTTGTGTCAGGTCGTTGCCTTTTTGACAGTGATGGTGTACTCAAGGTGGGAGGGAGATGAAGTCGTTTAACGCTTCCGAACTCATTAAAGCACCCAACAGTCATTCCTAAGGGACATCACATTGCAAAACTGATAATTATGCTCATTATCATGAGAAAGTTGATCATCAGGGAAAAGGCTTCACCATCAACAAAATAAGATCAAATGGTTATTGGATCCAAAGCATGAGCAGAGCTGTCATGTCATGCATCCATCAGTGTGTGGTGTGCTGACGACTAAGAAGGCCTGAAGGACAGAGGATGCTTAATCTCCATATGGAATAGATAGAGCCCTCTGCACCATTCACATACTGTGGCATGGACTGTTTTCGCCTTAAGAGGCTCAGTGAGACAAATAAGGTGTGACCAAGGAACGAACTTTATTAAAGCCAAAAAAAAACTCAACACAGCTCTAGAGGAACTTGATGCAAAAAGACTAAAAACCTTTCTAGTCTCAAAGCAATGTGACTTTGTTTTAAATGCACCCCATGCAAGTCACGCTGGTGGAGTGTGGGAATGACAGATTAAGACCAGAAGAAATGTCCTCGGTCTCACTCTCTCACTCCCTTCTTATAGATTCAGTGATTCTTCCCCACGAACGTTACTGTATGAAGCAATATCGATAGTAAACAGTCGCCCTTTGACTGTGGATAACTTAAATGATCCAAACAGCCCGGAACCGCTCACTCCTAATCATCTTATCACCATGAGGTCTACTCCAGCACTACCTCCACCAGGCATGTTCATCAAGGAATATCTCTATGGATGCAAAAGATGACGACAGGTGCATTATCTCACAGAGCAATTTTGGAGCCGCTGGAGAAAGAAATATCTCCACAGCATTGCTTTCAGACAGAGGTGGCCTAAAAGAAACATTGAGGTTGGTGACATAGTTATGGAAACAGATGAAACCTCACCAAGAAATGAGTGGCGGCTCGAGACTGTAACAGATAAGAATGGACAAGTAAGAAGAGTTAAGATTGTTCTAGGGAACAGAAATCTGAACAAAGAAGGTGTTCCGACAAGCAAAATGTCTGTGGTTGAACGTCCAGTTCATAAGTTAGTTTTGTTATTAGAGTCTGAACTGAATAAGGTAAAGTAAATAGTGAAATGCAGTGTAGGTTATGACACTTTATGTTCAGCTGAAGTTAATTTGTATTCTGAAATCATTTGTGTTTTAATATTTGTACATTGAAGTTAGTTGTTGCAGGGTCAGTGAATGTGCCACTAAGGTAATTGTTTTCAACTGTCCTTGAACACACCACAAGATCGAGGTACGCTCGAAAGCGAAAAAGGTGGACACGGCGGTGAACGAAAAATGGTACCCGGGGAGAGCCGTTACGGAAAGAAGAGGCAAATCACAGTAACACCCTAACGAGGGAGGAATAAAACGAAGCACGTTCGACACGGACTTCAACTTGCATCGTCTTGATGACAAGTCACTTAAACACTTCCATTCCAAACATAATCCATTTTACATGCATTTTGCATATATTAACTGGCACCGCCCCATAGCGACGTGCGCTGCAGAAAATAGACGGCGCCCACCAGCGCTACCAGCTAACTGCATGAGTGGTTACTGTATAGTTTGGCTATTACACACAACATATTACATGCACGACACTCGTCACCAACGCTAAACAAGCTCTACGTGACATTGACTGACACATACTTCACATATACGCAACACTGTCTGGGTTTCATACCTGAAGAGGGAGGAATAAAATGAAGCACGTTCGACACACTTCGTCTTTATGACAAGTGAAGTTCCCGCGGCAACCGCTCCCTCTGGTCCTCTGGCTGACCCCAGACACAACCAGTGGATCATCGATCGCTCAAACAGGTTATTTACAACCACGATAATGGACATCAACCATGCACTCTACCCATTTGTACATGTTTATCCCACTCTCCATGTATTGTGTTGGTTTCCTCCTATTACATTACGGCGACGTTTTTTTTTTTGTTTTGTATAGCTCCGGTCAAAGTGGCAACGAGGTGAAGCTTATTATTTAAATTATAAATTCAAAAGATTTTGTGTCTGCTAAACTAGCTTAATGGTTGTCAATAATTGTCGTGCTCGTTTATTGTATTGTGTTTTTACCTAGCTCTTGCGGCAGGTTTGAGGTTACCTCCACAATAAAGGCTTCAGACCACCAGTAAAGCTTCATTTTTTTGACCGGACGCTACAGGGACAATCAGATGACGTCTGGGAGGCAGTCTACACACTGTGGAACTGCGTGACTACTACAGTACAGGTGATGACACAATGGCGGACAGATTTCAAGCACTTCTCATGGACTGGACTAATCCCCGTGACATTCACAAATGCTTCAAACTTTTTAAGCAGACCCCGCATGGGAATAAAATGTATGGAAGGAAGGTTATTGTTTGTTGTAAGTGATGACAGTCAAAGCAGAAAAATAGTGAGAAAATGCCACTAGGTGGTAGTAAGTGTTATATGGCTGTTCTGTGCATGTCATGTATCCTCCTGCAGAGCTGCTAATTCTATATAACTACTCCTGCCTCATCTTTTTATACCACACCTCAACATCCCGTGTGTCTACTGATCACTTTCAAACAGACCAAACTGCAAAGATTATGTCCGATTTACATGGTATCAAATAGCAACAGTAAGATACTGTAAACGCATCCTGTAGACTGCTCCGCCCACCCTGCGGGTGCTTCAGGATCGAGCGCACCCAGTGGGCGTGGTCGCCTGTCCGTCAGCTGCAGAAACACTTCCTACGTTTCTTCGGCGCAGTGGGGAGCGAACAGTAAATGACTAAGAGTCATAATCAGTGGTAAGTTTGTCTCCAGTTTGTATCTAGAGTAAAGATTATTAACGATGCTGTGGAAACTGTAACGACCTCCTACGGTACGTGGCCGTTTCTATTTTAATCTGCATTTTCCCGTCAGAGTGAGAGACGTCCTAATAGCAAACGGCTGACTTGTTTATTTTTTTAGAAACAGTTAAACGTGCAATGTAGAGCATGAAGACGGGAATCACAGCAGCACATTATATAATACTTACGAAACACATGATCACAAGCCTTTACTATTCCTATAAACTTGTACGTCAGACAAGCTGATTGACAGCAACAGTCTGCCTCATGGAAGTCCCATAGCATAGATTAAAGCCTTGTCTGAAACCAAACCATTGATTTTTCACGATGCAAAATCACGTGACTGATTCTTTCTGAACTAGTAAGTGACACTGATAGCTCAGATAAAGTACAAAAAGTGAAACAGGAAAGAAAGCACAGTAATATAAACTTAAACTGTTGGTCTCTGACAGTGCACATTTATAGATCTTTGATATTTAAGTGTTAAATTTATGAGTGATTAACTTGTCTAGGCTTAAGGCTGGTTTGGTGTGTTACAGCTGTTTCCAGATCAGGCCTCTCAATAAACACTAAGCTCAGAGCAACTGGGGCTGAAAAGCATGGATACATGACTCATCCCCAAAATCCAGTAATCGGTACAGTCACTCCTATTCATCAGTACCAGAGGTCATGAACTATGCTCATTCTTTGCACAGGAACAAAGATGTATCGCTGTGGTCTGTTAACTCCTGAGAAGGAACCAGGTTGGAAAATCAACATTTCACATGTTAATTAGATCATTATATAATTGATTTATTACTCATAGAAATGATCATATATCAGTTTTCCCTGTGAGTACAGAAATGTTCCAGACAGTTTTTTAATCATGTTTTGTTTCCTTTGGTTTGTGCCAGTTCCTCTGAAGAGCATCGAGGTGGAGCTGCAGGTGAGGGACCATGTGGCCACAGTGGTCTCTACTCTGAGCTACGACAACAAGGAGGACAAACCAATAGAGGCTGTGTTCGTCTTCCCTCTGCCTGGAGACGCTGCCGTCTGTCATTTCAGTGCTACCGTTGGTCAGACACAGATTGTAGCTGAGGTGAAGGAGAAGCAGCAGGTGAGCTGGACAGTAAAGGTTGGATTCCTGACAAGCCTCTAATTAACGGTGGTGGATGTCACTGATGCGTCGTCTGTTCTCCAGGCTCGTGAGGAGTATGATGACGCCCTGAGCTCCGGTCAGCAGGCCTTCCTGTTGGAGGAGAGTGACCAGAGTCCAGACATCTTTTCTCTGAGTGTGGGGAGTCTCCCTCCAGGAGAGAGCGCCTCCATCAGGCTGGAGTATGTCACTGAGCTGGCTGTGCAGGCTGATGACGGCCTGAGGTTTTGTCTGCCTGCTGTGCTCAACCCTCGTTACCAACCTCGGGGTGAGAAAACAGCCTCAGCTTAATTCAAAGCTGTCGTTGAAAATCCTTTCAGTGTGACACACCTACTGTACCTGATATCCAGCCAGTAGCTCAAGTAGCCAGACAGGACTGGTTGACCTTTATAAAGTGTGTAGAGGCTCTTTTCTTCTCTGCATTGATAGTTTTATTATTATACTAGCATTTCAAACACGTCTGACCTGGTTTACAGGAAGTGAGGGTCCCAGTGTTGAGGTGACATCAGTTCCAGCGTCTCAGGTTCCCTACACTCTGTCTTTCTCTGCTCGACTGTCGTCTCCTCGTCCGATCTCTAAAGTAGAGTCCAGCTCCTCCCTGGATCCTCTCCAGTTCCTCAACGCAGAGCAAACCCAGGCCACAGTAGGTCGACTGCTCATAGCTCCAATAATTGGTAAAACTCTATTCATGCTAATGAGTGTGTTAATCTGTAGGTGAAGTTGGCTGCAGGACACAAGTTTGACAGAGATGTGGAGCTGCTGGTTTATTACAAAGATGCCCACCAGCCCTCTGCTGTGGTAGAAGCAGGACAGGCCTCTGCAGAGCCTGGTCAGTGCAGCAATACAAAGGAATCTGACCTACACGTTTGTAGGTTTTATCATTAAAAAGATTCCTGATCCCATATTAGCATGTCTCATGTTTCAGGCTCTCTGATGGGGGATCCAGTAGTGATGGTGAGCCTGTACCCCGACTTCCCTCAGACTGTGATGTCTTCAGTCGCTTCGTGTGGAGAGTTTGTGTTTGTGCTGGATCGATCTGGGAGCATGGATTGTGCCGTCAATAACACCAACCCGGAGCAGACTCGTATTGCAAATGCCAGAGTACGCAAGTGTTCACAGCAACACACACTGTGGTAGTAGCCTGTCCTAACTATTTTACCCTCAACCCTCCAGGACACGCTGCTGCTGCTGCTGAAGAGTTTACCAATGGGCTGCTATTTCAACATCTACGGCTTTGGCTCCACCTTTGAACACATCTTCCCGTGAGTCACTTACACGATAAAGCAATGGCTTTGATATCACAGTGCACAGGTCGGACCCGTAGGTAGTCTTGGGTGGTTGGTTAACGCTCCTGACTCTTCCAACCTGTGTATTTCTGGCTGCAGTGAGAGTGTGGAGTACAGTGAGAAGACCATGGAGGAGGCTCTGAAGAAAGTTGAAGGGATGCAGGCTGATCTGGGCGGAACCGAGATCCTTCAGCCTCTCAAACACATTTACAACCAGCCCTGTGTTCCCAACCAGCCCAGACAGGTAGTGGCTGCTGGCACACATACAAACACGAACCTGGTTGAACAAACACCTAGTGCCAGTAAACAGGTCCTCACTGATATTAGAGCGATCAAATCTAGACTGTTGTATGTTCTTAGTGCCACTTGTACCTGAGATGGTGTAGTTACCATGGACTTGTGTCATGGCCGTAAGGATTGAATATTCACTACAGCTCCAGTTCTCACCATCCCTGTATGCAGATGGACAGCAGACAGCCCAGTGGTTACTGGTTGAGTAAAGATGCGTGGACACACGCAAAACCTTGTCTGCCATAGTTCTCTGGAAAAGGGTGTGTTGCTGCAGTGCAGTTGGAGGTTGACGTTATCGACATATCGATTATCATCACTGTAAAGCAAAGCCACCTTAAACAAATGGGTGTGTCTGTAGCAGTTGACCATCATCAATCATCGTTGCCATGACGACTCCTTGCTGTGTATTGTGTGTGATCTGTCCTCCAGCTGTTCGTCTTCACCGACGGGGAGGTGTGGAACAACAAGGAAATTCTACATCTGGTGAAGGAGAATGCAAGTTCTCACAGGTGGAACCGAAAAAAATATATAACACATGGCTTCAGATTCTGAGTGTCTTTGCTTAAAACCAAACCTCTGTCCTACAGATGTTTCTCCTTTGGGATCGGGGAAGGGGCCAGCTCTGCTCTCATCAACGGACTGGCCAAGGAAGGAGGAGGTCACGCCCAGTTCATCACTGGGGCCGACAGGATGCAAACCAAGGTAAGACACACCTGCCATATGAATGAAAAATGAAAACCATTTACATATTGTGTACAGCTCCACACGTTTTTGCTCACCAGGTGTTGCAGTCGCTGCGATTTGCTCTGCAACCAGCTGTGGTGGACATCTCAGTCACATGGGATCTGCCAAAAGGCGTGTCTGCCACTGTCCTCTCCCCACCAATCACAGCCATTTTCCATGGTCAGAGGTCACTGGTTTATGCCCAGCTCACTGGACAGGTATGTCCAGAACCAGTTTGTGATGTGAGGCTAATGTCGTTGAATTCAAGCACTGTATTGTCCTCTCAGAGCTCAGAAGCAGCAGAGGGGTGTGTGACGGTGAAGTACAGCCTGGCAGGTCATCCCTCGCAGAGCCGAGTCAAGTTCAGCCTTAAAGCAGTGGACACTGGGTAAAACCATCTGAACAATGAATGAATCATTCTGCTGAAGTGGGTGTGTTTGTGCTGAAGCCTTGGTTGCTTCAGGCCTGTCAGACAGGAGCTCACTGTATAGAACCTAAAGGCCTCTGGAGCCGGAATCAACGATCTGAATCAACTGTATCTGCCTCAGTTTTAGTGCTACTTTGCAGATGTTACAATTTTTGCATTGTTATATAACTAAAATAAATCCCTGTAGGTTCAGACACAACAACGCCTTCTCCTCTGTAGATTAACCGTCCACAGGTTGGGCGCTCGCTCCTTGATCCGCTCTCTGAAGATGCAGAAGAGAGGAGGTGGAGAAACGCCCGAGGAAGTGAAAAAGAGAGTGGTGGAGCTCAGCGTCCAGTCCGGAGTGAGCAGCGCCTACACGGCCTTCGTCGCTGTCAACAAAGGCAACAATGAGACAATTCAAGGACCTCTGGTGCGCAGAAATGTTGAAACCCCCGGTGAGTGAATTTCATTTCCCTCTAATGTAATGAACCTGGACTTTGTATTTGTTTACTTCTCTGTAAATAAAATATAATTGCAACAGTAATTAACTGTCACTGTTTTTGAGGGTTTGAATGTTTTTTGAAAGTTATAATTCAATTTTTTTTGTGCCCCAGCAAAATATCCTCCATTATGATCACATTACATAATTTCTGAATCAACCCTTATAATGTTTAATATCTTACTATTTTATCTTAGGGATGATGATGGCCTATTCAATGCCAAAACTTAAAAAATGTAAGTAACGTTCACCCTTTGCTCACTTGCTGTTCTGTTTCTAGATCCCTTCAGGTCATGATGTCACAGTAGCTTTGACCTCTGCACATCTCTTTTTGTGACATCTGTGCTTTTATACTGTAATACTCACTTGTCATGTTGTCATGTTTATTTCTTGTCAGGTAGGCGAGCTGGTGGTGGGAGCCCTCGTAACAGAGCGGTACTAATAGGTCAGAGGCACGGTTTTGATGGTTGCCAATCCATCACAGGCCAAAATACACAGACAACCACTCACAGTCACACCTTACGGATAATTTAGACTCTCCAGTCAAACTAATTGCATGTTTTTCTAACCATGTGTTTCTTTTTTTGAAAGATATGTGTGGCCGCACACCACTTAGCAGGTATCAATGTGGTATAGAGACAGGTGTGTGAACCATTTTAATATTTTAAGAGTCTGTTACACTGGGTCCCTTTTTATAGTTTGATTTATTGCAAGCGTTAACATGTACAATAAAATTATTAAAACCAGGCCAACACACTGAAGCTCAGCATCTTTTAATTTGCTATATGAATTCCATCACATTCTTTAGAATGTTATGAAGCTGCTGAACCTCCCCAGCCCAAGCAGCCTTGCAAAGACCCTTTTCTGCAGCTGGTCTCCCTCCAGAAGGCGTCTGGCTGCTGGCTGCTGGATTCAGCTCTGGCTGCTGCGCTGGGAAAGACCAGCGAGGAGGTGGAGAAGCCAAAGCCTGCACCGGTGGGTCAATAGAAATAACAGGGATTTGTGTGTATGTTGTGATGTTTTAGCTAGTGAACAATACATACATTTCTAAAATCCAGCCTCTTTTGCCAACTTTGTACCTGTTCCTCTGCCTTTAACCTTTCTTGTGTTTGGACTGGTGAATTAGGTCAGCCAGGACGTGTGGGCCACCGTTCTGGCTCTGATCTGGCTTCACGGCTTTAAGATGGATATTAAGGAAGAGTGGGAGCTGCTGGCCATGAAATCTGTGTCCTGGCTCCGTGCTCAAAATGGTATTAACCATATTATTAAGTGTTGATTCATGATTAACAGTATGTGCTGTTTGGATGAAGGCTTGTCTTGTTTTTTTTTACAGCACCATGTGTAAAGGAGTGTTTGGAAGCTGCAAACAAGCTGCTGGGCTGCAGCGTGCAGGAAGCTTCACTGGGGCTCTGAAGGAGAATTCACTGGTGCACAGGCTCAGATTTACTCCATCCATAAACATGCTACTTTTTGCCTTCTTGCTACCTCTGTCATAGTTTGTGCCTTAATAAACAGTATATGTGCTGTGGTTCACTGGTTGAGGATTAGCCATTTTACAAAATGCTTTGCTTCTTTGATGTTGCTCTGTTTAAATCGATGCTCTTGAGAGAGGAAAAGAATAAAAAGTGAAAATGGGAAAAAAATATTTTAATACGTTTGTGCAGACGTACTGTACATATTTATACCAAAGTATTACCATGGTATCTGTCATAGCTACGTATTGCTTGCTTTTTCTACATTAGTACAATCATTACAAAATGTCATTTTATCATGTATTTATGCTAAACAGAAGTTACTTATCGTAGTACATCACATGCACTACACAGGTTTTCCCCTAGAGGGCACTTATGTATTTAGCAAATGGTTAGTTAGACTCAGGTCAAGTACTTGAGGCTTCACCCCTCAAGTGCTTGACCTGAGTTTGTCTAACTAACTAACTAACTAACTAACTAACTAACTAACTAACTAACTAACTAACTAACTAACTAACTAACTACTATGGCAGAAATGATCTGTGACTGCAGATGTCATCACTGTCTTTACGTGTATGTTCCTCTTTAGCACATAATTCAATCAATACTTGCATAACAACGAAAATAAGGATTAATAAAATGGTGCCCTACTTCACTGTAAAGAATGAATAAATGGTTTGAAGTTTAATGATTGTTTTTGTTTTTCTAAAAAAACGTTTCAGATGAGACACAGTATTTTTGTCATAATATGTGCAATGTGTAACAAATAGTTGATCTAGGTGGTAGTAAGTGTTATAAGGCTCGTCTTTTTTCTGTTCTGTGCGTGTCATGTGTCCTCCTACTCCTGCCTCATCTTTTCATACCACACCTCCGACATGATGTCAGAAGTGGGATGTTAATCTACTGAGCGACATGCAAGTCTGCATCATATAAAAGCATCTCGTCGACCAAGGAAAGCCACATGCTAATACATTAGCATTAAGGACGGGTCTAATTCCTGGATGTGTTGCGCCTTCAAACGGCGAATACATACGTCAGGGACGATCAGAGGACGTCTTGGAGGCAGTCTACATACTGTGGAACTGTGTAAGTACTACAGTACAGGTGAACTACAACTCACTACCTAGTTCATCATACGGACATTGATGACACGGTCAGATTTCAAGCACCTCTCATGGACTGGACTAATCCCTGTGACATTCACAAACGCTTCAAACTTTTTAAGCAGAAATGAACGGCCACTTTCTGAAACAGCAGAAGATTAAAAGGTTAGTTAAACCATCATAGCAGACTGTGGTACACAGTATATCAGTGCATCATGGAAGAAGGCAAAAGAGGAGAACAAATGCCCCTACACAGCACTACGGATGTACAGTATAACACCACTTGACATCAACTTACCATATGAGTTACTCTATGGGAGGAAGCCACGCTCCATACTGCCAACTAGCAAACACAGATACTGATCAACACCTGGAGGCAAACAGAGTATGGAGTGTGTGGAGTTTGCGTGTTCTCCCTGCGTTTGCGTGGGTTCTCTCCAGGTTCTCCGGCTTCCTCCGGTGCTTTAGGTGGATTGGTCACTCTGAATTGCCCGTAGGTGTGAGTGTGTTAATGGTTGCCTGTCCGTGTGTTGCCCTGCGATGGACTGGCGTCTTGTCCAGGGTGTACCCTGCCTCTCGCCCAAAGACAGCTGGAATAGGCTCCAGCACCACCCACGACCCCGCATGGGAATAAAATGTATGGATGGAAGGTTATTGTTTGTGGTAAGTGATGACAGTCAAAGCAGAACAGTGGCGGGAAAATGCCACTAGGTGGTAGTAAGTGTTAAATGGCTGTTTTGTGCAAGTCCTCCTGCAGAGCTGCTAATTCTATATAACTACTCCTGCCTCATCTTTTCATACCACACCTCCGACAGTATTTTTTGTGACATTGCAGTGCAACATCCCGCGTGTCTACTGTTCACTTTCAAATAGACCAAACTGTAAAGATAATGTCCGATTTACAAGCACTGTAACGTTTGAAGATTCTCCTCACAAATGTTCTGATCACGTATCAGCAACAAACACAAAACTCAGTCATTCAAGTAGCTTCTGGGGTTTTGTTAAACACTTTGGTATAAGTCTGTATCGGCTGTGTTACAGTAACGTGGAGCTTTGAAGCATGCTGCACCTGTAGTCTATCAAATAACGTTAAACGCATCGTGTAGACTGCTCCGCCCACCCTGCGGTGCGTCAGGATCGAGCGCACCCAGTGGGCGTGGTCGCCTGTTCGTCAGCCGCAGAAACACTTCCTACGTTTCTTATACGCACAGGACAGCGAACAGTGTGAAAGACGAAGAGTCATAATCAGTGGTAAGTTTTTCTCCAGTTTGTATCTAGAATAAAGATTATTAACGATGCTGTGGAAACTGTAACGACCTCCTACGGTACGTGGTCGTTTCTATTTTAATCTGCATTTTCCCGTCAGAGTGAGAGACGTTCTAATAGCAAACGGCTGACTAGTTTATTTTTTTAGAAACAGATAAACGTGCAATGTAGAGCAGGAAGACGGGAATCACAGCAGCACATTATATAATACTTACGAAACACATAATCACAAGCCTGAGGAGAAGTCTGCTTTTACTATTCCTATAAACTTATACATCAGACAAGCTGATAGACAGCAACAGTCTGCCTCATGGAAGTCCCATAGCATAGATTGGAAATCATAGAAATCATTGATTTTAACAATGCAAAATCATGTGACTGATTAGTTCTTTCTGAACTAGTAAATAATTACCCGTATACATAGTAGTTCCAGCTTGAGGGGGGACAGTCCTGCTGTATATCATCAGTGACACTGATAGCTCAGATAAAGTACAAAAAGTGAAACAGGAAAGAAAGCACAGTAATATAAACCGTTGGTCTCTGACAGTGCACATTTATAGATCTTTGATATTTAAGTGTTAAATTTATGAGTGATTAACTTGTCTAGGCTTAAAGCTGGTTTGGTGTGTTACAGCAGTTTCCAGATCAGGCCTCTCAATAAACACTAAGCTCAGAGCAACTGTGGCTGAAAAGCATGGATACATGACTCATCCCCAAAATCCAGTAATCGGTACAGTCACTCCTATTCATCAGTACCAGAGGTCATGAACTATGCTCATTCTTTGCACAGGAACAAAGATGTATCGCTGTGGTCTGTTAACTCCTGAGAAGGAACCAGGTTGGAAAACATTTCACATGTTAATTAGATCATTATATAATTGATTTAGTACTCATAGAAATGATCATATATCAGTTTTCCCTGTGAGTACAGAAACGTTCCCAGACAGTTTTTTAATCTTGTTTTGTTTCCTTTGGTTTGTGCCAGTTCCTCTGAAGAGCATCGAGGTGGAGCTGCAGGTGAGGGACCATGTGGCCACAGTGGTCTCTACTCTGAGCTACGACAACAAGGAGGACAAACCAATAGAGGCTGTGTTCGTCTTCCCTCTGCCTGGAGACGCTGCCGTCTGTCATTTCAGTGCTACCGTTGGTCAGACACAGATTGTAGCTGAGGTGAAGGAGAAGCAGCAGGTGAGCTAGACAGTAAAGGTTGGATTCCTGACAAGCCTCTAATTAACGGTGGTGGATGTCACTGATGCGTCGTCTATTCTCCAGGCTCGTGAGGAGTATGATGACGCCCTGAGCTCCGGTCAGCAGGCCTTCCTGTTGGAGGAGAGTGACCAGAGTCCAGACATCTTTTCTCTGAGTGTGGGGAGTCTCCCTCCAGGAGAGAGAGCCTCCATCAGGCTGGAGTATGTCACTGAGCTGGCTGTGCAGGCTGATGACGGCCTGAGGTTTTGTCTGCCTGCTGTGCTCAACCCTCGTTACCAACCTCGGGGTGAGAAAACAGCCTCAGCTTAGGTCAATCTTAGTTTCTGATACTATGTGATGTCAAACACGTCTGACCTGGTTTACAGGAAGTGGGGGTCCCAGTGTTGAGGTGACATCAGTTCCAGCGTCTCAGGTTCCCTACACTCTGTCTTTCTCTGCTCGACTGTCGTCTCCTCGTCCGATCTCTAAAGTAGAGTCCAGCTCCTCCCTGGATCCTCTCCAGTTCCTCAACGCAGAGCAAACCCAGGCCACAGTAGGTCGACTGCTCATAGCTCCAATAATTGGTAAAACTCTATTCATGCTCATGAGTGTGTTAATCTGTAGGTGAAGTTGGCTGCAGGACACAAGTTTGACAGAGATGTGGAGCTGCTGGTTTATTACAAAGATGCCCACCAGCCCTCTGCTGTGGTAGAAGCAGGACAGGCCTCTGCAGAGCCTGGTCAGTGCTAAGGTTTAATGTCGTAGCTTTGCTCACCACACTCAGTAGTTTCCTAATGATTTCTCTGTGTTTCAGGCTCTCTGATGGGTGATCAGGTGGTGATGGTGAGCCTGTACCCTGAGTTTCCTCAGGCTGTGATGTCTTCAGTCGCTTCGTGTGGAGAGTTTGTGTTTGTGCTGGATCGATCTGGGAGCATGGATTGGGCCGTCAATAACACCAACCCGGAGCAGACTCGTATTGCAAATGCCAGAGTACGCAAGTGTTCACAGCAACACACACTGTGGTAGTAGCCTGTCCTAACTATTCTACCCTCAACCCTCCAGGACACGCTGCTGCTGCTGCTGAAGAGTTTACCAATGGGTTGCTATTTCAACATCTACGGCTTTGGCTCCACCTTTGAATACATCTTCCCGTGAGTCACTTACACGATAAAGCAATGGCTTTGATATCACAGTGCACAGGTCGGACCCGCAGGTAGTCTTGGGTGGTTGGTTAACGCTCCTGACTCTTCCAACCTGTGTATTTCTGGCTGCAGTGAGAGTGTGGAGTACAGTGAGAAGACCATGGAGGAGGCTCTGAAGAAAGTTGAAGGGATGCAGGCTGATCTGGGCGGAACCGAGATCCTTCAGCCTCTCAAACACATTTACAACCAGCCCTGTGTTCCCAACCAGCCCAGACAGGTAGTGGCTGCTGGCACACATACAAACACGAACCTGGTTGAACAAACACCTAGTGCCAGTAAACAGGTCCTCACTGATATTAGAGTGATCAAATCTAGACTGTTGTATGTTCTTAGAGCCACTTGTACCTGAGATGGTTTAGTTACCATGGACTTGTGTCATGGCCGTAAGGATTGAATATTCACTACAGCTCCAGTTCTCACCATCACTGTATGCAGGTGGACAGCAGACAGTCCAGTGGTTACTGGTTGAGTAAAGATGCGTGGACACACGCAAAACCTTGTCTGCCATAGTTCTCTGGAAAAGGGTGTGTTGCTGCAGTGCAGTTGGAGGTTTGACATTATCGACATACCATAAACCAACTGGTTCACTGAAATCCTCCTAGATTATGTTCACTGTAAAGCAAAGCCACCTTAAACAAACGGGTGTGTCTGTAGCAGTTGACCATCATCAGTCAACGTTACCATGAAAACTTTGTGCTCAGTGTGTGATCTGTCCTCCAGCTGTTCGTCTTCACCGACGGGGAGGTGTGGAACAACAAGGAAATTCTACATCTGGTGAAGGAGAATGCAAGTTCTCACAGGTGGAACCCGAAAAAATATATAACACATGGCTTCAGATTCTGAGTGTCTTTGCTTAAAACCAAACCTCTGTCCTACAGATGTTTCTCCTTTGGGATCGGTGAAGGGGCCAGCTCTGCACTCATCAACGGACTGGCCAAGGAAGGAGGAGGTCACGCCCAGTTCATCACTGGGGCCGACAGGATGCAAACCAAGGTAAGACACACCTGCCGCATGAATGAAAAATGAAATCCATTTACATATTGTGTACAGCTCCACACGTTTTTGCCCACCAGGTGTTGCAGTCGCTGCGATTTGCTCTGCAACCAGCTGTGGTGGACATCTCAGTCACATGGGATCTGCCAAAAGGCGTGTCTGCCACTGTCCTCTCCCCACCAATCACAGCCATTTTCCATGGTCAGAGGTCACTGGTTTATGCCCAGCTCACTGGACAGGTAGGTCCAGAACCAGTTTGTGATGTGAGGCTAATGTCGTGATTGAATTCAAACGCTGTATTGTCCTCTCAGAGCTCAGAAGCAGCAGAGGGGTGTGTGACGGTGAAGTACAGCCTGGCAGGTCATCCCTCGCAGAGCCGAGTCAAGTTCAGCCTTAAAGCAGTGGACACTGGGTAAAACCATCTAAACAATGAATGAATTATTCTGCCGAAGTGGGTATGTTTGTGCTGAAGCATTGGTTGCTTCAGGCCTGTCAGACAGGAGCTCACTGCATAGTACCTAAAGGCCTCTGGAGCCGGAATCAAGAACCAGAATCAACTGTATCTGCCTCAGTTTTAGTGCTACTTTGCAGATGTTACAATTTTTGCATTGTTATATAACTAAAATAAATCCCTGTAGGTTCAGACACAACAACGCCTTCTCCTCTGTAGATTAACCGTCCACAGGTTGGGCGCTCGCTCCCTGATCCGCTCTCTGGAGATGCAGGAGGAAGAAAATGGAGAAAAGCCAGAGGAAGTGAAAAAGAGAGTGGTGGAGCTCAGCGTCCAGTCCGGAGTGAGCAGCGCCTACACGGCCTTCGTCGCTGTCAACAAAGGCAACAATGAGACAATTCAAGGACCTCTGGTGCGCAGAAATGTTGAAACCCCCGGTGAGTGAATTTCATTCCCACCTTAATGTAATGAACCTGGACTCTGTATTTATTTACTTCTCTAATATAATTGCAACAGTAATTAACTGTCACTGTTTTTGAGGTTTTGAATGTTTTTTGAAAGTTATAATTCAATTTTATTTGTGCCCCAGCAAAATATCCTCCTTTATGATCACATGACTTAATTTCTGAATCAACCCTAATAATGTTTAATATCTTACTATTTTATCTTAGGGATGATGATGGCCTATTCAATGCCAAAACTTAAGAAATGTAAGTAACGTTCACTCTTTGCTGGTCTGTTTCTAGATCCACTCAGGTCATGATGTCACAGTAGCTTTTTCCTCTGCACATCTCTTTTTGTGAAATCTGTGCTTTTATACTGTAACACACACTTGTCATGTTGGCGGTTTATTTCTTGTCAGGTAAGCGAGCTGGTGGTGGGGGCCCTCGTAACAGAGCGGCACTAATAGGTCAGAGGCACGGTTTTGATGGTTGCCAATCCATCACAGGCCAAAATACACAGACAACCACTCACAGTCACACCTTACGGATAATTTAGACTCTCCAGTCAAACTAATTGCATGTTTTTCTAACCATGTGTTTCTTTTTTTGAAAACAGCTATGTGTGGCCGCGCACCACTTAGCAGGTATCAATGTGGTATAGTGACAGGTGTGTGAACAATTTTAATATTTTAAGAGTCTGTTACACTGGGTCCCTTTTTATAGTTTGATTTATTGTAAGCGTTAACATGTTCTTGACGCGTACAATAACATTTTTAAAACCAGGCCAACACACTGAAGCTCAGCATCTTTTAATTTGCTATATGAATTCTATCCTATTCTTTAGGCTGTTATAAAGCTGCTGAACCTCCCCAGCCCAAGCAGCCTTGCAAAGACCCTTTTCTGCAGCTGGTCTCCCTCCAGAAGGCGTCTGGCTGCTGGCTGCTGGATTCAGCTCTGGCTGCTGCGCTGGGAAAGACCAGCGAGGAGGTGGAGAAGCCAAAGCCTGCACCGGTGGGTCAATGGAAATAACAGGGATTTGTGTGTATGTTGTGATGTTTTAGCTAGTGAGCAATACATACATTTCTAAAATCCAGCCTTTTTTGCCAACTTTGTACCTGTTCCTCTGCCTTTAACCTTTCTTGTGTTTGGACTGGTGAATTAGGTCAGCCAGGACGTGTGGGCCACCGTTCTGGCTCTGATCTGGCTTCACGGCTTTAAGATGGATATTAAGGAAGAGTGGGAGCTGCTGGCCATGAAATCTGTGTCCTGGCTCCGTGCTCAAAATGGTAATAACCATATTAAGTGTTGATTCATGATTAACAGTATGTGCTGTTTGGATGAAGGCTTGTCTTGTTTTTTTTACAGCACCATGTGTAAAGGAGTGTTTGGAAGCTGCAAACATGCTGCTGGGCTGCAGCGTGCAGGAAGCTTCACTGGGGCTCTGAAGGAGAATTCACTGGTGCACAGGCTCAGATTTACTCCATCCATAAACATGCTACGTTTTGCCTTCTTGCTACCTCTGTCATAGTTTGTGCCTTAATAAACAGTATATGTGCTGTGGTTCACTGGTTGAGGATGAGCCATTTTACAAAATGCTTTGCTTCTTTGATGTTGCTCTGTTTAAATCGATGCTCTTGAGAGAGGAAAAGAATAAAAAGTGAAAGTGGGAAAAATTATTTTAATACGTTTGTGCAGACGTACTGTACATATTTATACCAAAGTATTACCATGGTATCTGTCATAGCTACGTATTGCTTGCTTTTTCTACATTAGTACAATCATTACAAAATGTCATTTTATCATGTATTTATGCTAAACAGAAGTTACTTATCGTAGTACATTACATGCACTACACAGGTTTTCCCCTAGAGGGCACTTGTGTATTTAGCAAATGGTTAGTTAGACTCAGGTCAAGCACTTGAGGCTTCACCCCTCAAGTGCTTGACCTGAGTCTGTCTAACTAACTGACTGACTAACTAACTAACTAACTAACTAACTAACTAACTAACTAACTAACTAACTACTATGGCAGAAATGATCTGTGACTGCAGATGTCATCACTGTCTTTACGTGTATGTTCCTCTTTAGCACATAATTCAATCAATAATTGCATAACAACGAAAATAAGAATTAATAAAATGGTGCCCTACTTCACTGTAAAGAATGAATAAATGGTTTGAAGTTTAATGATTGTTTTTGTTTTTCTAAAAAAAACGTTTCAGATGAGACACAGTATTTTTGTCATAATATGTGCAATGTGTAACAAATAGTTGATCTAGGTGGTAGTAAGTGTTATAAGGCTCGTCTTTTTTCTGTTCTGTGCGTGTCATGTGTCCTCCTACTCCTGCCTCATCTTTTCATACCACACCTCCGACATGATGTCAGAAGTGGGATGTTAATCTACTGAGCGACATGCAAGTCTGCATCATATAAAAGCATCTCGTCGACCAAGGAAAGCCGCATGCTAATACATTAGCATTAAGGACGGGTCTAATTCCTGGATGTGTTGCGCCTTCAAACGGCGAATACATACGTCAGGGACGATCAGAGGACATCTTGGAGGCAGCCTACATACTGTGGAACTGTGTAAGTACTACAGTACAGGTGAACTACAACTCACTACCTAGTTCATCATACGGACATTGATGACACGGTCAGATTTCAAGCACCTCTCATGGACTGGACTAATCCCTGTGACATTCACAAACGCTTCAAACTTTTTAAGCAGAAATGAACGGCCACTTTCTGAAACAGCAGAAGATTAAAAGGTTAGACCTCTCTTGTTATGGATTGGTGATAGAGGCTTGGAATTTTTGTAATACCGCTGTTTTTGCTGTTCTGGGAGAACATGGCCTGCCATCAACCATCATAGCAGACTGTGGTACACAGTATATCAGTGCATCATGGAAGAAGGCAAAAGAGGAGAACAAATGCCCCTACACAGCACTATGGATGTACAGTATAACACCACTTGACATCAACTTACCATATGAGTTACTCTATGGGAGGAAGCCAGGCTCCATACTGCCAACTAGCAAACACAGATACTGATCAACACCTGGAGGCAAACAGAGTATGGAGTGTGTGGAGTTTGCGTGTTCTCCCTGCGTTTGCGTGGGTTCTCTCCAGGTTCTCCGGCTTCCTCCGGTGCTTTAGGTTGATTGGTCACTCTGAATTGCCCGTAGGTGTGAGTGTGTTAATGGTTGCCTGTCCGTGTGTTGCCCTGCGATGGACTGGCGTCTTGTCCAGGGTGTACCCTGCCTCTCGCCCAAAGACAGCTGGAATAGGCCCCAGCACCACCCACGACCCCGCATGGGAATAAAATGTATGGATGGAAGGTTATTGTTTGTGGTAAGTGATGACAGTCAAAGCAGAACAGTGGCGTGAAAATGCCACTAGGTGGTAGTAAGTGTTATATGGCTGTTCTGTGCAAGTCATGTATCCTCCTGCAGAGCTGCTAATTCTATATAACTACTCCTGCCTCATCTTTTCATACCACACCTCCGACAGTATTTTTTGTGACATTGCAGTGCAACATCCCGCGTGTCTACTGTTCACTTTCAAATAGACCAAACTGTAAAGATAATGTCCGATTTACAAGCACTGTAACGTTTAAAGATTCTCCTCACAAATGTTCTGATCACGTATCAGCAGCAAACACAAAACTCAGTCATTCAAGTAGCTTCTGGGGTTTTGTTAAACTCTTTGGTATAAGTCTGTATCGGCTGTGTTACAGTAACGTGCGTTTGAAGCATGCTGCACCTGTAGTCTATCAAATAACAACACGTACCGTAAACGCATCCTGTAGACTGCTCCGCCCACCCTGCGGTGCGTCAGGATCGAGCGCACCCAGTGGGCGTGGTCGCCTGTTCGTCAGCCGCAGAAACACTTCCTACGTTTCTTATACGCACAGGACAGCGAACAGTGTGAAAGACGAAGAGTCATAATCAGTGGTAAGTTTGTCTCCAGTTTGTATCTAGAATAAAGATTATTAACGATGCTGTGGAAACTGTAACGACCTCCTACGGTACGTGGTCGTTTCTATTTTAATCTGCATTTTCCCGTCAGAGTGAGAGACGTTCTAATAGCAAACGGCTGACTAGTTTATTTTTTTAGAAACAGATAAACGTGCAATGTAGAGCAGGAAGACGGGAATCACGGCAGCACATTATATAATACTTACGAAACACATAATCACAAGCCTGAGGAGAAGTCTGCTTTTACTATTCCTATAAACTTATACATCAGACAAGCTGATAGACAGCAACAGTTTGCCTCATGGAAGTCCCATAGCATAGATTAAAGCCTTGACTGAAACCAAATCATTGATTTTTCACAATGCAAAATCATGTGACTGATTAGTTCTTTCTGAACTAGTAAATAATTAGCCGTATACACAGTAGTTCCAGATTGAGGGGGGACAGTCCTGCTGTATATCATCAGTAACACTTATAGATCAGATAAAGTATAAAAAGTGAAACAGGAAAAAGCACAGTAATATAAACCGTTGGTCTCTGACAGTGCACATTTATAGATCTTTGATATTTGAGTGTTAAATTTATGAGCGATTAACTTGTCTAGGCTTAAGGCTGTGTTTGGTGTGTTACAGCAGTTTCCAGATCAGGCCTCTCAATAAACACTAAGCTCAGAGCCACTGGGGCTGAAAAGCATGGATACATGACTCATCCCCAAAATCCAGTAATCTGTACAGTCACTCCTATTCATCAGTACCAGAGATCATGAACTATGCTCATTCTTTGCACAGGAACAAAGATGTATCGCTGTGGTCTGTTAACTCCTGAGAAGGAACCAGGTTGGAAAACATTTCACATGTTAATTAGATCATTATATAATTGATTTAGTACTCATAGAAATGATCATATATCAGTTTTCCCTCTGAGTACAGAAACGTTCCCAGACAGTTTTTTAAACGTGTTTTGTTTCCTTTGGTTTGTGCCAGTTCCTCTGAAGAGCATCGAGGTGGAGCTGCAGGTGAGGGACCATGTGGCCACAGTGGTCTCTACTCTGAGCTACGACAACAAGGAGGACAAACCAATAGAGGCTGTGTTCGTCTTCCCTCTGCCTGGAGACGCTGCCGTCTGTCATTTCAGTGCTACCGTTGGTCAGACACAGATTGTAGCTGAGGTGAAGGAGAAGCAGCAGGTGAGCTGGACAGTAAAGGTTGGATTCCTGACAAGCCTCTAATTAACGGTGGTGGATGTCACTGATGCGTCGTCTGTTCTCCAGGCTCGTGAGGAGTATGATGACGCCCTGAGCTCCGGTCAGCAGGCCTTCCTGTTGGAGGAGAGTGACCAGAGTCCAGACATCTTTTCTCTGAGTGTGGGGAGTCTCCCTCCAGGAGAGAGCGCCTCCATCAGGCTGGAGTATGTCACTGAGCTGGCTGTGCAGGCTGATGACGGCCTGAGGTTTTGTCTGCCTGCTGTGCTCAACCCTCGTTACCAACCTCGGGGTGAGAAAACGGCCTCAGCTTAATTCAAAGCTGTCTTTGAAAATCCTTTCAGTGTGACACACCTACTGTACCTGATATCCAGCCAGTAGCTCAAGTAGCCAGACAGGACTGGTTGACCTTTATAAAGTGTGTCGAGGCTCTTTTCTTCTCTGCATTGATAGTTTTATTATTATACTAGCATTTTAAACAAGTCTGGTCTGGTTTACAGGAAGTGAGGGTCCCAGTGTTGAGGTGACATCAGTTCCAGCGTCTCAGGTTCCCTACACTCTGTCTTTCTCTGCTCGACTGTCGTCTCCTCGTCCGATCTCTAAAGTAGAGTCCAGCTCCTCCCTGGATCCCCTCCAGTTCCTCAACGCAGAGCAAACCCAGGCCACAGTAGGTCGACTGCTCATAGCTCCAATAATTGGTAAAACTCTATTCATGCTCATGAGTGTGTTAATCTGTAGGTGAAGTTGGCTGCAGGACACAAGTTTGACAGAGATGTGGAGCTGCTGGTTTATTACAAAGATGCCCACCAGCCCTCTGCTGTGGTAGAAGCAGGACAGGCCTCTGCAGAGCCTGGTCAGTGCAGCAATACAAAGGAATCTGACCTACACGTTTGTTGGTTTTATCATTAAAAAGATTCCAGATCACATATTAGCATGTCTCATGTTTCAGGCTCTCTGATGGGGGATCCAGTAGTGATGGTGAGCCTGTACCCCGACTTCCCTCAGACTGTGATGTCTTCAGTCGCTTCGTGTGGAGAGTTTGTGTTTGTGCTGGATCGATCTGGGAGCATGGATTGTGCCGTCAATAACACCAACCCGGAGCAGACTCGTATTGCAAATGCCAGAGTACGCAAGTGTTCACAGCTACACACACTGTGGTAGTAGCCTGTCCTAACTATTCTACCCTCAACCCTCCAGGACACGCTGCTGCTGCTGCTGAAGAGTTTACCAATGGGCTGCTATTTCAACATCTACGGCTTTGGCTCCACCTTTGAACACATCTTCCCGTGAGTCACTTACACGATAAAGCAATGGCTTTGATATCACAGTGCACAGGTCGGACCCGTAGGTAGTCTTGGGTGGTTGGTTAACGCTCCTGACTCTTCCAACCTGTGTATTTCTGGCTGCAGTGAGAGTGTGGAGTACAGTGAGAAGACCATGGAGGAGGCTCTGAAGAAAGTTGAAGGGATGCAGGCTGATCTGGGCGGAACCGAGATCCTTCAGCCTCTCAAACACATTTACAACCAGCCCTGTGTTCCCAACCAGCCCAGACAGGTAGTGGCTGCTGGCACACATACAAACACGAACCTGGTTGAACAAACACCTAGTGCCAGTAAACAGGTCCTCACTGATATTAGAGTGATCAAATCTAGACTGTTGTATGTTCTTAGTGCCACTTGTACCTGAGATGGTTTAGTTACCATGGACTTGTGTCATGGCCGTAAGGATTGAATATTCACTACAGCTCCAGTTCTCACCATCACTGTATGCAGGTGGACAGCAGACAGTCCAGTGGTTACTGGTTGAGTAAAGATGCGTGGACACACGCAAAACCTTGTCTGCCATAGTTCTCTGGAAAAGGGTGTGTTGCTGCAGTGCAGTTGGAGGTTTGACGTTATCGACATACCGTAAACCCATTCAGCCAGTTTCAGGTTCCTCAACTGGTCCACTGAAATCCTCCTAGATTATGTTCACTGTAAAGCAAAGCCACCTTAAACAAACGGGTGTGTCTGTAGCAGTTGACCATCATCAGTCATCGTTGCCATGACGACTCTGTGCTGTGTATTGTGTGTGATCTGTCCTCCAGCTGTTCGTCTTCACCGACGGGGAGGTGTGGAACAACAAGGAAATTCTACATCTGGTGAAGGAGAATGCAAGTTCTCACAGGTGGAACCGAAAAAAATATATAACACATGGCTTCAGATTCTGAGTGTCTTTGCTAAAAACCAAACCTCTGTCCTACAGATGTTTCTCCTTTGGGATCGGGGAAGGGGCCAGCTCTGCTCTCATCAACGGACTGGCCAAGGAAGGAGGAGGTCACGCCCAGTTCATCACTGGGGCCGACAGGATGCAAACCAAGGTAAGACACACCTGCCGCATGAATGAAAAATGTAATCCATTTACATATTGTGTACAGCTCCACACGTTTTTGCCCACCAGGTGTTGCAGTCGCTGCGATTTGCTCTGCAACCAGCTGTGGTGGACATCTCAGTCACATGGGATCTGCCAAAAGGCGTGTCTGCCACTGTCCTCTCCCCACCAATCACAGCCATTTTCCATGGTCAGAGGTCACTGGTTTATGCCCAGCTCACTGGACAGGTAGGTCCAGAACCAGTTTGTGATGTGAGGCTAATGTCGTGATTGAATTCAAACACTGTATTGTCCTCTCAGAGCTCAGAAGCAGCAGAGGGGTGTGTGACGGTGAAGTACAGCCTGGCAGGTCATCCCTCGCAGAGCCAAGTCAAGTTCAGCCTTAAAGCAGTGGACACTGGGTAAAACCATCTAAACAATGAATGAATCATTCTGCTGAAGTGGGTGTGTTTGTGCTGAAGCCTTGGTTGCTTCAGGCCTGTCAGACATTGTATAATCTTGATATTTGCTGAAAGCAGTCATGCATTCCTTGGTGGCTTGACTAATGCGAATGATCACAGTTCTGTGAGGAGGAATCAAGAATCAGAATCAACTGTACTGTATCTGCCTACCTATAGTTTTTAGTGCTACTTTGCAAATGTTACAATTGTTTTATACTGTAACTAAAATAAATCCCTGTAGGTTCAGACACAACAACGCCTTCTCCTCTGTAGATTAACCGTCCACAGGTTGGGCGCTCGCTCCTTGATTCGCTCTCTGGAGATTCAGGAGAAAGAAAATGGAGAAAAGCCAGAGGAAGTGAAAAAGAGAGTGGTGGAGCTCAGCGTCCAGTCCGGAGTGAGCAGCGCCTACACGGCCTTCGTCGCTGTCAACAAAGGCAACAATGAGACAATTCAAGGACCTCTGGTGCGCAGAAATGTTCCAGCCCCCAGTGAGTGAATTTCATTCCCACCTTAATGTAATGAATCTGGACTCTGTATTTATTTACTTCTCTGTAAATATAATTGTAACAGTAATTAACTGTCACTGTTTTTGAGGTTTTGAATTTTATTTGAAAGTTAAAATTCAATTTTACTTGTGCCCCAGCAAAATATCCTCCATTATGATCACATGACATAATTTCTGAATCAACCCTAATAATGTTTAATATCTTACTATTTTGTCTTAGGGATGATGATGATGGCCTGTTCAGCGCGTAGGATGCCTATGAAGATGTGTAAGTAATGCTGGTCTGTTTGTAGATCCACTCATGCCATGATGTCACAGTAGCTTTGATCACTGCATATCTCTTTTTGTAAAATCTGTGCTTTCATACTGTAACACTCACTCACTTATCATGTTGGCGGTTTATTTCTTGTCAGGTGGCCGAGCTGTTCTTGGGGGCCCTTGTAACAGAGCGGCACCATTAATGGGTCAGAGCCATGGTTTCAATGGCCGCCAATCCATCACAGGCCAATATACACAGACAAGCACTCACAGTCACAAACAATTTAGACTCTCCAGTCAAACTAATCACATGTTTTTCTAACCATGTGTTTCTTTTTTTGAAAACAGCTATGTGTGACATTGCACCACCTAAAGGGAATTATTTTGGTATAGAGACAGGTGTGTGAAGCATTTTAATGTTTTATGAGTCTGTTACACTGGGTCCCTCTATAGTTTGATTTATTGTAAGCGTTGACATGTTCTTGACACGTACAGTAAAAATAATAAAACCAGGCCAACACATTGAAGCTCAGCATCCTTTACTTTGCTATATGAATTCTATCCTCTTCTTTAGACTCTGTTAGAGCTGCTGAACCTCCCCAGCCCAAGCAGCCTTGCAAAGACCCTTTTCTGCAGCTGGTCTCCCTCCAGAAGGCGTCTGGCTGCTGGCTGCTGGATTCAGCCCTGGCTGCTGCGCTGGGAAAGACCAGCGAGGAGGTGGAGAAGCCAAAGCCTGCACCGGTGGGTCAATGGAAATAATAACAGGGCTGTGTGTGTATGTTGTGATGTTTTAGCTACAGTAGTAAGCAATACATACATCTCTAAAATCCAGCCTCTTTTGCCAACTTTGTACCTGTTCCTCTGCCTTTAACCTTTCTTGTGTTTGGACTGGTGAATTAGGTCAGCCAGGACGTGTGGGCCACCGTTCTGGCTCTGATCTGGCTTCACGGCTTTAAGATGGATATTAAGGAAGAGTGGGAGCTGCTGGCCATGAAATCTGTGTGCTGGCTCCGTGCTCAGAACGGTAATAACTATATTATTAAGTGTTGATTCATGATTAACAGTATGTGCTGTTTGGATGAAGGCTTGTCTTGTTTTTTACAGCACCATGTGTAAAGGAGTGTTTGGAAGCTGCAAACATGCTGCTGGGCTGCAGCGTGCAGGAAGCTTCACTGGGGCTCTGAAGGAGAATTCACTGGTGCACAGGCTCAGATTTACTCCATCCATAAACATGCTACTTTTTGCCTTCTTGCTACCTCTGTCATAGTTTGTGCCTTAATAAACAGTATATGTGCTGTGGTTCACTGGTTGAGGATGAGCCATTTTACAAAATGCTTTGCTTCTTTAATGTTGCTCTGTTTAAACCGATGCTCTTGAGAGAGGAACAGAATAAAAAGTGAAAGTGAGAAAAAATGATTTGAATACATTTATGCATACGTACTGTACATACTCATACTGTACATATTCATACTATAGCTAAGTATTGTCTGTATTTCTACGTTAGTAGAATCATTACAAAATTTCATTTTATCTTGCATTTATGCTCAAGAGAAGCACTACACAGGTTTTCCACTAGAGGGCACTTTTGTATTTAGCAGATGGTTCAGCTTCAACCATCAAGT
This sequence comes from Betta splendens, assembly GCF_900634795.4. NCBI lineage: Eukaryota > Metazoa > Chordata > Actinopteri > Anabantiformes > Osphronemidae > Betta > Betta splendens. Next base: position 13,822,355 of record NC_040893.2, read on the forward strand.
GCTTGACCTGAGTCTAACTTAAAATTATTTACCCCAAAGCTGTCAGGAAACATGGTTTTACACATACCTCTACTGTATGTGAGAGTGTCCAATCAGAAATGCTGTCACTGAGCAGGACAACATCTGATTGATAGAATTCAGTATATTAATATTAGAACGTACTTCAGAAGACTTGCTGATTGAGTACAGTACCTGATTGGTTCCTTTAATAATCATGAAAATTTTTTTATATGCACTAGACTGTTTTTGTACAGTGCCTCATCCTGCTACTAACATAACCTTTATTTCTGGGTCTCTGCATACAGTATGTGTGGCCCAAAGAGCATACAAGTATTTGTATTCAGGCTGTTTAGTGGCTCCATGATGTTTAAACATGACTGTACCCTCTGAACACAGTGGACCTTAGTTCTGTGCTGCTGGCGTGTCTCCGGTCTGAACTGACGTAGACCAGACATAAACAACAGTAGCTGAGACATTATAGCCAGAAAATGCCTGATGTTAATAAGAAGTCAACAAAATACACTAAGACGTAATCAAAACTCACTGCAATAAAGCAGTGAGCTTTTGATGTCATTGATATCATCAAATGCTAATATAGTTGAACGAGTCTACAGCATCGTTTTCGTCCATCTCTGACGAGGCAGCGCTCAGTCTGCTGAAGTCTGTTCTCGCCAAGTAAAGGTCAACGCACAGACGCCAACTAGTGCAGACGCTCCTGCAGCCAATGTTTGTACCAGGGCTCCGTCCAGATATGAACCATGAGGTTGATCATTTCTGGGACACATTCACTGAACAGACACCGGTCACACATGTAGAGAGAGAAGGCCGGTTCCTGTGGTCCAGTCCAGATGATGAGCTACTGCACCTTACGTTTGTTCTGACTGGTGAAGATGTTATGTTCAAATGAAATGTTTATTATAGCACATGATGATATGATCGTAGGAAAAGAAATATGCTACATACTGTAAGAAAGAACAGCGCTGGATGGAGCCTTATGTCTTATATAAAGACGCCTTTCAGTGGATAATAATTATTACTGTAGGATGCGCGTGTGTATGGATTAACTGTCAGCTCTGCTCCTTTCTTTGTTAATTGTAGTTTCTGCTGCTGTTTATGTTGTTTATGTCACCAAATACCGGGGCGCGTGTGCTGGAGTGAAACAGCTCCAGGAGCCGTTTATTTACAGCGAGCGCTAAATTGAATTCCTCCAGATATAATGGGAGCCATAAGCTCCGGCGTGCCAGCGTGAGGCGCGTGCCGTCAGCTGACTCCCTGACAAAGGCTCCGCCGTGCTGCTTGTTACTGGAGCCCGCTGGCAGCTCCAGGCCTGTGGGGGACTCGTTGCTATGACACCACGCAACAGCTGTCACAAACCGGCCTCCTCCACTTCCACTCATCTGGATCCGTCTTCCAACTCGGGCTTTTTGGATTTCGCCTCCTCTCCACATACGGTTCTTCACCGCGGCGTTCGTTAATGTCATTAGAGCCGAGCAACATTACGTGCACAATCTTATCCAAACCTTTGGCAGAACTCCAGCCAACACTTTCTGAACCCGGTTTCCAAGGCAACCACAACCAGCAGAACCAATTAGAACTGACAAAGGATCCCCGAGCGCTAAACTGCCTGGAGATTAGAGGGAAAGAAGACACATCCTCAAAACAAACAACAGGGAAGCGGGACATCGGTCTCGTTCTGTCGTTCTGTGTTGGGTCCGGGTCACGACTCGCAGACGGCAGCTTTGCAGGAGCCGTCGCCTGTGGGCTCGGTTCTGTCTGCTCTGCTCAATCCGTTTGGGTGGAAAGACTTAATTAAACTGCTGTCCCTGCCTCCCTCCCACTGCTCCGTTCCCTGCGCGGCTAATGTGCGTTATTAGAGCCGCGCGTATGAAACCGGATCAATGAGAAACAGTTTAGAGCGCCTGAGGTCGCTTTTCTCCATGTAGGCCATCGGTGCAGCACCGGGGCCTCTGAGCTGCACATCAATCACCAGTCGCATGCTGCGTGTGTGTGTGTGTGTGTGTGTGTGTGTGTGTGTGTGTTTGTGTGTGTTTGTGTGTGTGAATAGTCTTTGTACTTCAATGGGGGATGTACTTTATTGAATCGCTGGCATCTATGATCCTGTGGTGTTCATTGGTCAGTGTGTGTGTGTGTGTGTGTGTGTGTGTGTGTGTGTGTGTGTGTGTGTGTGTGTGTGTGTGTGTGTGTGTGTGTGTGTGTGTGTCGTGTACGTGAGCTCCTCTGTGAGTTTTAAAGTCTGTTGAGTAGCAGGCCCACTGACCTTTACTGAAAACCCTTTTAGCGCTTTCCCGTGAGGTGCGAGTCGTGTTTTATCCACGGCCGCACAAACGGAAGACGCGCTACATCTGGATCCAGACATGACATCAGAATTTGAGTCAAATACATCTGCCCTGTATCACTTCTGTGCAATCTGCCATTGGAGCTAGGTCTTTCAGCTTTTGAGCCAGAGCTTCAAATTGTGTGATGAATGAGTTCTAAAACCATTTGTTGTCAGTCTCCTGCTATTCCTGGTCAGAAACGTCCAGAAGACAAATACCTCGATAAAATAATAGCGACTAAATCACAAGATGTGAAACGATTTGATCCACAAAAACAACTGAATGAGCAAAACAGGATTGACAGCAGTAGAAGGTGCCAGTTGTGATCTGGAATGTTCGGGGAGTCAAACATGTGTCCTAGAGCGGTGAGAGTCATATTATGCCCTTATGGCTGAGAGTGTTTGTGTGGTTCCTGGCTTCTTGAATACATTACTGACACATGTACATGTTACTATAGTTAACACAGGAGCCACAGGCGATTTGAAGCTAATATGAAGCTACAAGCTTTGCTTACTTTCCCAGAATTGCAAAGCGTCACGTCAAGTCCAGTAACGACGCAGCATCTGAACTGGATCAGCCGGTTGCCGTCAAACGTCAGGCCCATGCATTTGGACCGCGTGACCCGACCCGGTGTCAAGGCCGCCGCGCCGTTATTGACGAGCTGCGTTCAGGGTCTTTTAACTTCCCCGCGCCCTCGCTCCATCCCCTCTGCCATTAATCCCCTCTTCTCCTATCTCTTTTGATCTTCTGCTCGTCTCCTCAGCCTTTGCCGAAGCACTTCCTGCCCCCTCTTCTCCTCCTACTGTACGCCTGATTTTCTCTTCCACTCCTTATTTTCCTGAGTTCAGGCGTAGCCCTCTCCATGGTAACGCCGTCTCTCATTCTTACACACATTTTCTCGCTGTCTCTCATAATGCTGCCCTACCCTGAGCTTTATCGCTGCATCCTCCCCCTATATGCTCTCCCTCCCCCCGTACCCTCTCGCTCTCTCTCCCTTCGTCTCTCTCTCTCTCTCTCTCTCTCTCTCACGCGTTCGCTCAGCCTCTCTTGCCTCGGCAGCTCGCCTACTGCTAATGCTGCACTACCCACTGGCTGCGAGATGTTCACCCCAGCTTGTAAAGGATCTGCAGCGGAGCCAAGGTAAGGCAACAACACAAAACTAGGCGCCAAATGACTGATGTTTATGTTGTGAGTCTGTGTGTGTGTGTGTGTGTGTGTGTGTGTGTGTGTGTGTGTGTGTGTGTGTGTGTGTGTGTGTGTGTGTGTGTATGTGTGTGTGTCTGTGTGTGTGTGTGAGTGTGTGCGTGCATACGTTTGGATCTGTGTGAGAGCTGTCCAGCTGAAATAAGTACCTGTCACGAGTTGCCCGTTAGTCTTGTGATTTGCACAAACATCAAATCAAAGCAATTTCCCATTTCCAAAACTTGAATGGAGCGTGCGTGTCTGTAGTTGTGAGGCGATCGGAGCCCGGTGCCACGCGACTTGTCTCTCGTGCAGCACTGCAACGGTGCTGCAACGTGTGCCATGTTCTCTGCCGGCTCATGACACCGTGCTGTGTGTAAGCGTATGCGTTTCACTGCAGAGAGATGCTGATGCTGAGTGGGGGCATAAAGTTGGATCTGAGCGGATGTGAGTGGGCGACACCAGCAGCTCTGCTTAATACTTTCGTCAATCAGCTTAATCCACTGTAATCGAATTTCAAGGCAACAAAGACCATGTCTGTTTTACCATAATGAAACCTTTTAGTCTGTTTATTTACTTATGATATCTAATTATTCACTTTACGTTTTACTCACTGAGCTGCGCTTTTCGTTGAAGCTCTCTCAGTATGAATGGCTGATAATTGGCGACCTTGGAGTATTTACTTACTTACTAAAGCGCTGAGACCTGAGCCCATGACCTGTAAAGGTAAAAAAGCATGACACAGCAGTCTCAGGCTGAGATGCTGCACGCTGCTGTGTCAGGTGGACGCTGGCCCGTGCCGGCAGCTCGCTGCGTTATCTGCACCTCATTCCAGCTCAAAATAGACGCCGGCTAATCGGTGCCTCTCAGCTGGACTGAATTCAGGGTTCGACGTGTGCCACAGGCTCATTCTGATCTTAGTCTGTGCTGCAGCTCTGCTGGAGATGCAGCAGAAGCCTGTCCCTCGTTTATTACTTCTTAACCTCAGCTGTCCTCAGTACGTTTTCACTCCTGGCGATTTATTATGACCTGAGCAGGGTTAAAGTCAAACACCACTTAAACAGGACTTTACACATCCAACACCTCCTCTCTCTCTCTCTCTCTCTCTCTCTCTCCCTCTCTCTCTCTCTCCCTCTTTCCTCAGTCTTCTTCATCTAATCATTATTAATTAGGTTCAATTAACCCATCCTCAATCTGTTGATGATTCCCCACTCCACCTTCCCCTCGTCTCTCTCTTTTCTCCACACCTCCCCGTGGCACGCGATCCTCTGGCCTTTAAGTCTCATCTTCTCCACCTGCTCCTTCTTTCACCTTTTACAGTCTTTTTATTCGCCGGTAAATGATTCTAAACATAAACCGTATCCTCTATTAACCTGCATCCTACTCCCACACGAAGGTCTGTCATGAGATCAATGCAAATTTTGATAGAGTGTCACATGAGTCACCAGCTGCAGATGGGATTTACTTGAAGCTGGTGTTTGTCTCTGTGTTTTCCCATTAGATGGGGAACAAAATAATATGAGGAAACTGCCTTGTTCTCAGTGTACGTCTGATTAAGTTGTTCCTGTGTGGGCTGAGCAAAAGACATTTTGTTTGTGCTTGAGTCTTGAGTCTGCGCGCCGCTCTTCACGACCCTCCAGATGTGTGCGGAAGCAGAGATGCAGATTTAACCATCTCGCTTTTCTCTGATCAGCGTCACGTGAACGAGTGAACAGCAGGGACAGCGGGCGTGTGCGTGGATTCCCGTCATGGCTTGTTCATTTCTGTGCATGAACGTACTTGTCTGCATCTGACTGCTTTGTGTTTGTATTTGAAGTGTGTGTGTGTTTGTGTGTGTGTGTGTGTGTGTGTGTGTGTGTGTGTGTGTGTGTGTGTGTGTGTGTGTGCGTGTGGGTGTGTGTGTGTGTGTGTGTGCGTGTGGGTGTGTGTGTGTGTGCGTGTGTGCGTGTGGGTGGGTGGGCTTGCTGTCACTTTTGCTAAGATCCTCCAACAGAATGAAGAACTGTGAGAGGAAAGAAAAGCAATAAAAATAGAATTCACACAAAAGAAAGCTTTAGTGACTGACTGAAGATTATTAACTCTGAGAAGATGTAACAAGAGAAATCTCAGAATATGATGAATGGCTCCATGCACACATTGTTGTGCTGGTAGTGTCACAGCAGCAGCTGAGGGTGAGCTTGTAAAAACTCGGTTAAAGGATCCATTATTCCACTTTTATGGTACAAGGCCTTGATGCCCATGCACTTCAAACTTAAATGCTACTAAATTATGTTTTGGCTTCTGAGTTATTACACAGGTAATACTAATTCAAATTCAGAGGCTAACTTTGAGCTGAATGGACTAATTACTATATTTACTGTACGCAGCTGTGATTCACCCGACGTGTGCTGGTTCCGTAGACAAATAAACGAGCCGAGACGCATTTACAAACATTGTTCAGCTGATTTGCTGCCTCTGTTTGCATGTGATTATCATTGGGCGCGTGTTGGTTACGGTAGATGCTGATGGATGTGGTCGAGACAGGAGCCATTAAAGCGGCGCATCAGCTCGGTCTCTAAATCAGCGAGCCTCCTGGAAAACCTCACATGACTAAGTAACCTATTAGAGTCACAGGGGGGAGGGAGGGTTGGAGGAGGAGGAGGAGGAGATGGATGAAGTGGAGGAGAAACGTCCCCCATGTCCATCCAGGCTTATATCACCCTCCTGGGAATCCATCTAATGACTTAATACCTTATTACATGGTGGCGACGGGCAGAGAAGGAACAAAGCTAATAAAAATAGAAAAAAAACAGAGGGACAACTGTAACGAGAATGTGAAACGAAGGAAACGAGGGAAACGGCAGCAAATTGAGGGAAAAAGAAGTTGATTTCACACATATGGCTTCAGTAATCATTCTCATTCATCCCCTTCACCCACTGCGTTAATATTGAAAAGGTCACTTCATTCGCCCAGGTCTAGGACATATTTCTCACCAATCAGATTTTCTTTCTCCTCCGTCGCTCTGGTTCAAGTTATCTTGGTTTCATCTGTGCATTAAATTGTCTTCTTCATTTGCTTCATCGTTTATCGTAATTCCTGAACGTTTCCTGCCACCGGTTTGTCAGTGGAGGCTTAAAGTCGGGCCTTAGAACGTGGGATGTTTCGTTCGGTGGATTGAGGACAGCTGTCACAAAAACGCCCCTCGCTTCCACCGTTTACAAAGCGGCGGTTATACAGACCCAAACTAATCCCATGTTTTAATTGGATTATGCGCAAGCTGCAGTTTTTAAGAACCTGTGAAAACAAATATCCCGTCAATCTGCCCTGTGATGTCGCGTTTAGTCACAGTTTATTTCTGTTTTGGCACAATCTGTTCCTCACCCTCTCTTTCTCGCCTCCTTCTTACGAGAGCGGGCGTGCAAACACACACACACACACACACGCACACACACACACACACACACACACACACACACACACACACACACACACACACACACACACGCATTAAGTAGTTACTTGTGCTCACGTACAGCTTTGACATGAGTTCAACAGTTGCAGAGCTGCTAGTTTTAGCGGGTGGTGACAGGACGCACTAGAAGCAGTGAGAAGCGATGAGGACGCGGCTCCGAAGGCGACGAGGTTCTGGAGAGCTGACTAAAACAGGGAGAACTGTCATACGAACACAGCTCCACAACATGACGCCAGAGACTACACTCATTCTCTGACGCACTCGTGTGATGCTTGGTCACGGCCTGGCGTTAAAGTGACGCTGCGACATGTTCGTCTCTGCTTTGGAGGAAACGGCGCGGTTCATTTTGCAGAAACTCACACAAACAGTTTGGTTGAAATAGGGGTTCCGGTGTGTGGATGTTCTCCTCTGTTCTGCTGTGGGGACGAGGAAGCGTCAGTCCTGTTGGTCTGGACCAGACTGGGCAGAACGTTCAGTAACAGTCAGTCAGCGCTCTCACGTGTGGTGTTTCACTGTGGTATTTACCAACAGGCCGGAGCAACGCAGCGAGGCTTTTCAGAGGCCTCTCTCTGGAGGAGCGACTTCCACGCGGCCGCTATTGGATTCCAGACTGGAAAATAGGACATTTGCCCCGAGCCTGCTGAAATACCAGGTCCTCTGCTGATTTGCATCCCTCACATTTCCTGCAGGGAACGTTTGTACCTGCTTCAGTCTGTGTTCGTGTTATTATGCTAACACACAGTAACACCACATGCAGCGGATTACATCCTGTGATATAAGATATGAGCAGAGCCTCCTCTCTGCGGATCAGGCCTCCACCACAGCCATGATCAGGTCCATCTGTGTTCAGGTCCATCTGTGTTCAGGTCCATCTGTGTTCAGGTCCATCTGTGTTCAGGTCCATCAGTGATCAGGTCCATCTGTGTTCAGGTCCAGTCGTGTTCAGGTCCATCAGTGATCAGGTCCATCTGTGTTCAGGTCCAGTCGTGTTCAGGTCCATCTGTGTTCAGGTCCATCTGTGATCAGGTCCAGTCGTGTTCAGGTCCATCTGTGATCAGGTCCATCTGTGTTCAGGTCCATCAGTGATCAGGTCCATCTGTGTTCAGGTCCAGTCGTGTTCAGGTCCATCAGTGATCAGGTCCATCTGTGTTCAGGTCCAGTCGTGTTCAGGTCCATCTGTGTTCAGGTCCAGTCGTGTTTAGGTCCATCAGTGATCAGGTCCATCTGTGTTCAGGTCCAGTCGTGTTCAGGTCCATCTGTGTTCAGGTCCAGTCGTGTTCAGGTCTATCAGTGATCAGGTCCATCTGTGTTCAGGTCCAGTCGTGTTCAGGTCCAGCCTTTCGGCCACGTCAACCCCGTCCGACGCCACTGCCCCTGTGCTGGACTGTTGTTGCATTTATTGTGAGTTCGTACGGTGTTTGCAGTCACTGAACTAGACTCTGATTCTGAACCAGACCCTGCCTTGTGTTTACCCTGTGAATGTCACAGCCTTCCATGTTACAGCACCGCTCATCAGAGTCAGGTACAGACTCTTTTGAGTTATCAGTCCCGTCTGCAGCGAGGAGGAAGGGCAGCAGGAAGGACACTCCCTTAGATTCCTACGCGCTGGCTGCAGTGACTTCATCTTTTGTTATTTTAATTCTTAAGTTGCACAATAAATGACAGCTGCGTGTGTGTGTGTGTGTGTGTGCGTGTGTGTGTGTGTTTTATGTGCTGGTGTGTGTGTGTGTTGTGGTCGGTAAGCACGAGTTAAAGAGGACTGCACTTCCTACAGCAGCAGCCGTTGCAGCTGTATTTTGATTATGAATACGAGTGTGGGAAACAAAGTCACTGTGTCAAAACAGGAGCGTGCGGTCCCTCCCCGCCTCGCTCCTCCCCCCCTCCCCCCTCCAGGCGCGCATACATCAGTGCACCTGTGTGCGACGCGCCGGGCCACTTGTTCTGCTGCGAGAGCCGACGAGCGAGCGGCGCGTCAGGAAAGTGCGTGACTCGCAGAAACGGAGGAGGGCCGGAGATAAAGTGGGGGAGAAACAGGGAGGGCAGGCGGAAAAGGGGGAGGGAGGTGGAGAGTCGGGCAAAAGTGCAGCGTGAAGAAAGAGAGAGTGACAGCGGAGCACGCGCTTCCCGGCGGAGACGACCTCAGCGCGAGCGCTGCTGAGATCAGTTTGGCAAAATGCTGAGGAGGAGAAGCGTGTCCTTTGGAGGCTTTGGATGGTATGTGGCCTGTTTCATTTGTGTAGTCCGTGTGTGTGTGCACGTGCTTGTGTGACTGCACAAGTTCGGAGTTGGAACAATGCACATTGTGTCGCTGAAGTGTGTGTTTGATGCTGCTGTTAGTGTTAGTGCAACTGGGAACTTTTCACATAAAGGAAGGATGGGTGGAGGCCTGACATGTCACACCTCTGACACGGAGGTGCGTGTGTGTGTGTGTGGTTTGTGTGTGTGCATGTGCGTGTGTGTGCGCGTTTGTGTGTGTGAGTCTGTGTGTCTGCGTGTGTGTGTGTGTGTTTGTGTATATGTGTGTGCATACATGTATGTGTGTGTGTGTCTGCGTGCGCATGTGTGTGTGCGCATGTGTGCGTCTGTGTGTGCATGTGTATGTTTGTGTCTGCGTGTGCCTGCGTCTGTGTGTGCATGTGTGTGTCTTTGTGCTGTGCTGTCATCACACAGGCATTGATTACAATCATCAGGCTGCCTTACAGTACGTCTGCTGTTACTTTGACCACAGCTTCTACCAGTTAGGATCCCATTCTCCACTGGTGGTGGGCAGGTTTCCCATAATGCAGCGCTGCTGTGGAACCTATTATGCACTGCTCACTCGGGTGAAGTGTTTTCGTGCCGGCTCCTCTTGCTGGTAGTTATTCTGACAGTGAAGTAGTGCTTCCCAGCACTTGACCCTGATAGCGGAGCTAAGACTCCGTATTCTACAGTAGCTACGGTTCAAACTCCTCGAGGCCGCCAGAGATGAGCAGCAGCATCTTTGATTAGTCACACAGTTAGTTAGTGGCCGTTGTTTCTCATAATGATAAAAACAGAATGATTCCAGAAAAATTGACAGCTTCCAAAATAAGTTATAACTCAATAGCCTTCACTCTGCTGCTTAAATATTGATCTTTTTCTTTTCAGTTTCTTTGCTCAGCTTCAAAGATGAGCAATACTAAATTTTTGGTTTTTAGTATTAAAAATATTGTACTTCTATTAATACATCATGACAAGCTGACACAGTTAAAACTAACTGTAAAATGCAAATCCACTGATGTTTTTCTGTGGTGTCATGCAAACATTTTCACATTCGGACCTATTCGCTAGAACCATCGGCCCAACAGCTGTTTTAAAACACCTCACTTCTCATGACTCTTTTTTTTTTTTTTCGCTTCTCTTGTTGCCGCAGCATCAATGATGGCGTTACGGTGACGAGTCTGACCCTGGAAAACATTCAAATTCTATTTAAAAACAGTGTTTGTACAATATGCAAGTGTGTGTCTGCCATGAGTGAGCGCATTTGCATGAAACAGATTGGATCAGCGGCGACTGTGTGCCTACGAATTAATGGGGTTAAAGAAACACACACACACACACACACACACACACACACACACACACACACACACACACACACACACACACACACACACACACACGTACACAGTTGCTAATAAGGTAAAAACCTATTAGCAACTAAGACTTTCCACAGACTACACTTCACCTGCATCACCGCCGATGCACTATTTTTATGATATTAGCAGTAAACAACAGACGCAGTACGTGGTGTTTTTACATGTTTTCAGTATGAACAGCAGCTACTGAACTGTGAGCAAACTCTCACCTTGTAGCGCTGTAAAGTCACTGATCTGCCTCTGCTCCGGGCTCTGGGTGAACCAAACATATCTTATTGACATTTGCCCCAAATACTAAACGTGTCGCTATTTCAAACATTATTCATGTAAAGCTGCTGTGAGTTATTTTTGTGGTTCATAACAGAATTTACGATGGCCAATAAAATGCCCTGATGCCTTATAACCATTGCACCACACAGAGATTGGGCTGTTCATCCGACTCCACACCCACTTGATTGCAAAGTCCTCTGATGTTCACTTAAAGAATGTATTTGCTGCTCTTGAGCAAGAGCCATCATCAGTAATGTTCCTGCGTCTCTCTCATTCCAGGATCGACAAATCCACTTTGGCCGCACTCAAAGCTCGGTAAGTTCATCTTTTCATCTTGCTTTGTGGCATTGCTCCGCTCTTGAAGGAACCTGTTGTGTGGTGTAAACATAACGTACATCTGATCACGAATGAGGCCACGACCGCTCAACCTAAAAGCTATTAGCCGCATGAAGCTCATAAACCTATTTGATATCACACTGATGGATTCTGACTAAAACCTCAGCAATCAATTTAAAGTTGAGCTCCGCGCGAACACACACGTCTAGAGATCGATGGGGGCTCGCGCTGCGCTGAAGGCGACTAAAAACGCCTCGCGGCCATTTTTCTCGGGTTCAGCTTCTGCTCCATCGCTGTTTACTCTGCATCCGCTGTTGCGGGAGGAGCGTTTGTCATTGAAATCTGTGGCCGTGGTGAGTGGGAACCCGCTGCCGTGCGCACAGAGCCGTGTGTTTGGTTAAGGTGGAAACCCTGGTCCCTGTTGTCCACACACGCTGGTCTCGCCCGGCCGTACAGCGACTCTGAGCTGTGGTGTGTTGCTCCATCATTTGCTTTATTGATGTTTGAGACGCAGCGCACGGTGGGAATTAGATCTGCAAACAAACGAGTTCAAAACACGATTGTTTGTTTGTTTCTTTATGCTGTAAAACCAAAGTATGACGATACTTTGACTCCACCGCGAGTCAAACACATACTGATTAATGATCATGATCCCAAATAACAGCTCTATACAAAAATCCTGCATTACAGTGAACATCATGTGAGACTGAGGACCTGCTTCGTGTGATCTTTTATGCGTGAGCAGCGTCTCTTTGTTACAACATACCACTGAGAAGCTCGGCTAATGGAGGTTGCCGTAGCAATGAGGGGTGAAGGGCTTGTGTGTGTGTGTGTGTGTGTGTGTGTGTGTGTGTGTGTGTGTGTGTGTGTGTGTGTGTGTGTGTGTCTACAGAGACACCCGCAGCCTCACGCTATCTTTCCACCTAATCAAAGGAAAGTCATATTTGTTCTCTGTAATTTATTTTGCACAACAAACATTTCCCAGATGCAGTTAAATCCCCAAGGAATGGAAATGAAGCCAGAATGTTTGCCCTGGAAACAGGGCAATCTTTTGTAACATATAGATTCAAGTTAGAGTCAAAATAACGCAACAAGCAGCAGACAGATGATAGCTTTTTTTAGACCACATTTTAATTAAGTAAATTAAGAACCAAGTATTAAAAATTGGGGTTGTTTTGGGAATAGAATGGAGCTATATTGAGATTTGTATTCACAGCTTGATGATTAGTCGAGCAGCGTTTGATTTTTGTCTTTTGATCTGATCCTAGTAAACTACAACTTCTACCTTCTCTAGTTAAGCGTTCAAGTTCAAGGTCACTGTGGTGTGTGTGTGTGTTGATGGAAGTCCAAGTTAAACATGATTAATCTGGAGCATGAATGTGTATTAGGAACTGGGGCTGTTAAGGCAACCGTGGTAACATACTAAAGATGTAGGGCTCAGACATAAAGCATTAAATCACTGACCACAACTCTTATCTGTGGTGATCTCACGCACAGAAACACACCCACCGCTCCCTCGGTGCCTGACCAGGTGTCATTAGACCGTCTGCTCTGGAGTAGCTCTGAATATGAATGAGGGAGTCGTGACTCCTGCTGGAGCTGCAGCCCTGCCCGAACGCTGTGCACACACACGCGCACGAGGGATCATGTGTTTGATCCAGGTGTTAGATGTAAGAAACGGAGCAGAGTCAAGAAAGGGAGCAAAGAAGAGATCACTCTCTTTGCTAACACTGGAAGTTATGATGGCTCCCACTGTGAAACTAATACAGGAGACGTGATTGCATGGACGGAGGAGTGAATTTATTATCAGTCATGGGGGAGACGTGAAGCGGTTGATGCGGTAACAAGAAAGTACTATAATTCTCTCAAATCCATTTAGGACCCGTCCACGCTCCGAGTAAAAATACTGAGTTAAGTCTCTGCAGATGCACAAAGCAGGAAAATAAAAAAGGAGCCTGGAAAGAAGTGAGAAAGAAGAGGAGAGGAGAAGCAAAATGAAGATGGGGACAAACGCGTTCACGGCTCATGGGGTGATACAGTACCTGCTGCACGGATGTGCCGGGGCCCACAAACACGCAGCTCCAGGGTTTCCGTCTCTGAATTTGAGCCCATTTCACCGCCCCAGCGGGGGGTCTGCAGACCCCGTGCAGCGGGTTATTAGGGAGAATGCCGCCACAAAGCGAGAGCACGGCGAAAAGGCGAGCGAATGGAAATATCAGATGCTTTAAAATGTCTGCGGCTGCGGGGTGTCCGATCAGACAGACGGGAGGCCGGCTTTTTGTTTTTTCCTCCTCAATCTCCCGTCCGCGCCCTCGCGTGCCCTCAATTCACAGCGAGCTCGTTTCTCTCCTCGCTCCAACTTTGGCCTCCTCCGACTCCCGGCGTCCCCCCCCCCCCCCTTGCCGTGCACACAATGTCTCATTAATAACGGCATAATCAAACCCGCGCCCGGCCAAAAGAGCGCGAGCAAACATACGCATCTGTTTAGTCTTGAAGTGGCGGCGAGGGCGAATGAATAATATAAGTGGGCAAACAGGCGCCGCGGAGGACAGAGAGGAGGAAGCGCGGCGAGGAGAGGACGGAGGTTCGATCGCATCATCTTACAGACTGTACAGACTGAGCGACGATGCCCCGAAAGCTGTGGTGAGTGCGTTTTTACACACGCCTTTTTTTGTCCTGACCTATTAAACCAAACCCACACCTTCTGTTGATTTAGAAGTCTAATGTGTGATTTGGGGCGAGGCCTGCAGCATCTTTTAATACGCTGGACACCCACAGTGTGTGATTGTAGTTATTATATGTGAAAATGACGAGGGCTCGTGGCTCCATTGATCGTCCCAGGGTTGTTTTAATGGGAATCTTAAATCTTTAGGGATGTGCAGCAGGTGACGTCAGATAGAGGAGAATGGAGCAGAGGCGAATAAAACCCATGTGCACCTGTTAATTCAGGATATTTGGTGACTGGGGCTATAAAGGTCACAGGCTATTGTTTTCTTTGGAGCTATTGACTCTTAATCACTTGTCTTTAGTCCAGCCTGTCTTACCCTCACGTCTTTCTCCATCCACCAAAAGCAACTATTTGCTTCAACATTTCCAATTTTCCCGATTGTTTCACCTGCTGGATTTTCTATGTGAAAATCGCCTCCCTCACTCGCGTGCGTGCGCGGGCGGGCGAGGGAGTCCTCCGCCAGCTGCTGCTAATTAGACGCTGATTCTTGTCGTACACCGTCCCCATCCGCCTCAGCCCCTCCTCCGCTGTCTCCTCGGTTCAAACGCGGCAGCTGCTTTCGCATCTCCAGAATCGGCCCGCGGCCAAACCCACACGCGTCCTGGTGCCGATTTGTGGCCTAATGTTGCATTTAATTAATCACTCTGCTGCTACGCTCGGAGTCTAATCGTACATTTGTATGTGGCTGTGCCGCTTTTAAAGGTTTATGATTTAAGACATATATGAAATGATATGAATTATTTAGAAGAAAAGTATGATGAGTTGTTTAAAAAAGCCCCCCCCCCCCCCCCCCCCCCCCCCCCTCTCGTGCTGTAGCCTAGTTTTTAGTTTTTGGGGCCAGATGTAAATGTTATCTTCCACCATCATCATGGAAAAGAACAACTGTGCTGCTGCTTTTTCAGGAGCCTGGCACTAATCCGTCTGCTCAGCACCTACAGTATATTGCAGGGAGTTATGGCGAGTTGTGACTGCTGGACAAACACAGGGCCAAACGTCTGCTGGTATCATATTTACTTAAGGCGATGGCTTATTAAAGCTCTGCTGTGCGGCACGTGGAGGAGCGGTGATTAATCACGCAGAGGTTGTGTGCAGTTGTAATGAGCCGCCCGCTTTATTGTGTTTTGCTTATTGGAAGCAGTTGTTGATGTGGAGCACACGGTCACTGTGCGTTATCTAAGCAGACGGGAGCCTGGAGGCAGGAGCAGAGGGGGAAAGAGAGCTGCACTAATGGAGAAGTGAAATTCAGTTAGGCTTTATCTAATACACAACTGCCCAGAGTGAAGATGCTGCTCATAACAAACACACACACATACACATACACACACACACACACACACAAACACACACACACACACACACACACACACCTACATAGGGTGCGGCTGACTCATAGTTTCAGTTTACTTTTTAAAACAATTGAACTGGCTTCATATGTGTTTTCACACTGAGCGTGTGTGTGTGTGTGTGTGTGTGTGTGTGTGTGCGTGCGTGCGTGCGTGTGTGTGCGTGTATGGGTGTGAGAAAAAGGTAGAGAAACCAAAACCACAGGTTTGCGGAAACTCTTAAAAGTAAAATGTGGGAAGTGGCAGAGCTCCACCCGTCCTCAGATGAGGATGTTGAGGTTCCCTTCTGTCAAACTACGTCTACTTTCTATGAACTTGACATACATTTAATATTTCTATAATAGTTCACTTACATCGTTTCATTGTTTCTTCTCATGTTTTTCCTTTTACTTAGAACACAGCTAATTACCGCAGGTCTGGCGTTATCTCTGAAGATGCAGATGCGGTCATGTAGAAGGTGACTTATGGTAACAGGCCTTGTCTCTGGTTAAGTTATTACTCATATCGGAAATTCAGAAAAGGGAGTGGCTACTTAAACCCAACATGCTCACTGATAACAGACTGGACCCAAACCCGCAGACTTGATCCACCTACATAAGTAAGAACACATTTAATATGAAAAGCAAAGGTTCCACGACAAAGTACACAATCAAAACTTACAAGCACAAAAAGTATCAAAGTATTGATGAACACAAAAATCAGAGTGAGAGGGAACTCACGATA
Organism: Betta splendens; assembly: GCF_900634795.4. Classification (NCBI taxonomy): domain Eukaryota; kingdom Metazoa; phylum Chordata; class Actinopteri; order Anabantiformes; family Osphronemidae; genus Betta; species Betta splendens. Next base: position 13,838,342 of record NC_040893.2, read on the forward strand.
CCAAATCACTGCTCTGCAGGAAGAATAGTTCAAGACAAAATGCCTGAACTGAAAATCACTGCTCAAACGGGCACAAACTAAGTTATAACATAAAAAGCAAAAGTAGTCAGGATCATAGAAAACAAACAATAACAAAGACATCTCCTCCAGGCTAGAAAACAAGGCAAGTTGTGAAATTATTCGATCTAAATAAAATGACATCTACTTAGTAATTTGCACGTATCTGCACTATTTGAAACAGTTTTGTTTTTTCACTGGCGATGCAAGCGTAGTCTGTAGTAAGACATTCTATTTAGACGCGTACTGTAGGAGAGGTAAAGGTCATTGTGACCACAAGAGGGCGCTGGCAGCACGGGTTTGCTGTTAAACCTGCAGCAGTCGCTCCGTGTAGATGCTGAAGTGAAGTAAAACGGTCAGCAGAGGGAGCTATTTGTCCACTTTCAGCCCATCTGTTAAATTGTCTACCTGATGAAGCTGGTACTGGTGCTGCACGGCTGCTATTCATGGGGAGAAAACAAACTATGTGTTAAAAAAGCGAAACGCCACTTCTACGCAGGCTGCATCCTTCGTCTGCATCTCACCGGGCAGGGCCTGAAACCCAGAGGACCTGCGGGTGCAAGACGGGCGCTCTGTGTATTTGCAGGCAAACTGTTTGTAGCAACCTATAGAGAGCTTCAGCTGTTGCCATGGTAGCGGAACTGATGATCATCTAAGGGATGGTCCAGTGTGGTTTATTACCATGGCGATAGGCCGTGTCTTGCCCTGCACACTGGCTCCTCATTGTCAGTGCATCAAAACATGACCGGTGGTGAGATAACCATGCTGGCGGTTGCCCATAGATAAGACACACGCATGACTCGCAACATGACACCTGCGCAAAGATGACGTTGTGCATCGATCCAGAGCTGCGACCTCTCTGTTGTGTTTCGATGCCATGCAAGGTTTCAGCAAATGAAGCAAGATTGTGTGTTTACAGATATGTTGAGGAGAGAGAGATTCAGGAAGGAAAGGTCAGTGTAGTGTCTCTAAGTGTGATGGGCTTTATGATGTGGACGAGAGCATGCTGTTATTAAAAATCCTTTTAAAGCAATCTCAAGTACATTTTGAACTAACCCCAACATAATACAGTAGGAAAAAACATTTTAGTAAAGGAAAAGCAGAGGCAGCGCTTCTGGGGTTATTCAGTATACACCCATAGTAATTAAAATAAAGGTAGTCTACTGATACGGTAGCTTCGATCAGCTTATCAAAGCAGATGCCACAGACTAAGTCCCATTCAGGCCACATTGACTGAAGTGCCATCATGAGATCAGGCCCAGATCTGGTTCACATGCCGTTTACCATGCTAGCAGTCAGCCACCACTGCCTGCTGGAAGCCAGATGTGGCCCCCACCGGTCTGCTACTGTATGTGTGGTGGTGGCGAGACGCTGCGCAGTGTTGACCTCACACTGGATGTGATCCAGCACAGGTCTTTAGCTTAGTTTCTAGTTTCTCAGCGTCTCTGTTGCTGCATGCGCCCTCCTGGTTACCCGTCCGGCCAAGCAGCTGCCTATTTGCCTCTGACTAATATTTACTTCTTGCCTTTTCCCTAACGCTACGCACTCAAACACACTCGCGCCGTCGGACTGATAAGCGCACCATCTGGACAGAGTGCTGGCTGTTAAGGGACCATAAAGCAGACCCTCACCTATTCAGAGGCAGAGGGAGAACAGCAAACAGCATGCGTGGAGTCGATCCTGACACACACACACACACACACACACACACACACACACACACACACACACACACACACACACACACACACACACACACACACACACACACACACACACACACACACACACACACGTGGCTGCACCCACACGCACATCCACATCATGACTGATGTAGGAGGTGAGAGGATCAGAGGATGTACCTGTTCTTGTTCCTTCATCTCCTCCGCCTTCACCGGAGGACGATGCCGTGCACAGATAGATTCTCCAACCTGCAGGCTGATGCTGCTGCAGCATGTTTCACAGACGGCTCATTGTTCACCGCAGCAGAGACATTAGACTGAACCAAGATCTCCACTGCTCCATATATATTTTTATGCAATTCAAAATCAAGGAAGTAACAAACCACAAAAAAAGGGGGGGGGGGGGTGTGATCCGTTGTGTGTCTGTGTGTGTGTGTGTGTCAACGGGTCTTGGGTGAAACTAACTAGGCCTTGCAGTGTTGCTGTTGGAAACGGAGCGCGAGGACGCTGTAAACGACGGTCTGTGATTGCCGCTGTTACTGTGCTGCACACAAACACTTGACATAAGCTGGCGGCAAATTACAGCCCATCTCTTTAGCATCTGAAAGAAAGGATGGCGACGAAGAGGAGAGAATAAGCAGACGGACGCAGAGAGGCTTTGACTGGGAGAGAGTGAGAAGGAGCGAGCAGAGAGTAATAGAGCGGGGGAGGGAGGTCCTTTAGCAGAAATATGGCAAACAGAAGGACGAGCAGGAAGTCAGACCTTCCCTCTGTCTTGTCCACTTCACACAGGGAAAAAGCTCTTCACACACAAAACTAGAGGGAGAGGAGGCGTGAGGGACGGAGGAGGAGACAAAGGGCTGGAGAGGTCATAAAACCAGGCACGGCCAGGCATGCTGTGGCTTTGAGAGCCTGTGAGGTCATCGGCAAACGCCTAAATAAAAGCCCGGACAGATGGCGGAGCACGGGGCCATACGTGTTCCTGTCCGTCGCCTGAAAAGGCGTTTTTAAATCATCAGTCCCTCCTTTTTATCTCCGTCTGTGCTGGATTCACTTTCCTTCTCTTTAGTCGAGATCCAAAGAGCACAAAGGAAAATCTGCACTAAAGGTGCACATTTGCCTGCCACACACACACACACACACACACACACACACACACACACACACACACACACACACACACACACACACTCACCATCCGACCGTGTCCGTTTTGTACCGACATCAGCGGAACGAGGCCCCGTCCTGCTTCGGCAGAGCATGAGCACCAATTCTTGTTGAAAGGAATAATTCATCTCCATGTGAGCGACGTGCAGGAGTGGCCTTAACTCGTCCTTCTGGGTTCGGCCTGTATATTTTGATAAAATGGTAATAAGCTGCGCTGACAGATCGGGGCAGCGCACCCCCAGGCACTACAAAACCAAATTGGGCTCCATTTTGCTCAAGATTAAAATCTCATTGTGAGAAAGATTTAAATAACAAGTGAAGAAAGAGGTGATGCGTCTGTGCCCCCCCCCGTCTGCTCTTCCTCCTCACCGGTTCTTCCTGTTCCTCACCCTCGTCTATTTTTAAGTGTGTGTGTGTGTGTGTGTGTGTGTGTGTGTGTGTGTGTGTGTGTGTCCGAGGGTCAACCAGCTGTCGGCGACATGCTAGTCAACCAGAGCAAACTGAGAAAGCAGGAAATTGATTTACCCGCCTGACGCATGACACCGAAGCCCCGGAGGGAAACGGGGGAAAGCGGCGCTGGTGAAAGGAGAGAGACGAGCTCATGTGGAAGCGCCGAAAAACCCCGAGCGTGCGCGAGAAAAGAGCGGCGCCGCTCGGCTGCCGCCGCTTTCATACTTGGGCCTGTCAGAAATCCATTTGCGGTGATTAGAGCAATCAGCGACAGAAGTGGCCGAACGCGGGTGCAGACGTTTGAGTGTTTATGTGAGCGGCTCAAACAGAGGTAAACAATTAGGCGGAAAATGGAGTGTGTGAAATTAATGGTCCGAGGACGTTGGTGGGGCGGCGCTGGAGTCTAGACGAGGCCGGCGCTCGTGATTAACAGAGGCCTGGCGGTGGTCTGACGCTCTAATCAGCGCTTTCAATAGAAACGGATGCGTTTCCTTTTCCCCCTCGCTCTCCTAGCGGCGGCGTCGCGCGTCTCTCATTTCTCCAAGTCAGTTCAAGCTCGCCGAGGATCACTCCTCGTCCCTGTTGGTATTGGTTTGGCTTCGGTCCCTCGCTCCGAGCTGCCGCAGCCCCCGACCCCCGCGACCCCGAGCGCGATAAGTGGTTTGGAGAGCGCACGGTGAGGCTGACGGATGGAAGCCCGTCCTCCGCCTTTTCCCTGACCTCCCTCTGCTGCTCCTGGTTCTCTAGGAGGACACAGGTGCATGTCGGCGTCTCTCACAGCTGATGCAGTTATGTCAAATCAGTGAATTTCCACAGATGGATGGACGACTGCGTGGATCAGATAGTGTCCTTTATATATGGAAGGGTGAGAGAGACACAAACACTCATTTGTGTAAATGGCTTCTAACATCTTTTACAATTACATGTAATTTCCAGTGGGACTGAAATCTTAATTTGTCAGTCAGTCGGCCATTAGAGCTGATGACACAGCTGTGCCGTCTGCAGTATTTCCTGGAACTTGTGTGGCACACAGATCTTTAAAGCACCTTGTTCTCATCTCCCCTTTGTTCTCATGCTCCGCTGCTTCTTCACACATGACAGACACACTCACACCTACACAGCACTGGTGACAACTCTATCACCGTTTCCTCTGTTTTTTTTTTTTTTTCCTCAATTACTGCTCTTGTTTCCCAAAGCTGTGATCCAGGGGAAGTGGAGTGCCGCTAACGCACATATGACACCCCCGGATGAATAAACTGACTCATCTTTCATAATATTTGTTGGTTGTGGATCAATCAAGTCTCAGTGTTTTCTGCAGACACGAACTCGGGGACACGTTTAGCGCCGCGGTTGCTTAGCAGCGAAGTTTGTTTCGTGCATTAACGCTCCACTGAGCAACTCAGGATAAGCGCAGAAACCAGTTCTCCCAGTCCGTCCCGAGTTCAGTCCCACCACAACGCTGCTCGGTTCAAAGTTTAATCGGCTTCATGAGTTCCTGTGTGAGAACACAGATTTGTCTTTATGTTCAGCTGCCTCTTAACGGGCTCACGTTCAATCTGTCATCTGATCTCGCTTCTTGCTGCTGGTGAGTCCGTGTTGGCCGTCGCGCGGCCACACGTTCCCCTCATCTCCTCCCTCTCCATCTGTCGCCTCTTGACAAACACATGGTGTCTTGTTTGGCCGACTCAGCGCGGCCTCCGGGCCCTCCGTGCTGCTCTCACGCGCCCAATGAGGTGCCTCCGCGATGGGACCGAACCCGTAAAACATGCACAGTGACAAGGTATTCACAACCCGTTAATTATGCAGAGAGAGAACGAGCGGGAGCTGCACACGAGTGTGTTACTGTTTTTGGAAGGACAAACTACAGTACAGTTTGATGGGGGGAGTCATTCAGGTCCAGCAGTAAAGCCAGCGTCCTCATTGATTCCTCCTGTTGTGGAGTATTGGTTAAAAGGGCACTGATCGAATATCAAAGGCTTAACCACTTCACGGAGGCGTCTCCTCGGTGAAGAACCAGCTCTGCTCTTTATTTCACACTAGGAAAAGCCAGCTGAGCTGCGCGGCGGGCCGCCGTCACAGCAGCTCATTAAAACGTCGCCGAATAATTGCGCAGGTTCTCGCAGCCCTCTAGCTTTTCTACGACAGCAAGGAAAAGAGACAGCCCCGCCACCAAAACAGCTGATTAGGCCCCAGCAGAGGGAACCTGAGTCGACCCCCCCCCCCCGTCTCCTCTGGCTGTAACTGTACTGTATGTGAAGAAAAAGGCAGAGTCAGGCGTCTGGGCCCGTGATGACAATAATACTAATAAAATATGGCCATAAGCGAAATAGTATTCTTGATGAAACGTAGGAGATTTCACACGCAGGCATCTTCTTTCCCACAAGCCAATAACTGAAGTCATCCGTGCCTTTGTTTGGCGTTTGGTCAGAAAATCTGCTGCATCAGAGCTGAACGGACTTGGATCCACTTTCTGTACGCGTGAGTCTCCGACGCTGCCTTTTGCCGCCGTTTGCCACCTCCTGCTGCCAAGTCTGGTTACAGTGCTGTAAACTCCTCCCACCGAGCTCAACTCGGATCTCTGCTTCCCACGTCGTTCGCCGTGATATACGGCGGCGCTGGTGGACGTGCGTACGAGTGTGATTACACTTCGCTCACTTCCCGTCGCAGTAACAGCGCGATGCCGTAAACCTGTCCCAGAGCAGGAATCCACCACCACCGTGTGTTTGGGTTCCTGCTTCATCACTGATATGGTCCAACAGTGACTTATGAGGCTTTTACATGTAAAAACAACGGTCGAGTGGGCGTGAGAACGTCTCCGATCACACAGATGATGCTTCACTTCACTTCAGGAGATGGATAGTTGGCATAGTTCATTATTTAATAGGGCTTGATTACAAAAATGAATAATAAAACTTTCCCACAACAACAACCCACTAAGTGATGCTTAAGTTACTGTTGTGACAAATGCATTTTGTCTTAAATAGCTTAAATACTAACTGCTGGATGAATGAGTGTGTGCGGTCGAGTGGAGGACAGATAAAGAAGAGGTGGGACTAAGTAGTAGATAGGCGTAAAGCGAGAAGATTAGACCCTAATTTCATGCAGTTAATCAGTCACAGATAACTGATTATTCAAAAAGGACGCGAACCGTGTTGAGATAATCAGGTCTAGATCTGTTTCTTCCAAAAACCACCGACTGCGCAGATCAGATGGGAACTCGTTGGTTCCTGAGCGCAGCCGCCGCTGATTCTGCTTTCATCGAGACCGAGCGTGAACCTCGGGTTAGACGACGGCAGCCTGGCGCTAACGCAGGTCCGTAACACTTCAGGTAACTTTAATTTTCTTTATCTGTTCACTACAAAACAGTGGCCCTCGTAATTGCAATTCTATAATCTGCCCGCCTTGATGAGAAGAAAGGGACGGCTGGAGGAAATACGCGGAGATTAATAGAAAATTACAAGAGCGTGAGAGGAGACGACAGCGAGGGGGATGAAAACAGGAACTGAAGAGACAAACAAACAGCACTGAGCCTCTGGAAAAGCTGAGAATGTGAGCGCCTCTTCAGCTCTGTGTGAACCACACACACACACACACACACACACACACACACACACACACACACACACACACACACACACACACACACACACACACACACACACACACACAGGCTGGGCTGCTGTATAGAAACCTTTGCCTCGTAGCTGGAGACACAGCTGATTACTTTAACTTACAGCCCAGACGCCCGTCTATCGGCTCCTGATCACGGCCCCGACACACAAATAAGGCTGGATTCCTTTCACCAGCTGCTGCCGGCAACAAACACGTCGGCGAGACGCAGCCAGACGCTGCAACAAAGAGAAACAAAGTCAATTACATTGATGTCTGGCTCCACATTAAAGCAGCAGGTAAAACAACCTTTGCTTATTGTGCGCGCGCCGCCTCCAGAACGTCGATGCAACGGTGGCACTCGTCAAACCGCGCTGTGTAAAATGCCGATACCTAAAAAGCTGCTGCTCTTTTCCACGCGTGAGCCATAAAAACACACCCACAAACAAGAAACGGGCAGCTGGATGATTTACTCCTGCAACACACTGCGGGACGCGGCAAATTGGAGCACGAGATTGACTTGGAAAAGGCCCCGAGCCGCGGGAGGGTGTGTGTCTGTGAAGGTCGACCGTTCCCGGGCTTGTGTGTGCAGCGTCTGAAGCGAAGCGGGACACGTGCGGCGTTATCTCGCTCGCTGACCGGGCACGGGTCCGACGTGCCTGGCTCAGCGGCGCAGGGAGCGGTCGGCGGGCGGCTCGCATCTGTTCGGCCGCCGGACACTTGAGAAGCTGTGAAGTGCCAGGGGAAGGGCCGCATGGCACCGCGAGGCGCGCACAAACGCACAAGTGAGACTCAGAAGGAATCTGTGACTTTACGCACGTGAGTGAGCGGAACGTTAAGTTGGCAGGAAGTTAATATTAAAAGTAATAAAGGCCACTAGGTCACCTCAGGTCAGCTTTCTAGGCACAAGCAGCCACACAGTTCACTCAAACTGTATGTACTGTAAGTTCAAATATTATATATAATATATAGTCATATATTACGTGACCTAAATAAGTATATTTATGATTAAAAAAAAATATATATATATATATATATGTATATTCAGCGTTTCTACAAGTGTCACGACCTGAATTTGTCCAAACCCTGGGTACAGACTCACAGGAACTGTGTCACATTGTTAAGCAGATGATTCAAACAATAAAGACTTGATCTACACTAATACTGTATGTTTGAGAAAAAAAAACATTATGCAGGTGGATGGGCTCTTATTGGCCCCGTATCTGTTGATGTTTGTTCAGGCAGAGCGCACCTTGAACAGTGTCACACCTGCGTACGTATGTGAGCGAGTCAGAGCAAGATGGAGCGGGTTTGTGTTCCTGTCGGTGATTAGATACAGGTGTGAGCCCCCACCCCCCACTGATGACGCACAACGGGACCCAAGTGACCGAGTGTGCAGGTGTGTGCGTGTGTGTTACACGCGTGTGCTGTGAAGCGTCTGCCACTTCGTCCACGCGAGCTTGTTTGTTTGCGTCTACACATTGTGTCGATCAGAAATCACAAAACCCACCAAGGGCGGGAGCCGCGGATTCGGCCCAGTCCTCGCGGGAAACAGGGGGATCGCAGCCTCAGGGGGTCCTTCGGGCAGATCCTCTGACAGCTGCTCGGTTGCCATGGCGCTGATCACACAAGACAAAGCAAAACATGAGGCGAGAGGCAGGACATTCAATTTCACTCATGTCGCCTGTTGAAAACTTCCTGTCTTTTTTCCACTCGGATGTTTTCTCTTGTCTTGAATGATGAATGCAGACGATTATCCTCTGTACAAGCAGCCTGAGACACAATCACCTCGTATTTATTATTGTCATCGCTGTCGTTTATATGAGCTGAACCAGATGCTCGGTGTCAGTGCTTGTGAAGCTCTCATGTCTGTGTCCTTGTTCTTTGTCATTGTTGCAATATGGAAATCTTTTATGTCAAGCTGACTTTATTGCACTGTACTAATAATTTACTAATACTAATAATTGCAGTTATATAATAATGAATTAATGGACTGGAGAAACTACTGATCTGCTATTAATATTATTCACGATATCATATCAAGATTATAACCTACTTCATAGGAACTTATGAAATTGTATGAAATTTGTTTCTTTTGTAAAAAGTGACCAGGTCAGTTTTACCACAGAACAAAGGGGTAAATGATTAACCTGCACGGCACAATGTCAAAAACAAGAAGGTCAATAATGCTAAGCGATGTCGGCAGAATGAATTCATCTAGTTGGTCCATGTCTTCAGCCTTTACACCAGCTGATTAGCTTGATTACAAAACAGGAAGACGAGCAGGCAGCCAAAAATGGAAGAGCAACACCTAAGATCAATAAGACCTAAGATCAATATATTCTGGGAAGAAGACGGTTGAAGCTGTGTTTACTGAACTGTCAGGAAACCGGAGGGGAAATGGGCTCTGCTGGAGGAGCACTAGCCTGTTGAAGAACAAGCAGCATGAACGCAGCTGTTAATGCGAAGGCCATGAAATAGCAACGAATTGGAGAAAATGTCTGGCAGAACGTTTTCAAAGGAGGCAAAGATGTTTGTCAAATAGAGTCTGTGCTGGAAAAAATGAACGTGAAATTAGTTAAAACCTGTTTTTCTATGCCTGTCATTTCATCTCTTAACATTTTTTGAGGCTACATTTCAATTCCGATGTCCTTGGCAACAGCACAGCAGGCTGATAAAGCTGTTTGAATTTAACACGGGGGGGCACGTGCATATGCGAGAGAGCAAGTGGGAAGGTGTGGGTGTGCATGTGCCTAGAAATGAAATCATGAAATCAAGCTTAGATAGAACAAGGTCAGGGAGACCAATATAAAGTTATTAACAACGTAGAAACAAGGGCAGAGAGGGATACTGAGAGGCATCCGGGGGAGGGGGGGGGGGGGGGGGAGGAGGAGGCGGGGGAGGTCCCTGTACCGGCTCCAGCCTATCAGGCAGAGACGGGCAGGGCTCCGAAGACATGAGGGAGGGAGCAGGGCAGCAGCTGACACAGAGGGAGAGGAAGCAGAGCATGCTAGTGAAGGAGAGAGAGGTGGGAAGGTAGAGGTAGGTAGACGGAGAGATGCAGCGGCACGGAGAGCGAGTCGACGGGGCCGTCTGCAGCGCAGCTCTTCATCCTCTCAGCAGGGATCAGCGCGTGCTATGGAGCTGCGGCGCACTGCTTTGCTGCAGGAGCAGGGGAGGCAGATAGAAGCCGCCGCTCACCTTGAACCGGACCCCCCCCGCGCCACGCTGGACCTTTAGGAGTACAATGACCGCGCAGCGCGCCAGCCACAATAGCAGACGTTTAATCCCATCCGCATCCCGTCGAAGCAACTTTTTGATCAGAGTCACGTCAGAGCGGTGCTGAACTACCGGCCCGGGACCGGATATCCGAAGCGGACCGACCCAGGACTGTGGCGTCCAAGCTCACCGTGGAACCCCGCAAAGCGGCGGCCAAGCAGGCGCTGCAGCCCGCCAGCGCCGGAGCTGGCCTGACCTTGGACCGACTGCCGCCAGAACCCCAGCTGGCCCCGGCCCGAGCCGCCGGCATGTCTCAGACCGGAGGACGGCTCCACAACAAGAAGGCCGGCATCCGGGCGGCCGTGATCCTGATCGGACTCCTGCACAGGTCCCGCAAAGCCAAAGAGAGGGAGAGGGAGAAGGAGGACGGCGAAGGGTGGGTGAAGTTTGTTGCATCATGTTGTCTGAAGCCAACGGCATGCTGGGTAGATAATGTGTGGCTGCGGGACGCGCAGACTGTCTGCGGCGCTGCACTGGGATGTCAAAGGAAAGTTTCAGGGGCTCAGCGCACTTCTGCTCCTCTGCAGTTTTATTATAGGCCCTTTTTATTCGTGTGCTCCTCTGTGTGAGTGTGTCTTGTTGACCGCATTTGTGTGTGTGTGTGTGTGTGTGTGTGTGTATGTGGGTCAGTGGAAATGACAGATGGGAAAGAGAAATCTAGTGTAGGTGAACGCTGGTGCGCTGTGAGTACAGAAGCAGAGCTGTGGTGAGAGAGAATGTGAGGGGAGAAGGTGCTAAACACACACACACACACACACACACACACACACACACACACACACACACACACACACACACACGCTCGTGAGGCTGATGTAACTGTTAAAGTTGTGTTTAACGCGAGGGAGCTCACATTCGTGGGTCGGGTGAACTGGCTGAGAGTTCAGTAGGTGAGAAAGGAGGACGCTGCTGCGCTGCCCACACGCCCACAGTAAACACGTTTATGACCTCATCCATCACGGGCCACAAAGGCCCCAAACAAAGAAAACACAGGTGTCTTCACGTGGAAAGGTCTTTCAGGCACATGCCATCCTTCCTGGGTTATATTTATTATCCTAATACGTGTTATTTCTAAAGCTGCTGGGATTTTCCCACCTGGTACCAGTGTGTGGAGCGGGCAGGGTCCAGGCTGCCAACACCCCCCGCTGAGCGCTAACCCTCATACTGGACAGACCTGTTCTGGCCGAGCTAACATTAGCAGCGTGCGCCTCCTCAGGGCTCGCGTGGTGAAGGCTGCGTGTGCTGCAGCGGTGGGCAGGCGTGAGCGCTGGTCTGACTGGTCCGAAACTGGAGCGGGGACGCGTTCAAAGACTAAGACGCGTCTGATGAGCAGCTTTGAATGGACTCTGGACCAAAATAGGCTGCAACTGCACATGAGCTTATCAACTGTGCTATTCAAGCAAATACCCCAGATCTCCTGGAGCCCCTTAAAGCTACACGTTCATTTTATATCATTATTCCATGATTCATTAAAATAATAATAAGCTTTTGTTGTGTTTAATCCCTGATAAATCTGATAATGTCTTTAATTAAAGGAGTGCATGAACCCACCTGATGCGAACACACCGTCAGACTGGAATGTCACAAAATGAATAAACAAACCGACCAAACCGGTTCATTTATTCAGTAGTTCAGGGAGCAAACACAACATTAGGAAGAGGTCAGTGGGGCCACAACAATTAGTTTTTGCCCGGGGGCTCTTGTCTTACTTTATATTTCATGCATGGTTTCGGTTCTACCACCACTGTCTCATGAAGTGATCGCTAAATACGCTGCTTTTCTTCTGCCGCCGGTTCTCACACCGGCATCATGTCACGTAGAGCAGCAGTTTCTGACAATGAATGGAAGGAAAACTACTACTCTGACTACATAATAATAGGGAAAACTGCACAGACTGCTACGATACAGGCTGTACATACTGTAGCGAATGTTTAATGGCTTTGGCTTTACATTAGAAAATTTCCCTTTTTAGAAACGTATTGTTTACTTACCCTCCATTAAGTTGATCATGACGAGATCAATGCCCCCCCCCAACCCCCATTGCATTAATGTTCTCCAGCTCATTTATCTCCAGCTGCAGACATGTCATACTGAATCAGCGCCTCTGTATGGTGCTGGTATGGCACGGTTGGTTTACATGGTGCTGTGTGCAGGTTTGGATGCACCCGTGTGTTTAAGAGGCAGAAAAGAAGCAATTTATGATGCCAGAGTGTTTTAGAGCCATGGTCCATAATCACCCATGGGGCTTCCTGTTCACACATAGTGTTAGCCCCCATTCATACACTCAAATCGCATAATAACTCATCTGACACATATAGCGGCTAACAAGATGACATACAGTACAGTACTTTACATGTTTTAATAAGTCTCCTGCCGGAGCCGCTCTTTTGTAAATGTCATCATTTAATTTGGGTTCTGTACGTCTGTGTTAGCGGCGGCGCAGTAACTCCTGCCGATGACGAGGACCCGGACAGAGACAGCGCCGGATACGGCGTGACCTTCGCGTTAAATTGGAGGTTTGAGGCTCACAAAAGAACGCCATTAAACGGCTCGATGTGTCCGAGCGACGCGGCGAGAGAAACGTGCACGCGCGCAAAGCGCAGCCGCCGTGTGCAAACGAAGCTGCCGGTGACTCGGGCAGCAGATGCCGAGCAGATGCTTCAAATTAGGGACCAAATCAAATTTATTTGCTGAAAGGCTTGATGCCAAAAGGCCGAGCTCATGAATGCAAAGTGATGGTGCTGCAGTTTTACATATTACGTTTACTTAAGGACACATACTGAAAATATTACGTGAAAATGCTGAGAAACACGCTGTTGCTTTGAGCAGCAGGTCTGCTTTTGGATCAAAACCCTCCTCTCTTCATGTATTTTATTGATGAGAAAAGTAAAGCTGAGAACAGACTTAAAAAACGGGCTGATGGCTCAGTTACTAGTCAGCTTCCACAGACGGAAAAGAGACAAAATATCAGTGTCTTAGACGACTCTGTCACGGTGTGACAAGCCCTTCATCTTGGTAAATGGAGCAAAAATCTAAGGACACGAGTATTGATTTCAGAAAGTCGTCCTCTTCTGCTACAATGGCTGTAATTAAGGGAGAGGTGCTGCAGCTGGTGCAACATGACAGTTATCAGCGTTTCCCGCTCGGATGTCTGTTCCACAAAAAGCCTCGTCCTTGTAAAGCATCATCTGGGAATGGATGGAAACGCGGGACGATAGCCAGGTCGCAGTCAGAGCAAAAAGCCCGTCGTTGTTCAGCCGCTCTGTGACCTCCTAACAAAACGACTGCATGGACTTAGAATGCAGGCGCAGCAACAGGTCCGGCGGCGGCGACTGGTCGGGGACAAAACTGGCAGCTCTGAGCTCATAAGAACCAGCGTTCTGGTGTCGTGACATCCCTGCTTTGGAGCAGATTTGTCAACGTTCTCGAGTAACTTAGTAAAAGAATTACTCCAACAAACAGAAGAGAACTATGTCTGTGTCAGTCTGATGCACAGTACTGCGTAGCTCACTCTGAAGTAGATTGTGTATTTATGCGTAACAACAGCTAGACACGTGTCTTTATTGGGTAATTTACGCGCTTTAGGATGACGACTACGGCCTTCGGGGGACGCTCATTAGCGCAACGCTGACTCAGCTTAGCTGGAGAGTAAATTTCCTAAAAGGAGGGAGGGCACAACCTCTAACATCATCCTACATCATGACATCATCGGGGAACGGAGGAATACTTTCCATTCATCATTGTAAATGGAGCTCCCCACAGTAAGGCCGCGACACGTACAGTAGCGTGTGAGTCCATGTAATTAGATGCAGCTCAGACGGTCTACAGCAGCTCGGTCCAGGTCTGACCTGGAATAAACCCTTCGCATTCGTATCCCTCCAGGAGCAGTGGCTTCTCTGGACGCCTTCGTGCTGCGTTGTTTCATCCTTTCCTCCTCCTCCAGTTTTCATCCACTGACTCACTCCGGTTTCCACCGCTCTGTTTTTCCTCTCAATTACTCCCTCGTTTACATTCCCCTTGTTCTTCTCCCGCGTTCCACTTGTTGTGTGATTAGGAGCCACGGGGGATGGCTGAAGCAGAGCCGCGCACTGAAAACATGCACGCGTTTGATTGCACCCGAATTCACATGTCACTTTGCCGTCACTCGGCACAAATGTGTGTCTGTGTGTGCGACGGGCGGCCGGGTTTGGGGTCTAATGGGCGAGATGGTGTTGTCGGCTGTGTAACAAGTGTCCAGAGACCCACCTAAGCTGCTCCTATTTGCCCGGCGCTGCGCTGGGGATTGGGGGCTATTTTTAGCCAGGAGAGATTCATTTATTATCTGGCGCCATACCTCGCTCCGTGGCCTTCTCTCTTTCAGCGATCGCTCTGACGCGCATTCGTCCCGCGCCGCTCCGTCTTCATATCTATCGCTCTCCGTTCCTTCAGGACCTTTCAGCTTTCGTTTGGGCGTCGTTTATCCCCAAGTGGTGGCGCAGGGTGAGAAGAGAGGTGTTCGTTGTCACATGACAGATGCTTGACTCTATTTTTTTTTTTCTCCTTTTTCATTTCGAGGCAGAGAGACTGGAGGAGATTAAACTGATAAAGAGGAAGTGATTCCCAGAAAATGAATAGACTTAAATAGGATTTATGGCTTTTCCAGTATAATGGCCGAGGCAGATGATGTAGACAACGTTGTCTTTCACTGCAACAATAATAAGACTAATAATAAAATATAATGTACCCTTCACCTTTTAAGAAAAATTCCAAGGTCAACAAAGAAGCCGTTGTCAGTGTCCCTGTACGTCATGGTCTCTTGACACTGATTGTGTGGAAGCGGTAAAGCTTTTTCTTCAGTGTAACCTTGTGCTACATTGTGAGGTGTTTTTCTTTTTTGTCAAGATGACGTTCATAGGATTCCAGATGTGCAGGTTTGTGAAGTTTAATGTTCCAGTCCACGGTCGCGCTGGTTCCACTCCGTATTCACCCTCGGGGAAGCGGGCGCACCGCAGTGTAACTAGCCTGTCGTGGATGCGCTCGACTGAGCAGGCGAGACCTTCACTGGCGTCTGTGACACTTGGATTAATTACAGAAATAGCTTTACAGTAAACAACATGGCGGACGGGAGCCTCGCTTGAATTCACACCACCATCACGGTATGAAAGGTACAGTAAGAACGTGGTGGTCAGCTGGTGGTTGTGGGTTTAGTTGTGTGTGTCTAATATGCTTACATGTTAATAGACTGAAGCGCATGCCTCTAAACACACCATCCGTTCATGTTCATTTCTATTGCTTTATTAGCGCCGCTGCTGCGTAAAAGTCCTATTTCCTTACGTATTTCCGGTTCTTGAAGCAGCGGTGAGTCTGTGGTCGTCCTCCCACAGCCCACCTTTGTCTGCGGCGTACAGGACCGTCTAGTCTGCTTCTCCCGTTGCCTGTCACTTCTGTATCTATTCATATCCCAGAATGAGAGGGACAGAGCGAGGCCCGGCGTTCCCACAGCATTTGCCTCCTAATTATTGCTCTCCTGACCTCTCTCGTGTCTCATATGTGGGATGCCTGGGCTCTCCTGCAGGACAGCTGGCCGGCTGAATGGAGCAGACATTGTGACAGTGGCGGTAGAGACCAAGCTGTATATAATAGAGGAAGAAGGAGGTTAAGATTTGTTTTAAGAGTTGTTTATTACAAATTTGGCATCTAGCCTGAAGCCTTTTAGCGTCTTTAATCGCCTCTTCTGAGGTTTTGCTGTCTGGTCGGTTGCTCACTAGACATAAATGGATGCTGAGATTCACTGTATGAGCCTCTTGTGCTCTACTTTTAACTCTCGCACCAGTAGAACAGTATAGTACATACTATAGTGATTCATTGCACTTTGGTCAATTGCACCTGTGCGTGTGAAGGAAAGCAAATGGTATCACAGAGCAATGTAGACATGAGCGTGAGGTGGAGAGGGGAGCCGACTATCTGCCAACATGAAAGGTCTGTCTTCAGAGCACTTTATTAAATATGATAATGTGCCTTATATTAGGCAGGCATCGCCTTCCTTCTTGCCTCCTGCTAACACCAGCCTTTTTAATCATCTGTCAGAGCTGTAACCCTCCATTCCAATGCGTACGGGTGCAGATGGTGTCTCTGTACAGTGTGACTTTGAATCGCAGTCTAACTTAATCTACATCAGTGCTGATTTTTCTCCCTCAGCAGATCGTCCTGTGCTCCGGTCTTTCTACATTTCTCTGTCTCCAATTACTATTTTATTAACTCCATTAGAGGAGCCATCCGCTGTGTAATTGGCCAATCGGCATGAGTATCAGGCTCCTCATCAGGTTTCATAACAAATATCAAAGCCAACCTGAAAGATGAGTGTGCAGCGAAGCCCCGAGGGAGGCTTCAAACCCGCAACCTGCAGGTAACCCCCCCCCTCAATCCCAGATTGAGTGCTTCCATCGTCCTCCTCCTCCGTCTGTCATGGAGGGTTGTGCAGAAGCGTCTCCCTGCTCGTGCCTCGCGTCCTGCCGGCCTAATCTCATCTCCGCCGTATAATCAATACATTCAAGAACAGATGTATCGCGGTCTCGCTGTCCTTTCTCCCACAGACACACAGCGCCATCGTCATTAGACAAACATGATGACTGTGTAGATGTAATTACTGTTGAATCAACCACAATCAGCACCAGCCCAGAGCAGGCGGCACCGCAGACGGGCTGCCGGACAAGACGGGGACAGCTTGTACTACTTTGGACATGTATGTGGAGCGTGAGCTGCCCTATTTTCGAGCAGCAGGTCAACCACTTAATCTTGGCTCCAGGTGACAGAGGCCCGAGTTACCTCACGCTCCATTCCTCCGTGAAACAACAACAACCTGAAATTCCTCCTCCATCTCTACCAACTCAGGTGCTACTTCATACATTATCAGCTGAAAACCATCCTTTTATCAATTAATTCAAATTGATTAAACATTGATTCCTTACAGACTGACTGTTTTGCTAGATTAACTCTGATTTGCTACTGTGGGTTTAACAAGTGCTGCTAAAGACAATTTCTTTTTCACAAAGCGGCCTGTGACTCGTTAATGCACGAGCAGCACAGGCTGGAGCTAATTACAGCACGAGGAGACAGCTCTGGCCTCCTGCACGTCGGCCTGAAGAGCTCCTCAGCTGTCGCGTCTACTTCATTCCTCACTATGTCAGCTGTTATGGGAACATCTCTACGTCTCCATCCACTTATCCGCTCGCTTTCTCCACGGTCTAAATAAACTGGTCTCTCTGTGGCTCCTTCCTGCTGTCCCAGCGTCTCACTCCTTCCACCCATTCCTGGGCGGGAGTCATTCGGCGCCGCGGCTGTCGCTTCGAGGGCGGCAGCTCCTCGTCTCGCGCGCGTTTTCCACCGCGAACTCCCAGCGACTGTGTGAAGCGTCAGTCTCCCGTCGTCTTTGTCTCGACGCAGCGCATCCGCAGAGGCACCGAGCAGGGGGTTCATCCCAAGGACAGAGGCCCGAACAAGCTTTTCCTTCACACGCGTCAGATGTAGACACCGTGGTTTCTCTCTACCTGCAGAGAACAATGAACACTGTCTATTTTCCGGACTTGTAAACGCTGTCTGTCTTGGCCTCTTTTGCTGATTCCAACTTTGTCCACCCTTGGCTGCTGTGTGCAAACATGCAGCAGGATTATACATGCAGGGAGGCCCGGTGGTGCATGGGTGAACGCTGGGCCTGCGTTAAACAGCTTCTGGCTTTGCCTCAGATGGCTAATGGACACGCTGGTGTGCTTTGGCTGTGGCTTTATTGTTTGTTTCAGGGCCCTAGAAGGGAACGGAGGCTGACAAAGAACAATATTGACAGAGGAAAGTGGCAGAAACCGCTGCTACTGTACCCGCTATGGGTTGAGTAACAGCGCAAGGAGGCTCATGCTGCGCAACCACCTGATACGTGAGAGAATTTAGATGAGCAATTAGAGTTTGAGCTAATTAGCAGCAAGAGGCTGGGCATTATTTTTAAAGAACACTTAATTAAAACTCTCATCTTCTGAGTCCATCTATTAGATTCAGAGTTATCATTTACAACCGTCCACTCGGCTATGAAGTAATTGTTCGGTTTAACTGCGGAGCTCTCTGAAACTCTCTGAAACCTGCAGTAAAAAGCTGCAAACCTGGGGGTGTCTGGGAAGAACTCTGGGTTTTTCTAAAAATAAAGGAAGGTTTTTGGGCTTAATCTAATCTCCTCACTGCCTTTCTGGACCAGCTCAACCTTTAACGTCTGGGATCTTTAATGTGCACTAAAGCCCCTGTGCAATACAGAGGACAAACATAAAAGAGCAGAACAGGCTTCAAGTCCCTGCTTAAAGTCTCTTTACCATCTGCTGCGCCTCTACACAACTGTGCATTAGAGGTGTGGTTGAACATCGATGCAGCTGAAGACGGCATTAATATGATAATCCTTAAAATTCTAATGTTCCCTCTTTTGTGGCCATCGTTTTGTTTTGTGTTTTTATAAATTCATGGTTAGCGTACCCACGCATGGAAAAGCAACAAGGTTGTTGCAACAGAAGGTTTTCACTCCTAATACACTTAAAATTCGGAAACACACCAACACACGCGCCCACTGGCTCATATTTAAATATCTGGACAGATGCTTGGGCACTGTTTTAATACGCTCACCGTCATTCTTCAGTTAATAGAAGATGAACTTTAAACTGCTTTAAAACTTCAGGACCATTCTGAACAATCAACCGCCCTGGAACAGTTCGCTGGCTCCTCTGCCGAGCTTTAAATGCCATTTTTTTTACAATAATGGCACTTTCAGAGGGGAAAGCACATACAGTATAACGTTGCCATTCATCCACACACTTACATAAATCAAGGGCTGTGCATGAGCCTAATCGAGTGACTGCGCTCTGAGAGCGAATGTGCCCATGTGGCATTCGAGAGTATTTGGAACATTTTGATGGTCACGAACGTCGATAAATGAACTGTTTATCTGCTTCTCCCTAGGAAACAGGAGCTGCTGAACATCTCAAATGTACCTCTGGGAGAATGCCCCCCCTCGCCGCCCCGCACAGCGCCACCCAGCATGAAGGTAGGACACACACGTACATGCACACACTGAGCCTTCATGTCAACGCAGACAATTTTTTTTTTTTTTTTTTTTTTTTTTTTTTATATATATAAATTATATATATATATATAATTTGGCCATCCTGAATGATTATTGTGCTTTTGGGTATGGAGATGTAATTAACCACAGTTCATGTTAGAACAGCGTCTTCTCAAGTGACATGAGTGTGTAACTTGAATCCCACTCCTCCCAGTTTGCTGTGATGGCTCCTCCAGCCGTGAGCTGGTATGATCTCAACTGCAGAGACCGAACTGTTCTCTGTGTGGCGTGTGATGTTGAACAACGGATTTCATCCGTTGCTGCACTATTTTTACCTAAAACGTCCCTGTTCGACTGAACTCATGCTTTTTGCTTTTATTTGGAGCGCTGGGAAGATGCAACCACAAAGTCAAACAATGTCTTCAAAGGAAATTTCAGTCAAAGCTGTGAAAAATGAAATATCAGAGCAAAGCCGACGTGGAACACTAATAAAATCTGTCAGACCGCCGGACCTGACTTTTTGCAGGTCTTGGTTTATGAATGACACCGCAACACTGTTGTGCTGCACTTCCACAGCAGAGGAAGCATTTCACTATTCATATCAGAATGTAAAGTGGGATGTGTTCACACAGTGGTTAGTCAGACTGCATCAACTTCAAATTCTTCCCTCAGCATGATAAAAATGGAGCTGGATGATAAACAGGAAACAGACAACGACTGTCGCAATAGAAAAGCACTTTCTATTCATGGTAGGAGTTGACTGACTGAAAATATGGCCAGACAAAGACAGGGATATGTGACAAGGAATATACAGTGCATGCAAAGATCTTTATATATTGTATTATGGGGAAATTGTTACTCAAGTAATCACACGTCAGTCCTCTCTTCAATGTGTGGCTGATGTATAGTAATTATCAATTGCCAACCTATAATTTAGCCCCGAGCTGGAGTGGTAATGTTGGTGTTGGTCCTCATTATCAGTGTCACACCCATAAAGAAGTTGTGAAACGCATAATTTCCTTGAATCAAACCCGGCATCTAATGCACTGATAAGACCGTGTAACTGCGACTGCTCCGTGCATGTACATAATATTCACAGGCAGTAAGTATATGGCAAGATGCTCATTGGATCCTATTGTTTGCCACTCATTCCCGTCTCTCTGCAATGACGTATTATTTATCAACGCATATGTAATTGCACCTTGCATGTCGCTGCATGTCTTTGCTTTGAAGTGTAGTTCAAACACCACACCTTGATTCATACATGCAAGCCTGAGACTTAGATCTACTGTCCAGCTAGACAGAAAAAATATATAGTAAAATCCTTATATACAGTAGGTAATAACGAGATAATGACTAAATGTCTTTTATTACACCTTTATAAACTGAGAAGGAACATGTCTGTATTTAAAACTGCATTTAAAAGTTGCTAGAATGTGATTGTAAATTGTGGTGTTGCTGGACAAGCCCGGTACCATTATCATTCTGTCGTGACTCAGTATAATGTTAAACCTGACTCGGGCCAAAAAAAAGGTCCGTGCAGGTCGTGTGCTGCACGTTGACTGGATGCCGTCCTGTTTTGACTGATGATTCACTTTGCCATCCAACTTGACTTTCCTGTTCGCGCATTGGCCTTTAATAGACAGAGTAGAGATGAAAGCGTGCGAAGGGAAAGTTTTCTAATTGTTCATGGAAAGGAAGAGCGCATAAGAACAAGAGGCAAAGAAGCCCCAGATGTTTAAGCTGCGTGACTTAAGGTAGGTCTGCAAAAACAACACGAACGTATCAAAAGAGAGATGTACTGTAGTATTTCAGCTCAAAGTACGTGGTGTTTTACTTTGTCAGTGTTGTTACAGTACAGGCAGCGTACTGAACACAGTCATGCTCACTGTAAAAACAAAGCATCCAAACGAACGTCTAGCACATTAAAGCAAGGTGACGCTGCAGAACAAACAGACTCGTCTGTCAGGCGGCGCTGGAGCTGTAAATATGTATCTTGTCTTAGAGCAAATATTATTAAGTTCACCCGAGGGAAACTACCGTACCTGGAAAATGGAAACATCACAGACACGTTGTGTTGTGGATCCACCGGACAATACTGACCTGAGGTCAGCGCTTATTTGAAGCCAGACTACAGTCGAATTAAAGAGACAGACAGAGATTAGGTTTGTCCTCATTTAATCCATTTCCTTGATCTTTCATCAAGTGTTTAAAACCAAATTCTCTGATATTAATCCTGAAGGCAATGTAGAAAAGAAGAGGGAGAAATGAGAATATCAGAAAAACGGGTGAAGAAAAGGGGCATGAAGTGTAAAAAGAGCGAAGACAAGGCCGTCACTTGCTGATGTAACGGGGCAAATTGCGAGGCTGCAGAAGTGACAGATAGCGGCGTCGTGCTTGGAGTGACAGCCAATCAGGGACCACAGACAGGTGTCGCGCGTCCTTGCTCCTGTCTGTTCGCTGCCGGGGACGTAGCTGTTGATTGAGCGCGCCGTCGGCACCGCGGGGGGCCGCAGAGACGCCGGGCGGACGGGCTGCATCCGCGCGGCCTTTGAACCGTCACAGCCGAGGGCGTGCGACGACGATGCGTCGGCCGCGGCCGCGGCCGCGCAGATTACAAACGCGGCGTTTCACAGGCTCCGTGCTGGAGGTCTGGCTGCTGTCGACTCTGCAGTTCCTGCTGCAGCATTGTATCAGCTAACAACACCTTGAGCTGGTTAATATTAACTCTGATAAGCGGCGTGCGCGTCAAATGAATGTGAAATCCCTGTCTAAACACGGCGTCAGACGTCCCAGGTTTACAGTAAGTGCTGCGTTTCATGGGACTGACATTATTCACACCTCTCTTCGCTGTGTGTTTTATGGAGCTCCTGTAAACACTGTGCTGCACTTTTACATTTATATTTTATAGTTGTAATTGTTAATGTGATTCGTTGTTTAAAGGAGTGTAGGTTGTGTTTGTTTCCTAATAAGTGTCTTTATAGAAGTGTTGTATAGTCTCGTTGTGTTCGTTGCTTGATTAGCTGCATTTACTCATGCTGTAATGAATGTACAGGATGTGTGTGAGGAGTCAGTGTTTTTGCTCGCTGACACCAGAACACGGCGACGAGCGCGAAGACCATTTGCACCTTTGCAGCTTGTTAATGTGACAGGGTGAAAAACCTGGGGGACGTGGATGTGTGACCGCCTTTACAGTACGCTGTGTGTGTGTGTGTGTGTGTGTGTGTGTGTGTGAGCGTGTGTGTGTGAGCATGTGTGTGAGCATGTGTGTGAGCGTGTGTGTGTGTGCGTGTGTGTGTGTGTGTGTGTGTGTCTGTGTGCATCTGTGCGTCTGTGCGTACGCGCCCAGCCTTCAGAGGAAGTGGTTGCTTATCAGTGTGTGCGCATGTGGGTGTGAGAGTTTTTGGGAACGTCGAGCGCCCTGCCCTTCGCTCGTGACGCTGCTACTTTGCTGCTGTAGAGGAGAGTCGAGAACAGCTGCTGTCGGCTCCAGTGTGAGACCCTCGACTTTGAACATGTAGGTGTTGCATGGGGTGTGGATTAAGGTGCCGTACAGACTAAATGAGCTTCTGATGCTCTGGGAGCTGAACTTTGACAATTCCTGTTTCCAGAGTTTTGTGTTGAAGTCTTCTCCTGTCTCTGTTTCAGTCTGCAGAGTTCTTTGACATGCTGGAGAGGATGCAGGTGAGACATTCCCAGTTGCCCAGTTTTATTCTGTGTATAATTCTTGTCCTTGTTTTGCTTCACTGTTTCCTTCCTCTTTTTTCTACTGGTGACAGGACATTAATTCACTGGTTACATAAACATGCTGTAGTGTGAGGCGATGTCTGTCCTCTCCCGCCGTCCCTGACCCCTGAGCAGTAACACATCCAAAGATCATGTAGACAATGATGATTCAGTCAGTGCAGGTCAGCCTGCTGAGCTCAGTCTGCTGCTCAGATTGAATAATAGGCTGCTGGGGGCAGAGAAGAATAACTCAGGACTAGCCTTTCCTTCCCTGTATGGTATACATTGATTTATATTCTTCTGGACGCAGTCTGGCTCTGGCTCTGTCTGCATTTGCTCTCAATGAGCCACAAAGAGCGCAGACTCTGAGTAGTCACACGGATATATAAATACAAGCTAAAGTGGGAGAACAGATGTAAGGGCACAGGTGAACACAGAGGGAAGAGCAATGGATGGGAAATACAGAGAGGGGGAAAAGTGCTTTTAAAGTGGAAATCCCCAAAACATCCACATTGACGACTATCTAGACTCCAGGAGATGAGAAATGTAAACGCAAATGTGTAAATGGTAAAAACATGTGGGTTTAATAACTGCTTCTTGGTGCTTGCAGTCTTGTCTGTTCATTGTTTTTACTGTAAATGAGGATTTCAGGGCTTGGAGCTGAGCTTTGCTGATTGTAGGAAAACAGTTGCCTTTCCTTTCGATTTCAAGTTATGATATCTCCCTATTAATAAGACGGAAGAGGAGATGACGTGGGAAATGCAGACGCAGGATGAGAGCTGTAAAACGTGACAGTCTGAGCCTCACACACACACACACACACACACACACACACACACACACACACACACACACACACACACACACACACACACACACACACACTCGCCCCCTTCGAACCTCCGCCTGCACCAACCTGCTTTCTTGTTCCACTCATGCACCGGAGCTTTCAGCACATTTAAAACCCGTCTCTTCTTTATCTCCCCTCTTTTCTTTCTTTTTCATCTCCTTCCCTCAGCCTCGTGCGTCTCCTTCATGTGTCCACGGCTGAAAACCGAATCCACTTATGAGCATCTTGTGATCAGTATCACATTATTGACAACGACTCCCCTGTGACTGCAACAGCTGTTCCATCAATACACCCCCATGTAAACACGCTCTCAGTCCAACCACACAGCGCCGTGTTTGTGTTTGTGTGCACATGTTTAAATAAATGCTGCTTGATTCCTGCTACGACCGGCGGCGCCATGATGGTACAGTACAGTAGTGGTGCATATGTTCATTGTATATCCAGCCCTGTAGTCAAGCTGCTCCGCTGGCCCAGCGCTGTAATTGGCCACTTTCATCTGTAGCCACCGGACTGGCTTTTCATACCTGCTCATACGTGTATGTACTGTAACTACCTGGCAGGAAGGAAAAGGCAGCGGCCTGAGTCCGACTGTTGCTGTGTCCCATCAGATGTTAATAATGAGGAAAGGAACACTTGGCTTACTGGATTTAAACAGAGACAAAGGATGACTAAGTGTCTCTATTACCTGTGTGTGTGTGTGTGTGTGTGTGTGTGTGTGTGTGTGTGTGTGTGTGTGTGTGTGTGTGTGTGTGTGTGTGTGTGTGTGTGTGTGTGTGTGTGTGTGTGTGTGTGTGTGTGTGTGTGTGTGTGTGTGTGTGCGTGTGTGGGAAAGTGCATTAGCATGTGTGACTCACTGGGTTGTCATCTGGCAGCAGAGATAATGAGATCTGAAAACGAGAGTGACATGTTCTAAGAGAGTTCTTCTCATGTGGAACTTGACCTTTCTTTGACCCCTGTGCTTTTCCATCCTCATGCTGCGTACGGACACTAATAAGGTGCCCAAAGCGGAAGAGACCAAACAATGGAAGGTGTGACC
The DNA here is from genome assembly GCF_900634795.4 of Betta splendens. Lineage (NCBI taxonomy): Eukaryota > Metazoa > Chordata > Actinopteri > Anabantiformes > Osphronemidae > Betta > Betta splendens. Next base: position 13,863,268 of record NC_040893.2, read on the forward strand.
TGTGGCACGCTTGCCCGTATCTTCTCGGGTGTTCTCATCAATCCGTTTTATTGTGTTCTCTATTTCTTTGCATGTTTTCCTTCATCATCATCACCATCTTCGTCACCATCACCTTCATCATCATCATCGCCTCCTGACTTGCTCTGTGGCTGTTCTTGTCTCCTCTGTCTGGTTGCTGCGCTCTGATCGCTCTGTCGAATATTTACCCCACTTTGTAAATCGCAAACTCGATAGCCAGCTGATCCGATTCGTCATAAGCTGAATGAACTGCAGCTCCCAATCGATCCTCTCCGACCTGCCAGCATCCTGCCTCCTGCTGCCGTAGAATACAAACGACTACCTGTCCGCGGCGCCGCTCCCTCAGTGGTGCAGCCGGGCCTCAGCACTTTTTAGAGGTCATACAGTAGCGCTGTGCTACTCTAGCAGACTGACAAATGACTACGGGCTCATAACAGCTTTTAGCCCTCGGGGCCACTAAATCAACACAGCTCTGACATCATCAAGGGATGACAGGCCCCTCGCTGACTTTCTCTGATGACTGTGCATTTCAGACTGTTGCATCATCACCCGCGAAGCCATTTGGGATAATTAGTCAGTTGCTCTTCTCTGTCTGCTCTTCTTGTGGCTGCGTATCATTCTGTGTATCACTGTAGCAAAGTCAGGGAAGATAACTTGTGTTAAAAGTGGTCTCTGCTCTGATGCTGTGTGTGTGTGTGTGTGTTCACAGGATGACTACATCCCCTACCCACGGATAGAAGATGTGAGTCATTTCTCGCTCATGTAATACACTCCAAACACATTTACACTCCTGTTTGTGAGCAGTAGTAGTGAGTATGTAGACAATAGCTGAGAATTAGCCTGTGCGATTAGCAGAGTTTAATTTGGAGGACTGTTTAAGGTGCTGGAGAAGGGCGGCCCATTCCCCCAGGTGATCCTGCCACAGTTCGGGGGATACTGGATTGAAGACGTCGAAGCACCGGCAGGAACGCCCTCCTCCTCAGAGTCCAGTTTCTGCGAGGAGGAGGACGGGGGGGAGGGCCTGAGTCCCGGCGGGGGGCACACGTACCGCCTGGAGTGTAACAGCACAGCCCGCGCCTACCGCAAGCACTTCCTGGGCAAGGTCAGTGCGCCCGCGTCCGCATCCGCCTCAGCTCCAGTCCCGCAGGGGAAGTCGGTCACTGTGTTGGACTGAAATCTGTCGTTTCCCACATGCAGGAGCACATGAACTACTACTGCACTGGCAGCAGCATAGGGAACCTCATCATGTCCCTGAAACACGAAGAGGCCGAGGGACAGGAGTTCCTACGCATCATGCTCAGGTAGTGAAATCTTATTCCCTTTTAATGAGGATGAACTGGAGACTAATCACTAAATTCATCAGGATTCGTCCTCGACTCTTATCTTTCGTTGCCTCGCTGTCGTGACTGATTCTGAGCAGATTTGTTTTGTAGTGGACGGCTTCACGGCCTTTTTCACTGGATGGACAGCGACCATAAAGTAATGCTATGTTTTGCCGTATTCACCGTGAGTGGGCGGCTGCCAGATGATGGCGAGGCTGATATTTGACTGGTGACAGAGATAAGCTGCTGCTGCATAACAGGCTTTTGTTTCTATCACTGTCTTGTGACTTGTGTTTAAATAATTATGGTAATAAATGCTGTACAGTCACAGAAGGTATGAAACGTCTGTGATGGAACCAATCTCTGTTGCAGGTCGAGGACCAAAACTATCCACGACAGAATCTCTCTAGCAGGCATCAACCAGCTGCCCAGCGTCCCACAGATTGCTAAGGTACAGTAGGGAGCAGCTTACGACGCTGAAGCTAATGAACCAAACCAAATCATAACACAACTGAACAGGTGTGTTGCTTAGAAGTGCAGTTCATAATAACAGAACCGTAGGAAGTACTGCATCAAAAGGATCAGTCCTGGAGTCAGTGTGAGCCAATGAAATCAGGCTTCCTCTGACTCCTCCAACGATGAATATCAGACCTTGAGGCACTAATAGAACCTGTCTGTATGAATCCAGCGTCTTCGTTTGAATATAGACCAACTGCCTCCTAAACCAACCAGCTGAGATAATTTAAATTCTGGCAACAGTTTAAGTAAACGCTCTCCAAGCTTTTCAATTATACACGTCTAAATGAGAAACAGGCCGATGTTCCCCTGTTAAATAAAGCAAACCCCAAAACGCAATGATTGTACTCAGGAATCCAGCCAGGGACGGCGCAGACACAGTAAACAGGAACAGTGTCGCAAGAAGCCTTTATAGATTTAAAATGAAATTTCTCTTTTTTTCAGCTTTTTTGTGATGATGCCACAGGCCTGAAGTTCAACCCAGTCCTGTACCCGCGGGTGAGTTCATCCTGAACTCTCACATTAGGTCATAATGACATTCAGTGGTATAACATGATCTAATGTTTCACTATGGGGATACAATCCAGATGCTTCAACAAATAATAACTGCAGCAAAATGTATTACCTCTGATCAGTATTTGAAGAAATAATGAACATGGCAAAGACGATGAACTCACTGACCCTGAACTGGTCACAGCCCAGAACTGGTCACAAGTCTGAACTGGTCACGATCCCGAACTGGTCACGATCCTGAACTGGTCACAGCCCTGAATTGGTCATGACCTTAAGCAGGTCGCCAGTCCAGACAACAGGACTACATATAGAAAGTCTGTTATACATGTTAACACTCACGTCTATAGACAATTTAGAGCATTTTGTGTATTGGGCCAGTAATTCGGGAGAAAATCATGAGACCATGTGGTGTAGCAACCTCAGTGCAGCATTTAGATTCTTTATTCAGAACTGATTGATGAAGTAAAGCATCAACAGCTCTCCAAAATGGACGCTCCTGTGATGGAAGATGCTTTCGGCCTCTGCTTCAGGGAAAGAAAACCATCTGTGTCTCCGTCTGCAACAGGCAGCAACAGAATCGCGTGTGGGCTTATGTAACAACGGCCCAATAATCCTGCTCTGGAGGCACTTTGGAGGAAAACATGTTTTACTACCTACGAATGAGGTGAAAAAGCTAAGTAAAAGATTGTTGCTGTGTTTGTTCAGGGATCCCAGCTGATCGTGGCGTACGATGAGCACGAAGTCAACAACACCTTCAAATTTGGAGTCGTCTACCAGAAGTTCGGGCAGGTGAGACGCTTGAAGGACCTCGCTGACGAACTCCAGGTCACTCCTCACACGCTCACATCTCCTCTCTCGCCCTCCCTCTTCTCAGACATCAGAGGAGGAGCTGTTTGGCAACAACGAGGAGACGCCGGCGTTCAAGGAGTTCCTCGGCATTCTGGGCAACAACATTGAGCTTCAGGACTTTAAAGGGTAAGAAGAAGCTGCATAATAGAAAAAGTGCCGCACGCGGTAATGGAGCCCGGAGAGGAGAGTGCACAAGGATCAAATGAAGGATGCTATTAGGGCGCGGTGTAATAGAGGAGAATAGTTGGGCCTAATTGCTGTAACCTTGGAGCAATTTGTCCTGCTGTTTGGCCCTCGGCGTGTAATCGAGATAAACTGCTGAGTGAAAGAGATCCTAGGAAAAACGATGACCTCAGGGGCAGGTAACCGGAGGCTGACTGTAGTTCCTGTCCTTTTCTACTGTGGCGCCTTTAATGTGAGGACATAAATCCTAAGTGACACCTCAAATAAATGGAATGGATCTTGTTAGTACTGGAGGCTGGAGGCCACGCTGGGTGCATGACGCCTGTTTTAATAATGTGACAGGTTCCGCGGTGGGCTGGACGTGTCCCACGGACAGACGGGCTCTGAATCCGTCTACACCGTCTTCAGGCAGAGGGAGATCATGTTCCACGTGTCCACCAAGCTTCCCTTCACGGAGGGAGACGTCCAGCAGGTACTGGGCTTCAGCTGTTACGCTGGAGCTTATGCCGTGAGCGGCTCAGGGGCGTTGACGTGTCGATGTGTGTGTCCCGTCAGCTCCAGAGGAAGAGGCACATAGGCAACGACATCGTGGCCGCCGTCTTCCAGGAGGAGCCCACGCCGTTCGTCCCAGACATCATCGCCTCCAACTTCCTGCACGCGTACGTGCTGGTGCAGGCGGAGAACCCGTGCACGGAGCACACCACCTACAAGGTAGCGAGCGGCCCCGGCGTGTCGCTTCAAAGAGTCCGTCGTCACGACGAAGGCTGCGTGATTAGGGTCTGGTTTCCATCAACAGGTGTCTGTGACGGCGAGGGAGGACGTGCCCCCGTTTGGACCCCCGCTCCCGAACCCGGCGGTTTTCAAAAAGGTGAGAGTCGGGTCGCGCTCCGAGGCGGATGTTGAATGTGTGCGTCTCCCTCGCCTCATCCTCCTCTCCTCCTCCAGGGTCCCGAGTTTCGAGACTTCCTGCTGACCAAGCTGATCAACGCTGAAAACGCCTGCTACAAGTCTGACAAGTTCGCCAAACTCGAGGTGACACGCGCGTTTCCTCGGCTGTAATTAGCGCGAACCCGCGGTAGCGCGGCCGCTCACGAGCTCTGCTGTGTCACACCGACCGGGTTCCAGGGGCGAACGAGGGCGGCGCTGCTGGACAACCTCCACGACGAGCTGCACAGGCAGAGCCAGACGGCGCTGGGCCTGGGCCAGGTGGGGGAGGAGGACAAGCTGGAGAACGGGGGCCACGGGGGTCTGCTGGAGTCCTTCAAGGTGAGCACAGGCCCAGCCACGTGATGCGCAGCCACCCGATCTGCTCTCCGCTCGGTGACACCTATTTAATTACCCCTGCTGCAGCACGAACGCGAGGTTTTGACAGTGCAGGTCGGGTAAATGTCGCGGCTGCGGGATGATTCAGGGCGCTAAACTGCTGGTTTCAACGCCGCTGCTACTTTTCTCAGGTCTAATTTTATTCTCTGTGTCTGCGGAGGTGCAAGCTTTGTATGCTCGATGCTTTAATTTAATATTTTTAGATTCACTTCAGAGTGGATCTGTCATTTTTCTAACTTCATTATTTATAATGTGATACTATAATATTTGAAAAACGCATCCAGCTTCTGAAAGCCTTGCCCGTGCCCTCAGGACTGTCTTGTACTGTTCATGTAACCACATATTGGTTGGAGCTTATTAGTCCAACGATGACACAGATCAGCAGCCAGTTAGTGCTACACATGTTTGTGACTGTGAGCAGATGCTGGAACACACCTTCATCCATGGAGGGTTATCTGGACGCTGAGTCATGTCATTTAGACTCTGTGTGGTGCCTTCACTCTCATTCCACTCCTCGTGAAGCCCTCTGTTCTTGAGTTGCCTGAGAGGCTTGTGAACGCTGCAGAGTCAACATCGTTGCTTGTCCACTTTTTCCTTTGCTTTTGCTCTTGAGTCAACTTTTCATGAATATGTATTGACTCAGCCCTCTGTCGTGACCTTCTGTATCTTGTCAGGCAGCAGCTCTTCTTCCTCTTGTTCCCTTGCATTTGCTCTACAGCTCTTCCTTGTTGGTTTCGACCTACATTAAAATTGAATAGACTAAGTACTGTATGTGTGAAAGGGATTCACGTGTGGCTAATGTGTTAATTTGGCTCTTTGACTCTTCACAGGCACTGTGGACACCCACTTTGCACTTCCTGCAGTCAGTCCCAGGGGGCGCTGTTCTCATAGCAGTCCTGACTTACACTGCATTACCTGTCTGCATTACTGTAAAACCCACAGAAGACTGTCACTATAATAATAGTACATGATATACTATAATATTAATAATAATAAACAGCTGCTCTGCATGATGTTGTTTGTTTATGTACTTGTCTGGAAAATGAGAAAATGAGCTCAACCTGTCAGTTATTGAAGTAAGGAAGGAAAATCAAGGTTACATACTACATACATGTAAATTTATTAGAATTAAATGTTTATTTACAAGCTGTAATATATTATAGGCCAAGTATTTTTGTCTGTTGTTATGAATAAAACCAAACCACACAAAACCATGAAAACACAGCCGGTCTTTCATTCAATGGCACTCATTTTGGTTTCTTCTTGGAGAACAGGCGCCCCCTCGTGGTCACTTTGAGCAACAACCTCCTTTGTCGTCGCTTTCCTTCCTCTCCTTCACTCGTCCACTCATTCTCTGCTCCCTCCTCCTCCTCCAGAGGGCCATGCGTGTCAGAAGCCACTCCATGGAGACCATGGTGGGCTCTCATCGTCACAGGAGCCCCGGTGTGGGAGGAGGGGTCCCTGCCAGCCTGAGTGGAGGAGGACTTCCGCAGAGCACCAGTGAATGCACAAAGAGCACTTTCACTGTAGGTGATGGAAGTTAATAGTGAAAGAAAGAAAGGAGAGTGTCATGCTGTACTTTGTAACATTACCTTTGATTCTTAGCCCCCCGTGCTGTCGGCCAAGTCCCCTCTGAAGAGCCCGGTGAAACGGCGTTCTGGCCTCTTCCCCCGCCTCCACTCCAGCACAGAATCCCCATCAGACAAACACACCCGCAGGTCGGTGATTAGATCTGCGTGTGCTTCCGTGCAGGCAGACGGAGCGCCAGACGTGGTTGCGTTGTCGTCGCTAACGTGTTGTTTTGCCCCGCAGCGACCAGAAACCTGCCGAGATCTGCCCGCCGTCCCAAGAAGTGAGGTCAGAGACCTCGTCGAATCCCAGCTCACCTGAGATCTGCCCCAACAGAGACAGGCACGGGTTTGAGCTCCCCGGCAGAAGCTTGTCTTACGTGAAAAGGCTTTTCTCCGTTTTCACTCCTGTGTGTGTTTTTCTCCACAGGCCGTTCATGAAGCTGAAGGAGTGCAGCGGCGGCCGGCCCAACATCTCTCGCTCGTCCTCCAGCACCAGCAGCTTCAGCAGCACCACGGGAGAAACCGAAGCTCTGGAAGAACTAGACACTGTGAGCGCTCTGCCGTTTCTCCTCTGGCGCTCGACTGAAACACATTCTAACTGGAGTGTGAAATGTTCGAGAATGTCTTATGAAATAAACAGTAATTGCAGCGAACAGAGCACAGTGAGCACTGGATGCAGACACAATGATTTTAATGATCTCAGCTCTTCCCTCTTTGTATCTGATGAAACCACTTGTTTTATCTTAGGTGAAAAAAGCTGTCAACTCAGTCTCAGAGAATGTTGATGAAATTGTGAGGCTTCTGTGCTCGTCTCTCTTGCTCTCAGGCGGGTCATCCCTCCATCACGTCCTCCTCCGCCTTCAGTCCTTCCCTCAGCGTGGACAGCCAGGGATCAGGGACCCCTGTCATCATGTGCCGCAGTCCTACAGGTCCAGTATATGCAGTGGGTCCTGAGGTCCTACATTTATGGGCTGAATATAGACTTGTGTTCTCTGTTTACGTCTTCATTCCTTTCATTTCCAGTTTCCTTCTTTTGCAGACGGGAAAAACAAGACATCGCCGAGGTCAAACTTGAAGTTTCGCTTTGACAAAATGAGCCACTCATCCACAGCTGTGAGCTTTAAATTTCATTCCTGTTTAGTTTGCATCTTAAAATGAGACAGAATTGATAGATTCTCTACTTTGGAACAATGTTTTGACCCACAACCTACTGTATTTTTGCTGGCTTTGGTTGCTTTTCCATTTAAACTCATCCATGACACCTCAGCGTACAGATTACATGGGAACTTCTGAGCTGTTTCCTTATATTTATTACTCATTAACATTGTTCTGAACATCCCGAAACAAGCTCCAGACTGAATTAATGAACACTCCTCTCTAACCCACTTCTGTTTCCTCTTCTCGCTTTCAGTCTGAGTAGCTTTGTGGAAGCGGAAACTGACTTGCGCAAGAAGAAGACGATGGCACGGACCGACGTAGCTGCGTCAAAAGAGAAACAAAATCACCACAACAACCACAAAACCACTGTAGAACCACTTCCCAAGCCAAGGATAATCTGACAGGATTTGCCAACCGCAGCAGCGCCTCCACACGCTGTAAACTAACGAGGGGCACTGTGAGTCTGTAGAGGGAGACAGCTGACACATTGGAGTTCTTTTCAACCTTTAGCTACGGAAACAAATCAGTTGCAAGTTGCTGCATCTCAGTTGCTTATTGCTCCCATCACAGTAAAGGTCATGGCATGGCTGTAACACTGTGAGATTAGGCCAAGTTCATGAAACACACAACGCCGGCAACGTGAGACTATGGCTGAACTGTTACTTTCTGCGTCCAGCACCGGCCGTGGTCAGTGGAGAGGGTGTCTTTGCCAGATCGCTTTTCAGGTGCCCGTTTTGCCTTTGTCCTCGATGGCGGTACGTCTGGCAACGCTCGCGTTTTTTTTTTATTTTGCCTAAAAAAAACTGCACATACACGCGAAACCACCCCCACGCGACGAAACGGTCGTAGCAAAACGACGCGAGTCTGAGCGCTGTACGATAAGAGCTCGTCCTCTGGTATAAAAACGCTTTTTTATTTGACTCTCTGATTTTCTGCGACGCTTTCGTGAACTCGCTCGCTGCTGCTTTCTGCCCGCTGCACTATAAAAAGTGGAGTTTAGTGGACACAACGGGGAACAGGAGGAGACACTGCCAACATGTTTCGCCACACGCTTATTTTAGCCAAAGCTGCGCCTTACAATCTACTGAAAGCCCCTTCACCGCAGATGCTGTCTGTCTGTCTGTCTGTCTGCCTGCCTTTGTTCCCCTCGCTATCTCTGTCACTATGTGAGAGGATAGGAAACTTCTAGGTCCGGTTACAGCTCAGTTGTGGGCCGATCAACACCCACATTTGCTGAAAATAGACGCTACACTTAGTGAAAAGCTCCCCCCTCCTGATGCAGCCCATTCCAGCTTGCTAGCTCCGTGTATCTGTAGGAACGTCTCCAGGGTTTTTGCCCATGACGACGACTCGAAGCACGTGCTTCAGGTTGAAGTGAACCTTAAGTTGAATGTGAACTTAGAGCTTTTTTTTTTTTTTTTATCTTATGCTTTGTTAATTATTGCTCAGTACCCTATAAATAAACTGCAAAGCCAGTTGCTTACAAGCACAACAGGACTACACTGTACTGTAGGTGTCACGTTGTCCTGAACCAGAACAGAACATTAGTCCGGGGTTGTACTAACTTGGAGTGAGCATGAAATGCTGGAAAATGACAAATGAGGAGGAAAAAAACACACAATATGAGCAAACTACTGTAGGTCCAATGTCTCGTGCTGTTACCATGTAGAAAATCATTCCTGTTGGTCGGAGGTCGAGTGAATAGTGTGAAGTTCTGCCACGTCAAAATTTCAAAGGCCCATTTGCACCCGTGTGATGTTCGTGACCTTTGACCCTGGCAGGAATCTGTTGGGTTCTTTGGGAATTGCAAACATACTGGGATGGACATCTGCTGTGTTGACTAATACACACTGTGCTCAGTTAGCATAAACTAGTGATTACCTCGAAAAAGGGAAGCGACCGGTGCGTTTGGACGTCAGGAAGCTCAGACGACGTTTAGTTTGTAGCAGGTATCACCTAAACGCCCTGCAGCCTTTTCTCTGTTAATACGCTTAATTTATTATATGACAACTTCTTTTGCATTGATGTCATGTAAAAATGTAACCGCAGAGTACGCTAATTATTAAGGTCAATCCATAAAAGGAAATATATTAATTTAAAAGATGTCTAAACATGTATATGTATATTTGGTTATGTAATGTGCCATTGAGAATTTATTCTAAAATAAAGTGTTGTATTTTGTGTCAGTTATTTTACTTTCTTTAAAAACTGTATGCACAATATTCAACATTCAAAATTCAATTCGATTTTATTTGTATAACCACCAATTTACAATATAGTTATCATAAAGCACTTTACAAGGTAAGACCTTACACAACTAAACCCACCAATTCCACATACAGCAGCCTTTAATTGTAATTATTACAAGACTCTGAGTCTGATGACACCTGTAGGTGAGGACAGAATGAAGGAACAGCACAGCTACAGCACTGGAGTGGAATCGACAAGGTTAGTAAAGCATATTATAATGATGGGAGGTTATTGGGTAGAAGAAAAACATAGGAGCTTGGTGTTTAAATTAAGTCCTCCAGCAGTCTGTCTATTGCAGCTTATCTAAGAGATGCTTTGACTAGAAATCATTGTCAGTGACCTGAAGCATTTCTACCTATAAGCTTTATCAAAAAGGAAGGTTTTAAGCCTGATCTTAGAAGTAATAAATAGTCTGGACTTTAATTGATAATAACACAAGAAACACAACAATATCGTTTGCACATATTTCTTAAAATAGTAAAAGCCTAAACATTGGTGACACTGGAGCTCAAAGCTCAGTGGTTTGCCCTTCAGCACCTCAGGGAGGATCCATGCTCCAGCATTTTCTCATTATCAGCTCTGCTTGTAGGTTACACTCTGGGACCTTTTGGTTGCTTCGCATCAGTTTATACAAATAGAGGAAAAGACGAGATTTGGTGGATTGTGTTATATCCTCCGCTTCAGTGATTGTTCCATGATGCACAAATACAAAATCTTGACCTAAACTGAGATGCAATAGTGAACTAGTCTTCAAAATGTATGCAGTCCTGCAAGTGAAGAGCAACACTGATCCTCAGCGCATGTGTTTTGCCTCTAGTCAGGAAAATTTGACAGATGAGTACACGGTGGAGGAGGCCGGCTCTCTGACGGCTTCCTGTTGCTGCCTCAATGCATCTTGGGAGATGTCTGCATACACCACCTATAAAATGATTGAGGAAAAAAAAGATCATCACCAATTAAAGGAAATATGTAACGCTTGAATGTGGAAATGACTAATGTTCATGGCACTTGAAGTGCATCCTGTCTGAAAACAGGACATGAACCCACCTCAGTCCTCTGCTCAGAACGGGCTGGAGCTGTAGGACCCCAAAAACATTAGTTAGTGCTCTGTAAAGATTTGCCACTGTTACAGGCTACAAGTACACACAAATATACCTTTGTAAGAGAGTTTTGTGCGTTTCTTTGGTACTGGAGGTTGAGGATTCGCAGGTGCGTGTGGTTGGTCTCTGTGATATATGATCCGTGGCCTGGGAAGCGGCTGAGGCCTGACCTCTGACCTCAGGCAGCGAGCCAATATTAGAATGATAAAAGAACAAACGCAAGCGCCGCTCCAGACCAAAGCCCTGTGCCAAAACATCCGCTTAGTTACAGCTAGAAGAGAAGGCAAACAAACACGTTAGCTTAAAATTTAGACAAACTTTTAGATGCACATATTCTGCAGCCACATGCGATTTCACTTTGGATGCGTCTCACACCTGCAGTGACGTTCACGTATACGAAATGTCCCTGGCCCGTCCCGCCTTGATCCCATTGCACCGAGCATCTGTAGAAACCTTCATCGGATTTGTTGACGCTCAGGAAGTCCAACAGCAGGCGTGTGGTATTTGCTGAAAGCGTCACATTGGTCACACGGTGTCGATCTGAGTTATCAATTAATGTTTGGTCTGATTTGCCCGAATATGTCTGCACCCAGTTCCCCGTCCAAGCCTCTCCACAGTTCTGAATGTCACAGGACAGTGACAGACTGCCACCTTCTGGCACAAAAACAGTGTCTCGTTTTGCCAAAACAGCCTTGATGCAGTCTTCAGTGGTAAAACCTGAAAAGGGAAGTGTCTTCAGCTCATTACTGTCCATTAGGAAACGGTTTACAGAAATGTTTTGTGTGTTATTTCAACAAAAATTACTATCAACACACATTTAAAAAACACTAACACTAACAATAACAAAAACAATAAGAAATTATTGTGGGTGACACAAGTAAAAAAACGTAAGACACATAAATGACGGTAGCACATCACATTAAATCCCTTAAAGGATAAGAGAGACATCAACAGTAACAGTAATAACTTGCTTCATTTAGTTATAGGCTTCCTACGGGAAATCCCTTGTTTATTACTATCATTTCAATAACATTTCATATTTATAGCAACTAACTTGTGTGACTTACCATGAGGAAGAACACAGACGATGACGGCCCCGAGGAGAAAGCCATGCATGTCTGACAGTGACAGCGTTGGTTAAAATCTGCCACAGGCTGTTCTTACGTCCTTTTACAGTTCATGGCTACATGTCATGTCTCGTTTGGCAGTCGGTACCGTCAGTGAGCTGCTGTAGCTTCTTTGGAAAACCCCACTGATTCGTTAAGGCATCAGTCAAATGGTGCAGGTCCATTGGCTGTGCTTTCTCTCACTTTCTTTTCCTATTTTCAGTAATTGTACATCGTATCCTTTATCCTGCTGCCCTTTGTAAAAGAAGGAAGTGACCCACTAATCACACTTCCCCCTTTCCTCAAACACACACACTCACCAAATTTCAGGAAAGGGATAGTTTGTCATAGCCCCTTAAGTGTGAATATAAACTTTCCATCAGGAAATGCCCCAATTACAACAATTACTAAAATAAAATATATAACAATGTAAAATCTAGTCATATTTGTTTTTTTATTTAAGCTTTAATGTATTAATGCATTTACTGTAGCCTACTGTAAGAGTATAAATGTTTTACTTTGTTTGATTTCCTGTTTGATCACGGCCTGCTGATTTGAAACAGACTGTGACTTCTAGTAGGATTTGATGCATTACAAGCAAGACTTTACAGTTTATTACTGTCTGAACATTTCCAGTGCCTTTTACTTCAGCGGTCTAGTTAAATACAAGCTGATCTACTGTAGAAGCCTCCCTTCAAAATAAAGGCTGTTTTTACAGGGCCAAGGAGAAAATGTAATAGCAGTAGTCTAAAAAACAACAGTTTTAGGCTTTTTATGCGAGAGATGTTTTTTTTTTTAATTTCCAAAAGTGTAATAGTCGAATGGGTGTATAATGCAAATAATAATAAATGCTTTTATTTTATATAACGGACGTGGGATGCGGCACGGCATTACTCTGTTAATGTTGATTCGGAGCACGCTTGTTTAAAATTACCCTCGGTCACGTGACATGTGGGAACCGAGGAGGAAATACTGTAGGAGTAGTAGAAAAATATGAAGACAAAAAAAAAAAAAAAACAGTTTATTTCACACAGTATTCAGTTACTCCAGCTCTGAAAATCATCTCACCCCTAATAATTAACAACTGTGTTAAAAAAATCAGTGTGATAAAATAAAAACACAGCCCTCACTGTAGTTTCGTGCTCCCTGTTACGCACCCTTGCTGGTTAACTATTCTGATACATGTCAAGCAGGTATTGAACACACCTTAAAACACGTTTACACACCTAGAAGAAATTAAAGATTAACTAACTAAAACTAAACAAATAGGAACTGTTTCGTAAAGTCTAATGTGAATAGAGTATTTTTAACCCCTATATATAAAATTGGCCTTAAGAAGAGTTGAATGAAAACAATATGACATATGTTTTAAATATGCCACGTTGTTCATTTAGCAAAGGCTGTTTTTATCGTACAACTTCTCACCTTCCCAGGGGAGTGACAACACTTGCGCGGAGGTAGCGGCGCCTCCTAAATGAATCACAAAGCCCGCCCCGCTGCCGTGTAAAAAGACCGGTGGCGAGTCCGCAAACGAGCGCACCCCGTGATCACACTGACTGACTGTCCGTGAATGAGATAAACAAAGAACCGGTGACTTTTCGGGAAAACAGACGCCGCTCTTCAAGCTCCGCGGGAACATGGAAACTGGTAGGTTGACTGGCACTTTCTCCTGTTATAGGCTGTGCTTTGTGCTGCCCGCAGCCTGTAAAGCGGACTGTTGACAGCTGCCGCGAGCTAGCAGGCTAAGTTAGCATTCATTGATTTAGCCGGCTAGCACAACTTCGCCTTCATTTACTCCAGAAGGTTGAATATTTGTGACCCTAAATTCTGTGCTTGGTGCCGTCAGACAGGCTGTAAGCGCAGGCGGCCGCCTCGGTTAAGCTCTTTGTCTGTAGCTCTGGCAGGAGGAAATGTTAGCATGTGTAGCTAGCAGGTTAAAGGTGGAATTGGAAATACCAGAAGCTGTCAACTGTTTAAATGGACGTTTAGTTGTGAAAGGATCGATTCAAAGAGTGGGCTGTTTTAACCAGCTTTTCCCAATGTTTAACACCGATAAGTTAATAATCTCCAGCTTGTCAAATCAGTTGAGTAGGTTAGTTTTTCAATTCACTGCAGTTACTTTCAGTTAACTAAGTTTCTATGCCTGGAAGCTTTCCTGAGAAACCAGACTGTTCATCTGCTATGAAGCATTCATTTTTCCTTTTTATTCGTTTGCATGTTGCATAATTTACCAACGTTATCATCATAATCATCATAACTTATGGTTGAACTTTGAATCTACAGCCAAAGTAGCTCTGTGCTGAGCAGCCACTGTTTTAGACTTTGTGCCAAATACCTTTGCCCATAGTTCAGCCATGGACATAAAACACTTGTGTATTATCTAGCCAGTTGTATAACCTGTGATATGTAAATTTGCCTTACGCAAAGTCACCTGGGAGCCTGGCTGCTTGTCCCTCTTCATACAGAACCACTGTGATGTACTGTCATATCACATGTTGAACAGCAATATGACCGGTTTACGCCTTTCACAGCTGTTCTCGTTCTGTTTGTGCAAGTTGCTGTCGGCTGAAATGCGAGTCCAGATTTGGCACCCCTTTCTTATGATATTTGCCTTCAACATCTGTCCAGACTCATCACTGTCAAAATGTTGACATGGGTCCCATAGAGAACTATTCTCATGCTGTTGTCTGCTCCAGGCTGGATTTAGCTTGTTTTGTTATAACACGAGTGTGACCCTTAATGAAGTTTGACACTGTGCTAATCTGCAGCAGTCGGTGCGTTTCAGGATTGTGAGAATGGAAAATAACAGTATGCAGCAGAGAGACCGGTCGAAATCTAGGCATCATGCATGACTAGGCAATGTCCTTCCTAATGTTTAATTGCTCTGCACTATTATTTGAGTGAATTACAATCTGCTAAGTTTAATTTTGCGTGTGTGTGCGCGCGCACCCCTTCTTCATTCAGTAGAACAAGACACATCTACAGATGGAGCCGCATGAGTTGTATCAGCTCTCAGCTCCCTGTTGCCAGTTACTGTATAGTACTATTATATAGAGCTTTATACTACTAGTTCATTCTATATTAACTGTAATTGTATTCGATAGCTGTAAATGACTATTCTCGTCTATACTGTAGACTACTTAAAGGGAACAGCAGACGGTCTTGGAATATGCTTTAAGTGTGTGCTTTGGTTTATGACTATTGATCCTTGTATTTTCCAGGCATTATGGTGACATTGGAGTGTGCAAGTGCTCATAAATTAGATCTTAAATTGCAGATGTGCATGGAAATGTTAAATGGACAGATGAGTCACGACTACTAAGGCAGTAGAAAAGTCGTGCTCTTAGACATCTCAGCATTAACTTTATTTGTGCTTGCATTCCTGCCTTAATTCTTTATCCATTCAATAAGCATATCTTTCACTTCATGTTTTCCTCTTTGCCTTGTTTTTTCTACTTGTAGGATTGAGTCAAGACAAGTTGGCCATTTTCATTAAGCGGCTGCGGGCAGAGCCACGGTATTTGTTGGCCCAGAATGTATCGACCTGCATCGACCCACTGGAAGTTTGTCTGCACCGGCAGACTGTCCAGGATACTGTGCACATCTTCCAGCACTCAATCCCCACAGAGGGCAAGCCCATCACCAACCAGAAAAACTCAGGTATGACACAATGTGATGCAAAAACATTAATCGTCTGCTTTTCCCAACAAATAAACAAGTACTCTTATTCATGGATAGAATGAATTTCACCTTGATGTTTTATTATATGTAAGAAAGCTGGTAGATCTCTTTTGTGTTGTGAAGACTTGAATCCTAACCTGTAGAATTCTTTAAAGTCCAGCCTCTGTCTTCTTTTGATCATCAGGGCGATGTTGGATCTTCTCGTGCCTGAATGTGATGCGACTTCCCTTCATGAAGAAGTTCAACATAGAGGAGTTTGAATTTAGTCAGTCCTATCTCTTTTTCTGGGACAAGGTAGGGCAATCAGTAGAACTGCATAATTTGCCAGTGTAGTATTTGTGCGATGTATTTTTTCATTGTATGAGGATTAATAAATTGAATGGTCTAAACTTGATTTTTGCGCTTGAGTATTTCATTTTTTTTTTTTATAAAGTTTGATTTATATTTGCACCATTTTGGTAAATGGATGTGTTGTTTTGCAGTTAGGCCGCTGTGTGTTTATGTGCACACGTGTGCATTTATGGTGGTGCAGCACCCTACTACTATACAATCATTGTCCAGCTAAGCCCTCTTTTGTGTGTTGTGGGAACTGTGCTTTGAGCGTTAACGTCACAGTGACACGCCACAAAATGTTTTTATCCATGTCTTTCGCTTTGCCTTGTGTGTTTTTTTTTGGTCTACATTTTTCATTAATTGTTAGAGTATTAAAGTCATTCAAACACAACACAAGGCAATATAGTATGAGAATTAAGCTGATCATTAGCTTTAAAAAGGCAAAGTGATGACGATTAACTGCCTATCCCAGGTCTGGATGGATTTAATTTTCCTGGGACTTCAGAGACTTGAATGTTGTTGGTTAAAGTCTCTGGTAATTGAATTAGACTGAAGCCTTGCATTGTTTGATTCGTTAGTCCTCATTTTGTAAAGTCTAACTCACATCTGCAGGTCATGCTCTATAATAATGTAACAGATGTTACATTTTTACATCCTGTATGTTAAGCTCTCATCTTGCATCACACATGTTCTGTTCTACAGGTGGAGCGTTGCTACTACTTCCTTCAGGCGTGTGTGGAGACGGCACAGAGGAAGGAGCCAGTGGACGGGCGTCTGGTTCAGTTCCTGCTTTCCAATCCAACAAATGACGGAGGACAGTGGGATATGCTGGTTAACCTTATTGGTCAGTTGTCATTATGCATGACTTTGTAACAAAATGCTGATAGATGAAGTAACTCATGTGAAATCTATTATCATATTGGTAAAGTAACAGTACCTAATTGTAACAAAGATATTTGGTTACATTTTGTTTCATACTCTCTTCTTCAGAAAAATATGGCGTCATTCCAAAGAAATGCTTTCCAGAGTCACACAGCTCAGAGGCCTCACGTAGAATGAATGACATCCTCAATCATAAGGTGCACTGATGCATTACACCTGTACCTTCACTCAATGCAGGCCCTAATAGTAATAATTGAAGTGACTGGCTGCATTTTATCTGTTTTAGCTGAGAGAATATTGCCTTAGACTAAGGAACATGGTGGCCAGTGAGGCCACTAAAGCTGAACTGTCTGAAGCAATGGACACCATGATAGAGGAGGTAAGACTGAAAGAACATGCCGAGCTGTTACTTTTAGTGTCTACTGCAAGAAGACACTTCCATGTTGTCAGGGTGAACAGAAAAACACATTTTGCATGTTTTGGTGTGGTGAAGATTTCACTTTGCAAAATGTCATTTTCTATTTGCTCATAATGTTGTTCACCAGGTGTGTAACACAGTGGTGATGGATGATGTCACTGGTTTTGTGGAGTACACCTACAGTGGTGATACTTGGTAACACATCTGTATGTTAACCAGTAGAGGGGGCTGTCAAATAATTATTTTAAATGTCAAAGAGATGCCAGTCTGCAGTAGCCAGTGTTGGTGTCTGTGCTAAAGTAGTATAAATTTAAGATGAATAATGCGGTTAAGTTCCCATATGCCCTGTGAACTCACAAAATACATAAACAAAGTGCACCCATCTTTAAAGCTAAGCTTGTTTTCAATCTTCTGAGTTTTTGTCAGTTTTGTCCTAAACTGCAATCGGATCTTGACTAGTTTTGCATTACACTGCACAGCTTCACAGATCCTGTCTGTAAAGTACACACTGTGCATACAGTAGATGACGTCAAAGGATGCTTAATGCCGCTATTCATTCCCAACTGCAGAATGTGTATAAAACTAGGCAAAATCACCTGCACCCTGTGCCAAGTATCACAGGCTCAAAGATGGTGATCTTGTTTATGGAACAGTTTCACAGCGTCTGATGGTTTCACAAAAATACTACATAATTCAGTCTAACAGGAAAGCTGTGCATGTAAACAAACGTTTTCATAACATACTGTAACAAATGCAACGTGTGTGTGGAATGAAACACAGTCATGCATGTTTTTGTCTATTTTATCAGCCTCTATTTACAAGTTCGGTGTGTCTGTCTATCTGAGTGCGGATGTACGAGGGAGCCGTCAATCAGCCCCCCGTGGAGACGACTGGACCCAGCACAGGGCAGAATCTGCTGTCAGCAGCCTGAGCTGCAGGCTAGTTGCTCGTCTGTGCCACCCAGCACCTCCACCGGTGCTTGGCCGTCGCAACACACACGTGCACGCAGACACGTTAATGTAACCATGTGTCCCGCTCCCTCTATACAGTACTTTGGGTCGGGGAACCGGAGTGTGATTGTTTGCCCACCTGGAAGCAGTTTGTTTTGAGAAACAACACTTGCAGTTAGTGGTGATGGAAGGTTCTTTCATGCTAGAACAACAATCTGAGCAAAATTGTTAAAGAATCGTTTTAGAAACATCAACTTGCAGCATTGCTTACGTCACTAAAATTAGAAAATTTTAATAAACTTGATAAACATTATCAGCCTCCATGGGCAAGCTTTAAAAACAGATAACCAGTATTTTAAGAGGCAGCTGTGTAACAAAAAAAAAAATGTTGTTCATTTGGCTACAAACAGCCATCACACAACACTTCAGTACATAGAACAATGACTGCAGACAGAATATCTTCCCCAGTGTCAGAGCTCTTTACTGCATTCTTTGTACTGTATGTATATCTGGGTACAGAAGTTGGGTCTCGGTGGATGTTTATTTGGGCTGTGGTGGAAAAAGAGCAAGAACACGCTAATTAGCTTGGAGAGGAATAAAAACGATTTGTCTCACGGGTGCTGGGCTCGTGTTTTATCGGACACCTCAGAAACCTTCAGTACGGCAGGAGCAGCTGTGACACCTCTCTCTGGAACAGTAATGGAAAAGAAGTCAAATGACATGGAAGGGGAAAAAACAATTAGGAGCCCAGTCCAGAATGTCTCCTGGTCATTGTGCAGGTCTAATTCACAGCTACAGGAAGCATTTACTTGCAGTCATTGCTGCCAATAGTAATTTAAACACTGGTAACATAATTTTCCCCCTATCACTTTTAATATTGTTTGTTTTGTTTGTCTATTTTTTGGGAACAGTTTGTGACTGATGATTTCACAGACCACTTCATCGCTCCTCATGTGTAAACCTCTTCATGATGAAACATCTTCTTGTTATCATGCTGCACCTGCGTGTTTGTAGGACTCCCACAAGTGGGGAAACGAGTGCTTGTGAGTTTTATCTATGGATGCACATCAAGGTGCCGTGTCACACCTGCTTTGGTGTGCATGTCCGTGAGGCTCGCCACCCTCCCTCTGTAGCACTGCACTGGTCTTCATCACACCCGGCCAACTCTCACTCCCATGACAGGCAACTGCGGTCAGTGCCTCTGCTTCCACTTACTGTACCCGAGGTGCGCTTGATTTTAATGAATCCCTTGGCGCGTCGGGGATACATTACTTTCCTTAACGATGCCCATGCACATTCGTCAAAACTAAACACAGTCATATTTATGTACAGACTGTGACAAGAGCAGCTTAACCCGCATTGACCTCCAGGAGGAATGTACAACATACTTCCATGCACTGGAAGGCAGTGTCCATGTGCTACATGAATCACAGTAAGCGCAGAGGATTTGTCTCTGTTTCAAAGCCAGCCTTTGTCTTCCATGCTGGATCGGATGTGCACAAGGAAAGGTAACCACACATGAAACGCACGCAGATGGTATTCCTCACACCACAACTGTAACCCTTCAATGCTCCATTGCGTCATGGAATCAGAAACACCACGTGCAGCTCTGGACTTGGCTCTGGAGAGTGATTCTTAAGACGAGTCTAATTTATGAGTCGTCCGTCAGAACGACTCCGTGGCTGCAGCTCAGAGGTTTGGCACTGCAGGGCTATTGGCTCGGTGGATTTGTTGTTCGGTGTGGGTGGGTTGCTGCATATGTGTCACCGTTGGAGCCTGCGAGCACGACCGTAGCAGTTGTCCACTCGTGTTCCTACGATGTTCTGTGCTGTTGTTACTGTTGAACAATGATCACACGTGTTGCATGTTTACCAAACACGGAAGCGTAATCAAAACCTTGCTCATTTTATCCAAACTGTTTGCACGGGGTCATTTGCTTGTACTCAAAAGTCCAGCAGCTGCGCCATAGTTTTAAATTCATGTCAATTGGAGTGGGATGCATGTTTTTCAATTTAGTACTGTAGGTAATAAGAATAAGAAAGCCTTTAAGGTAAACCTTAAACCTTAAACCTTTAAGGCCTTAGGTAGGAGCTAATTGTATCACTTATTTATCTCTAACTCTATTTTTTTGTCACAGCAAAACAATATTTTTGTAAACAGAAAATAATCACATTATTCGTCACTTGACCCTGTGTGTAAAATGATTGAATGCCTAAAATGAATGTGGACATTTTTTGTAAGCAGAGTTCTGCGACGGGGGGGGGTAAACCTTGCACATACAGTGAAAGTACAGTAAATAAATAGTTGGTTTCAGTGGTGTCTGTGGACCACACAGGTGTTTCCTGATGGAATAAAGGCTGATCACCTTAATCTTGCAGCGGAAGTGCATAGTGTGTACTGTACAAATGGTGACCAACGGGCTTGGTCTGATACTGTATGTGTTAGTCTCAGTCCCAACAGCAGGTGATTTGTTTCTGATTTGTAAAACAAATAAACATACTGTACGGTGCAGAGGGATGCCAGCTGATCAACACTAGCCTACAGAGGATATCAGACCTTAGCCTTGGTTAGACCCACTAGCGTGCAGTCGGTCAGGTTTGTGTTTATAGCAAGACACGCAAACTCGCTATGTCACAGAGCTGAGGTGGGCCTTATGCTGGAGACTGATGAGTTGAAGCTGCCTCTTAACAAACAGACCTCTGTTACACCGGCTACATCCTGGAAACCTGTTACCAGTTTGGTTGTTTAGCATATTAAGATATGGATGCGATTGCATTTGAAGTTATAATCCAAACACGTGTCAAGTCCTGCAGATTTTTATGAGCAAAGCCTGTGGTTATAATGAGGAACTGGATGTCAACCCCGAAGCCTTGGGTGAAAATCATTTCGTAATTTCAGTTTTGGAAGTAAAGTCAGAATATTATCGCTGGCTGGAAAGTATGCTCAAGTGTGTGTATGTGTGTGAGTCAAGCAAACTAAACAAACTGACAATCATGTAATGATTTTTTTTTATTTCTTGATGACAAGATCAGTTCACTGCAATATGGTTATTAGGTATATTGCTCAGATTTTTTAGTGTGCTCATGAGCACCTTTTTGTCATTATTTTACACTTTTTTAACATGTTTCCTAACTCTCTCACTCTCTCACTCGCACACCTTTTCTCCTCCCTCCTGCTCGCTCATGTATATGTTATTGAAGCAGCAGGTGTTTCAATATTGATCCTGCTCTGGTGTCACTGTGGCCGTTTATTCTTGCTCTGAGGTCCCTTTCTGCCAGCCCAGCTTTTCCTTTAACACCCCGTTTATTTTTCTGACCAGTGAAGGAGGGGTGAGCTCCATATGAACTGGCATGTGAAAGAGGAATGGTAGTGATTGAGTAAAAAGGTTTGAAGTCGACAGGGAGAGCAGAGTTATTCTTGGGCGAAAGAGACCAAACGAGAGGGTTTGTGTTGTGAAAGTACGGAAGGTGTCTGTGCAAACAAGGCCCGGTGAGGGATGGACATCTTGGCATGTCTCCTTGCTTATAGGACAGTCCCACCCTAAAAATGCTTAACATGTACAGTAGGCGAACAGTAACTGAGAGGGTTGAACAAAATGAACATGAAAATATATTCATTTATTATTTTGTCATTAGAAATGTATGTAAATGGTAAAAATGTGATTGACGTAGATTTGTCTGCTTTAACACCAGTCTTTGTTGTTCAGAGCAGCCTTTCAAAGAACTTTCTGTGTTTTTCTTTTTTGTGCTGCAGGTTTTCCGGGTGGCCAGCGTCTGTCTAGGCAGCCCTCCTGAAACCATCTGCTGGGAGTACAGGGACAAGGACAAGAACTTCCATCGCATGGGACCCATCACTCCCCAGGAGTTCTACAGGCAGCATGTCAAACCCTTGTACAACATTCAGGACAAAGTAGGTCAAACAAGTGGCACTGGAACTTGACAAAAAGCTGTCCTGACTTTTCTGAACCACCTGTTTGTACGTTACCTCCTTATTTTCAGGTCTGCCTTGTGAATGACCCTCGACCTCAGAATCCTTACGGGAAGCTTTACAGTGTTGAGTTCTTAGGTAACATGGTTGGAGGCCGCAGCACTCTGTACAACAACCAGCCTATCCAGCTGCTTAAAAAAGCCGCGGCAGAGTCCATCAAAGATGGAGAGGTCAGTTTGGTCCAACTGCTGTACGTGCATTGGAAGAAAGCCTGAACATGGCTGCCATTTTTATTTTACTTGTTCCTTCCTTAGGCGGTGTGGTTCGGCTGTGACGTTGGGAAACATTTCCATAGCAAGCTGGGCATCAATGACATGAACGTGTGAGTATAGTTCATGCTTAAACTTAATCATGCTTTCTGGTCACAAGACCAGCTCTGTAGAAGTACAAGCACTGGATCACCATCCACTCTGTGGGTCTATGCCAGCGTTCACATGAGTGGACTAGGTCTCCTCTGCTTTCATAGGGTGTCGGCCTCGCCCCATGTGATTTTTATCTTTGCCCTTTAGTTGCTACAACATTTGAGTCTGCCTTCCTGGCGCCATGCTTACACGTACTCACTGACCCAAACGTCTGTACCATTTCTGCTGAAGCTCATCTTTCAGACACACCTTTTCTTGTTTCGCTACGCTATAATTAGGATGAGGCTGAAGCTTAATAAAGCTTAATTTGTAGCCCTGCTCAAGAAACCAGTGAATGAAGGGGGGGCTTTTGAAATTTTGGTTTGGCCTTTTAAGATTACGGCACATTGCTGTCTGGATCTAATGAATTAACAGAGAATGCAGTGTAATGTTTTTTGTGTGTGTGTGTGTGTGTGTGTGTGCGTGTGTGTGTGTGTGTGTGTGTACAGGTTCAACCACGAGCTTGTGTTTGGAGTTTCGGTGAAGAACCTTTCTAAGGCAGAGCGGCTCATATACGGAGACTCTCTCATGACTCATGCTATGATCCTCACGGCTGTCACAGACAAGGTGGGAGTTTGACTGTTTAGTAAACCTGTGCTGATACAAGCTCATTTAAAGTCACTCACATCAAAGCTATCCTTCATTTTTGTGCTGCCTTTTTTATAACCCTGTCCAGCTGTCATGGGGCTTTCATGTCTTTTGCCTCTTCTTACTCTTATCTCCTTATCACTTGTCCTTGACTCTCCCAGGATGGGAAAGAAGGCTATGAGAAGTGGAGGGTGGAGAACTCCTGGGGTGATGACCGCGGGAACAAAGGTAGCACACAACTGCACTTTCACATCTGTATTTAATACTTATATGATTAATAGTATTTCTGTCACGGATTTGATTGATGGTTAAATACATAAATATAGCTGATCTCACCTAATTCACTTTTCCTTTCCCATGTCTGTTTCACATTTTTTATAACACTGTGGTGTCTCAACATAAACTATCATCTTCCTGTTTGTGCCTATTGAATTAGGTGCAGGATTAAGAGGCTCCCCTGTGTTGCTGCTTTATGAAGTTGTAATTGGCTACATCCTGTTTAAAAAAAGAAAAAACACACACACAGACAGGCTCACTGGCTCAGCGCTGTGCGCATGTGTGTGTTCAGCTCAGTGCCTCTGGGTCCAGGTGTGTAAGCATAGCTAATTCTGAAGGCTGTAGTGACATCTCTTAGCATGTCTCTGCTGAATGTTTGACTTTATGAGCTTGCTAACACAGTGCCTGCTCAAAGGACTACTTAAAAATGACCAGGCCACACTTAATTCACTCACAATAGCAAATTCAGGCCTATTTGATAACTGAACAGTTAAATCAACTGGGAGATTGGTTGAGAAAATTAAATGGCAGTAAAAGAAAGTCAATAGTAATAATAATAATAATAATAATAATCAATATTATTATCATTATATTATTATTATTATTATTATTATTATTATTATTATTATTATTATTATTATTATTATTATTACAGTACGCTTAAGCCTTTGGGCAGTTTATTGTAGAGTATAGAGTAGCTTCGTAGATGGATCGAGAGTTGGAGACAAAAGTCTTATGTTTTTTTACTTGTTTTTTTTAGTGGTTGACTTATGTTTGTTAAAATAAAATACAAAAAAACAAATAAAGTCTGAACTGGTTAAACTGCCAGTAAATCATGTGGAGTGTTTAGAAAATGCACCTGTTTATTTTTAAGCAAGTAAAGTTGATTTGTCTTCATGCAACAGTCCCCATCGCAGCAGGTTCTCAACACCACTGCCCCAGATTTTCTGTTTTTCCCTCTGTCCTTTGATCTCAGTTTCTCATCTCTGACTCTTCTCTATCTTTGGGCTTGAACATTCCACTGCAAATCATAGTGTTTCAGGCCAGTCATGCATTGTCTGCTAACACATGCAGCACAGCTACTCACACGTCCACACAATCTTTCTATTTGCTTGAACCCACAAACCGTAATGACTGTCAGTGAAAACATGTGAAAACTTCTCAGTCAAATCAAATAAATTTCACGCTTATCTTATTCTGTAACCACTAGCAGATGGGGAGGCCGCGGCCCCCAGCCCATCCACAGCCTAATTAATAAAGTATGAGAAGGGAAGTACAAGTGGGAGGAGGAGGAACGCTGAATGCTTGACAAATGCTCGGTGGCAAAAGCAGAAAAAGTGTGAAAATAAAATCAGAGCAATGAAAGTAAAAAAGGCATGTAGGTCAAGAGGTCATTTCTCAAAGTCTGATAGTAAAAACGTGTTTATAAGACTTCCTTCTAACCCTGAGTCTCATGAGAGGCTTAACCTTGTGATTTCTTTATTTTATTTTTTGCAAGTAATTCAATAAGACACTTACCTCAAGTTGACACCCTAACATTCGTCATGAACTCTGAGCAACTCCGAGTTTTACGTGGGGAGAGAAACTACTGTTTGTTCTGCCAGTGGGATTTTACTGCTGAATAAATAGAAAATGATGTTAATGTGGATAGAAGGACGGAACAGATACTTTTGAAGCTTCATTAGCTTTTAAGTATGTTTCTGATCTGTTGCCATTAAGTCAGGCCCAAACCGCACATTTCTGTCCATTCACCTCAGGGCTGCATTTCATTCTCCCTCAAATGGAAGCTTCTTCTGTGGTCTTACCACAACAATGACACTGTTTTGTTCTCCCTGCGTTCTTATGCAACAATCAAAATAAGCTTGTTTTTTTTATATATCTTTCGTTTATTCCCCTAATTACTGTACTGTATGTGCTGAAGTTGAACGGTAAGACAACTTCTCCACATTTGATTTCCAGCTGCTCTCAGACAGGACAGTCAGCCTATTCCTAAAAACAAATAATGACACCCAGCTTTCAGACACACACACACACACACACACACACACACACACACACACACACACACACACACACACACACACACACACACACCATCATGCCACCCAGCTCGCGGGTTCCAGGAAGCTTGTATCAGCCATTGGATACGATACACATACGGAACCAGGCACTGTGCCCTATAAGATTTACAGACTTGGAAGAACACACATACAGACGTCCCACCCGACGTAGCTTTGAACTGCTGCACGTTCTTGCGGTTGTCCTGACGTTTCCATAAGTCAACTGATGCCCTCGTTTTCTCAACTCAGAAAAAGTTACAAGCTAAAGGCTTCGTCAGGGAAAATGAGAGATAAATAGCATTACTGGCTCTCATCCTGCGTCGGTTGAGTACAGGATCTTGCAGTACTTGGCCTTGCATTATATGGAGTTGTTATTTTTGTACATCTATCATCCTAAATAATCAGTTCGGCATGGAGCTACATCCTCCTCCAGAAAGCGATTAGGTTATTTCAACATGTCTTCCATCCGTGTAAGTTCAACATTCTATAACCACCCCAGACTTCCTCATGTTGACCTTGAATGACCGCACACAGTGAGAGACGGATGACATGTACTTTTATCAGGCTGGGTGGACAGAGGTAATGAGACAACAGTTGACTGGACTGCACTGATCTGCCTGTTTGAGCAGTTGATTTCAATCTGAACTCACACTTACAGTCACAGCAAATTGCCCTAAGCAGAACCCTTCTTTCAGTGAACAAAGCGAAATGGTGTGTTTGTGTCAAAGAATCTGTTCTTAATGAGATTTATATGTTTCAACTCATTATTCACTCAAATCTCCATTATAAATGGCTAAATAATGACCTGTTGCATGAATAAACATCACCCAACTAGGAAATCTTTGCAAGATGAAACTTCATGGTAGAACTGTTTGACTTTTTGTTTACAGTCCTTTTCTTCTTCTTTACCACACTTTTATACAATTCAAGTTTTTTTTTCCAACCAGCCATTTTGTGATTTCATTTTAAAATAGTTAGTTTCAAATTATTTGGCTAAACTTCCAAATACTACATCCAATTGTGAAACATAAACCATCTCATGCACTCGGTGGTTAACGTGTGTGTGGTTTTATTCTTGGTTTTATTCCAGGTTACCTGATCATGACGGACGACTGGTTCTCTGAATACGTGTACGAGGTGGTTGTAGACAAGAGGTTCCTCCCAGAGGATGTCCTGGAAGTGATGCAACAGGAGCCCGTTGTACTTCCTGCCTGGGATCCAATGGGATCCTTGGCATAACTAGAGAAATCCAGGTTTTAGCCCCAGCCCCAGGTCTATGTGACTCTGCCCTATTCCTCAGCTGCTTTTATCTCAATACCCCCCCCAACACTTCCTATCAAATCATCCTGTTCTTCTAGACAGAATAATAAAGATTTTGTTTTTTTACTGGACTGCATGTGTCGTTTGTGTCTTTTTCTTACTGGGTGTAGAGATTTACTGTTGGACCTAATGTAAGGTATGTCTGGTTTATGGGACTGTGAATTAATATAAGCCACTTAACGTGGACCTCAAAACTTGAGGTTGACTGGGTTTATTTGGTTAACCTTTTTTACGCACAGTTTTAAGTTCTGGTTCCTTCTCTTTTTACCATTCACATATCAACATATGTGCAGAGTTTTTAACACTGGATATAAATTGTAACTAATTATGTTTTTGAAGTTTTGAAAAATGTGCTTTTACCAACGTGTGATAGACGTTGTTGAAGGAAGAATCCTAACATTTCTTAGAAATCCTCCTGTACAGAGGCCACTTTTGCTATCTAGGTTTGATTTAAAGAGATTATAAATCTTTACAGGCAAATCCCTAGTTTCCCAATATGTTCAATGTTCTACATCATGATTTTTTCCTTTTACTTGCTGCAATTTATGATGTTAAAAACCAAAAAAAAGACACTCATCAACTCACGTTGATAAAGATTGGGAAAGAGGTCCATTTCTTGCAGTGGGCTATCTAACATGACATTCTTTTAGTGCGGTTTCTGATAAATTATCTTTCATAGAGCTCGAGAGCTAATCAGGACAGAGGATGCTATGAGGCAGCTGCTACATGTGAAAAGGTAGAAGTTCACATTAATCATTTTGTCTTCATCATCTTACAGTAATTAATGGTTGTGAAATATTATGTCAGCACATTGTTTATCCTGCTACTGTATGTGGAAACTTGCTTATTTCATTTGTTTTACCTCATAGTATCACTTTAACAGACTTTAACATGGTTCTCCAATTTTACTGCCACAACCTTCTACTACAATGCTTTCAGACTGTATGTAATGAACATTCCCACTTAGGTGTCAGCTCTCGGGTAAAGACATTAAGAAGTCATACAACCTGTATGGATGGTGTAAATGCTGTTAATCTAATTATTATTTGTTGCCGTTGCTTTTGAGTGTGTGCGAACCAGCACCTCCTGCACCTCACCAAGGTGAACAGCAGCTTATTTTCATGCCACCTTGTTGGATGTGAGCCCATTCTGTTCACCCACCACATGATCAATGCTAAGAGCCAACCCTTGTGAACGGGGGGGGCTTCGGTGGCCAGGCAGAGGCTGGATGCTCTAAGTGAAACACTTCCCCTTAATGTGAACAGTGTCTGTATCCAGGGTGCCCTTGTTTACACAATGGAGGTTAAGTAGACTGACTACTACTGTTCCTGGCACGGTGCCTTCTGGCCCAAAGGGTTGCAGGTTCCTCTAAACGGGTTAGTTATATAAAATCTCCATCACACATTCAAACTGACGTTACAATATATATTCAATAAATATTGTTTTTACATTTACAACTAATTTAAAGCACTTATGTCTGACTGGCCCTCTTATAAATATGCATCAAGGAGTCTGTGGATTAGGGGCAAGGATCCTTTGCTAAAGCTCAGTGTGTGTGTGTGTGTGTGTGTGTGTGTGTGTGTGTGTGTGTGTGTGTGTGTGTGTGTGTGTGTGTGTGTGTGTGTCTTTAGCCCAGCCGGGCAGAATACGGCCTGCTGTAAGCCCAGGCATGTGTGATTTGTGTGATTGGGTTTAGTCTGTGTTGATAGGCGACGTGTTGGACACTAGATGACCAGCCGCCCCATGGACAACACACGCTGTCCTGCTAAAAATATCAAGGTAAGATCCCACCGCCTGTCTGTTACCACAAGTAATTTCATTAGCAGCAGCTTCATCGTTTACAATTACTGTTCCAGTCAGTTCTGGACTTTCAATCTGTGCTGATAGCATCTGTGTAGGACACGTACATTTGTAGTACACAGGATATTTATAACTACAGAGCGGTGACACAAAGTGCCAGTTCTTGTTTTCAGATTTGGTGTGAACCTTATTTAACCTTTTGGCCATTTACCTGGTTATTGGTCAAACTGTAGCAGTTACGGACTAGATCTATGTGCCTTCCTTCATAGTAGTAGTACAGTGTGTGAGTAAATAATGGTGAATGGTAATTAACACAACACAATCCACTTAAAAATTCTTTTGGGAGAAAATGTGACTTGGATAAAGTGCTGTTCAGAGACTGTGATGTCAGGACCCTTTGCACTGCACCTGAGAAGTGCTGCTTCTTCCGTATGAATGATGGTGTAAATCACAGTGAGGGCCATTCGTTTGCAGCATGATGCCAGATCTGTTTCGACATCACCTGGCAGCAGAGGCAGGTTTCATTCTTGCCTTTTCATGTACCCTTGGCACTGTCAACGTTAGTCGTTGCCTGACTTGCTTTTTAAGAACTTTAATCCAGTCTTGCGTAAAGAAGTATGTTGACGTTTAATGCATTAGCTTAGCTAATGTCTAGTCGACCGCTGAACAAAAAACGCTGCTGTGAAACCTGTGCCAGGAGGTTCTCAGTGTCAGACTTCCTTTAAAGTGCACGTACAGTTAACCATGATAGAAATCACCAACCCGTCATCAGCGGACTCCGATCAGCAATAACTCCTTACTTGATGCTCTATGGGCTGAATCTTTGGCTCCTGGTCTACAACCACTTCAAGAGCATAAGTAATTTATAGATAAGATAGTCAGACTCTAAGGTGGGATGCAGTGGTCACACACTGTAGCAGCCACAATGAGAAATCTTCATGCACCATGAAGTGGTGATCTTGAATACTTGTCTGTGTTTATTTTAAAACCAGATCTTTATGTTTAATGCACTTTTGTGGATATTTGCTACAATACTGTACATCACTAACCTATATGCAGCATGCCATTACAAGATATTCAAACAGTGTCTTCCTGTCTATCAGAGAGCAGCCCAATAGTTAATTAGATTATTTATTTTTTGTTAACTTTCACTTACCTGTATAAGGGTTTTTTGCATTTTTTCACACAGATTACAATTTAATGAAGTGAAGGAAAGTTGGCTAATAGTGCTGAAAGTCCACTGCTGTCAAGAGTCCAAACATTATTCAGGAAACCCCCCAAGGTTCGCCAACGCAGACTGTGATAAGCACATTTTTTTTACTCCTCCCTTCCAGACATCTATGCTGCAGACTACAGGGTGTTGGTCTTTGTTTTAAAAACGGCTTGGTTACAAACGCTGGCACGGAGCCCACGGCTTCGACGTGTTTCACTGTAAAAGATACACTGAGCAGGCGGCCTTTAGGGAATCGTGGGGCTTTCAGAGGCAAAACCTTCACGAGTTGATACACAGTTCATGATGGGGGTCTCTGAAATTCCACTATGAAATATGGTTTAATTACTCACGCAGCCTTTCATAAATTACAGTAAGGATTGCGTTGGGTCAAGCATGTGATTGCAGATGTAGTTTACGCAACATGGATACGCGTGTGAAAGTGTTTGTGAGCCTTGCGTCTGCCTGAAGGTCCGAATGCAACACAGAGCTGTGAACCTTTTCTCTGCAGTGTGATTATATATACTATATAATACTGTACTTAGGTTTGCAAAAATAACCCGGGGCCGTTTAGAGCCAAAGACGCCTAACACCAGCGTTAACTCTGACCGTGCCACCAACTCTGTGTTGTGGCGACAACGTTTTGTAAATCGAGCAAAGAAAGTCAGTGTTTCACTTTCAAGTGCCTTGAATATTATTAGAAACATTGTAAAGCCACTCTGAAAAGGAACTACTGTTTAAAAGGATTAGAAAAAGACCCACAGATTATCAGCAGGGGTCAGACGGCTAAAACCTGAGGTAGCCCCACGTTGCCACACAGCTACTCCAGCGTGTGTTTGCGTCCACTCACATGCTTCAATAACGCCTGCTATCATCAAACTGGTCCGAAGTCGTGCTGCAGTTCACTATTTGTCTTATTACCATATCAAAGCGCGGCTGTGGGCGCACAAGCCCGTGCATGCTCAGTGTTTGTCCAGCATCTGCGTGCATCCATCTGCGCCGCCGTACTGTACGTGTGCGTCTCATGTGTGCAAGCGTGCGCGCCTGCTTGCAAGTCGGTGAGAGAGAGGGACAACGGGGGAGGGCGAGGGAGGGAGAGAGAGAGAGGAGAGAGGTCTGAAAGCTCAATGGGCAAACGCAGAGTCCTGATGTGCTAGTGCATGTTGTTCCTCCGGCAAGTTCGTCCAATTCCCCGGGATTCTTTAAGTTTTCGGCCCAAGTTGCGGCCGCTGCTCGTTTGTTTTACTTGCGGCAGTTTCTACTTGCTTTTACCTCCTGCAAAGGTAACGTATGCATGTGCGTTGGTATTAAATGCTACTGGCGTCTTGACTTTGGTGTCGCCTCAAGTCGAGGTAACGGATTATTCGTCTAAAGTTTAGGACGATTGCAGAAGATAAGAGTGGGTTTGAAGGAGTATCTGCATTCTTCATTTGATTTGTCTTGTAACAGCTTGTTACTATGTTTCTCTCATGTCCTTCCGTCCGTCTTAACAAAAATCTTGTGGCGTTATTGTTTTGCTCTCTTTCCTCCCAGAAAAAAATAAAAATCCACTTTTATATCCTGTAATAACCATTATTAGGATTTTACATATGTATAATTATGAATTCCAGTTGTTTGTACGCAACAGAACTTATATTTGCCTTTTGTATAAGATGTTTTTGTTTTTCTATTTCATCAAGCTGTTTACCAATGTTTTTTCTGTTGCAAGACAGTTGGACAGATACAGTTTGTGCATGGTGAAAGGCAGTAATCTGTTCAGCGGAGCATCCATTCACAGTGAATAAATATCTTACTCCATCATCACGTTTCTTTCAGGTTTCCAACAGTCTAATAGAAATCTTTGGTTTTCACACTAGCTCTAGTTCTAGAAGTTCTACTTTCTAAGCCATCACACTGCACCTCCGTCACAGGGTTCAGCCTGAAGCTAAAGTCATCATTGGGATGAAGATTATTTTCATCAGGAAGTAAAAGTGTGTATAGAGGAGAGAAAGGATGTTTGTTGGTCTGCGGACATGACAGAGTCTTAGTTGTGTGGTCGTCACATGTTGTGGATGCCTTTCCGTGGAAAACTGCTAGACACTTGTTCTTAATTAAGGTAATGACATTCCATGTAAATTGAGTCTTCCTACATTCTGGCATTCATTACTAATTTAGCTAATGCTGTAAACAATGGACTCCACATTTAAATGTCTCTCTAGGTTTGACACATGTATGGATCTATTAAAATGTAAGAAAGTCATATTTGGGAATTTAGCAAATATTACTAACTGCAACAATCTGATCTAAAACTTTGTAATTTTCTTATCTGTTGCTTAAATAATAAATAATCGTGAGTTCATTAGGTAAATTAAATGTACTGTAGCTAAAAATTTAGTAGTTGTGCTTCATGGTTTAGTCTCTGAACTCAACAATGTTGAATCTAAGTGATTTTTTTCCCCAGCACAAAACATGACGGTCGAAAAACAACAATAATACTAATAATCAAACGCATCATTGAATGTGAAAACATGCGGACAGGAGGTTGTGCGTCATGATTAGTATCAAATGTGGTATGTTCTTATCAGATGTGAGATTGCTGAAGGTACCATAGAAATCAAAAGTTATGATGCTCACGCGTACGACTGGAGGCTGAGGCGTTTCATGTGCTGTGTGTGTAATAATAAGAACAGGATGATTACATTCAAACGTGCCTTTTCTGGGTATTATTCTGCTTCTTTTTTTTTAACTGCTTCTTGTGTGACCTGCCTGTGAAATGCTGCCGTGTAAACTCCCTAATGTCTGTGCCGTTACCGACCTTTAATCAGATAAGCGCTGAAACAGGTTACGCAAGTGAGGGGACGGCGTGAAACGAGGAAGAGGAGGTAAGTGAGTGAGCATGTCCCAGCACAGTCCCCGGAGCGTCTGTCCCCGATATTTACACAGATGTTTTCAACAGGTTCCACCGCACGCGGGTGTAAAGCTACTGTGCAGAACTCCCGGAACCTTAACTGTGTGTCATCTCCGTGTGTTGCAGTTCGCCCCATCGTCGAGGATCAAGAGGAAGCTGCACGCGGGAAACACCCATGATTCCCTTCACTTGTCTAGCGGCCACGTCCAGATAGAGCTCATCTCTCCCTCCATAGACCCTCTGTCTGCCCTGATCGCCCGCTCCCGGCGCCTCCTGTTCCACGAAGCTCCTCTGCTCACTCCATGGCGCCTCCGTTTACACACAGCTGCCCTCATCGTAGCTTCATTCTCACATTTTAGCTCTTTTGCCTGTTTGGTTTCTCCGCCGCCTGTCAAACACGCACAAGTCCTGGTCGTCCAGTTCGCGCCACACAACCGCTGAGCCATTCCGTCACTCTCCTAATCGCTCTGTTCCCCTGATGGGCACCATATCAGACAGCAGTGCCACATTCCCGTCTTCATCGCTGAGAACCTCTCTCCACCCCTAACTGCCTCACCAAGACCCACACCGACCAAACCCAATGGAGACGGCAGATATGATGATGACGAGCACTTTGACAATGGACAAGGAAGAGAATGAGGGCGATAGGGAACAAGGGAAGGAGGAGGTGGGGGGAGAAGAGGAGGGGACACAGCAGGAAAATGGTCGATTGGTGCTGCCTGATGGAGTCGCTGAGAGGGGACCCAAGAGCCTGACCTCCGGTTCTGGCCAGCGTGTATCAAACGGCTTCACCACGTCCACCCCTCAGAGCCCGAGGGAGGGGCCGGGGACGGCAGCTTCGTCCGGGGGCTCGGCCTCGGCGCCTGGAGGTGGCACCGGGCCGGCGCCACACGGAGGCCTCAGGACTCTGGTGGTCCAGCAAACCAGCCTGGAGAGGCCTCGAGAAACCTGGAGCAAGAAGATGGACTTCCTGCTGTCGGTGATCGGCTACGCCGTGGACCTGGGGAACGTCTGGCGCTTCCCCTACATCTGCTACCAGAACGGAGGAGGTGAGGAAAGCGGAGCGAGAGAGTTACAGCAGAGGCAGGTTTTTGTTTTTTTTTTTTGGGGGGGGGGGGGGAGCATCTATAGTAGCAAACATATGTTCTGCAAAAATCTAAGGCATAAAAAGGTAAACATGCTTTTAAAGTCCATGCGGGTGGTTTGTGCTCCCCTCACCTAGAAGTAAACACCCTCCTTTCAACTTTTATTGAATTTGCAATAATAAAATCTTTGCAATTTCCTGTGCCGTGTGTGTCTCACGCAGCGAGCTGGAGATGGGGACTGGGAGGCACTTGATAGAGGCAACAGTATTAATTGTGATTTTTATGAGAACGCCTTCAGTCTCTGCGCCCTCGCTTAATAACCTGTCTCCCAGGCAGCTGCTCAATCAACCCTTATCTTTGCTTTTATGTCACAAAGAGACGCGTGTGTGTGTGTGTGTGTGTGTGTGTGTGTGTGTGTGTGTGTGTGTGTATGTGTGTGTGTGTGCGCCAGCCCACGTGCCCACGTGCACACATGCACATAGGTGATGCTCAGATAGGAGGAGGGAAACACAGATGTGTAATCTGCACATCAGCCCGGACGGGTGAGACCTGTCTGCCGCTCCCGGTCCTGGGAGTTTGGTCTTTTATTCCTGCTTCCAGCGCGTTTGTGCTCTGGTCTAACTCAGCGTAGCGGTAGCGGTAGCAGAGCCAGCGCTGCAGCTCTGCTCGTCCGTCATTGTGGAGTGACCCTCTCACTGTGTGTTTCCACAGAGCACATTAAATGCAGTGATGAAGTGGAAAATCATGGGCTGTTGCTTTTGAAGGGGCCGGGGTTATGTAAAATATAAGGCACTTATGATATTTAATGGTTTTTGGAGAGTGTGTTGTAATGTTTTATGTTGATTGGGCCCAGTGGGACCAGTAGAACTTCCCAGGAGTGTAGAGTAATTGACTTTTTACCATTTTCCTACAACTCTTTCTTTTTCCACGTATTGACTGCTCTTCATTTTTACGTTCCTTCCCACCTTTCTCCTCGTCTGTCCGCTCAGGCGCCTTTCTGCTGCCCTACCTGCTGATGGCCGTGTTCGGGGGCGTGCCCCTCTTCTACATGGAGCTGGCGCTCGGCCAGTTCCACCGCAGCGGCTGCATCTCCATCTGGAAGCACATCTGCCCCATCTTCAAAGGTAACGGCTGCGGCTCCCGGGGAGAACAGCAGATGGAGGGGATTGTGTTAAAACCAATAGCTGGCACAAAAGGAGACGCAATGAGAAGGAAGCATTACAACAGCTGCTTATCACCAGAAAAGTAAAGTGGAGGGGCAGAGAACACAAAGCACACGGCTGAGTGTGAGGGACAGATGGTTTAACCTCCATGCCCCCTCAGTGCAGCCTCTAGTTTCTTGTACATCCAGTGACTCTGTTATGGAAATTGTCACATTTCCATGCCAAATGCCAGATGCTTAGAAATTTGATAGGATGTAAATTGCTGTTGTTTGGAAATGTCACCCACTTCCCCAAACGCACCTCACATTACCTTAAACGCAACGCCGATTCCCGAGGCCGACTGATGTTGGGACTCTTGCAGGGATCGGCTTCGCCATCTGCATCATAGCCCTCTACATCGCCTTCTACTACAACACCATCATGGCCTGGGCCCTGTACTACCTGCTGGCCTCCTTCCGACCCACCCTGCCCTGGACCACCTGCACCAACAGCTGGAACACGCCCAACTGCCACCGCTACATGTCCAGCGACCACAACGTGTCCTGGTCCAACTCGTCCACCTCCCCCGCCGAGGAGTTCTATACGTAAGTGCATGTAAGTCGTAGGTGGAGGCATCAGGGTGGATGAGCCGCAGGGAGCAGTTACAGCTGCTGCTGCTGGTGGTGTTTAGGAGCGAAATCCACTTACACCTCTGATGCCCAAGACAGAGCAGGAAGTTATTACAGAGGCGTTTCAGAAGGAGAACTGATGGGATCAGTGATGCGTAGAAACAGAGGATGGCACAAAAATAAACACCTGAAGTCAAAATAGACATAAAATCCTAAAAAGTGATTTACTGTGATAAAAATGTTGTTAATGTGCAGATATTTGGAAGCAACAACCAGATTGTGTTCATGGATATTTTACACATGTTCCCTCAACTGTTTGGGGCCATTAAGAAAGACATCATTATGTCTGTTATTTCCCCCAAAGACCAACATCTGCCCCAACTGTTAATAAAACACTATTAAATGGAGCCTTTTATTTTTCCTGAGGTTTTTTCTCCTGCGAGTTAAAACCTGAGCTCCGTTGGATTAACTTCCCTCGTTTCCTTGTTGCTCCTTGGTCTTATCAGCTGGTCTCTCGTCTGTGTTTGTGTGGAGACGGATTCGGGCTTTATCCATAGTGGGACAGGTTTAAAGGCAACAAATGACTCAATGGAGTCTGGCGCCAGAACTTCCTGTTTTGAACATAAATCATGTCAGTGTTTCTCGTCTCCGTGTCCAACCTTTGACTGGACGTTGACCTCGCTGATTTTACTCCTTCCCTTCAAGTTTGTTGCCTGGTTCTGTCATATTTGAACTTTCTGAGCAGTTCACTTAGTGTTTTCATATCTGGCCTCTGGGCTGATTGACAGTGAGACCATTCGTCCTACGTTTTCTCTTTCTCTCCCCTTCCTTCTTTACAGTCCTGTTTTTCACCTCTGCTTTGTACCGTATCTCACCCTTTTCCATCTCCCCTGTTTTTTCCTCTGTTTATCACATCTTTATCGTTTGCTTTCCAGATTTCACAACCCAAGATCTCTCCACTTGTTTTTCACACTTTGTTATGCCCCTTCCCCTCCTATTATTCTCCCTTTCCCCTCCTGTTATTCTTTCCCCTACTGTCTCCCCTTGATTCACATGACTTGCTCTATTTCCTGTCGTCCTCCTTGACGTCCTCCATTTTCTCACCAGTCCCCCGTTGCTGCTTACATTCTGACTCCGGATCTCCATCCAAGCGACTCTCACTCGCCTGTTCTGTCCAGTCGCCAGGTGCTGCAGGTCCACCTCTCCCCGGGTCTGCACCAGCTGGGCTCTGTCAGCTGGCAGCTGGCCCTCTGCCTGCTCTTCATCTTCACCATTGTCTACTTCAGCATCTGGAAGGGAGTCAAGACGTCTGGAAAGGTAACTGAAGGGGCGCCTGCACGGCTGATGGGGGTGTCAGTTAGAGGGGGTGGATGGATGGATGGATTGATGGAGGCAGAGGGGCAGAGAAAACAGCAGTTGTTCTCCCATCAACTTGTCATCTTTATTGTAACTCATCATCACGGGTTGAAGCTGTTTAGAAAAGAAGTCCTAAGGTTAAACAGTTTGTGGTTCAACCTTTGATAACCCATCCTGAGGTGGAGAAGTGAAGACCTGAGTTGACTTTTTCTTACTTTCCTTCCTTCCATCAGGTGGTTTGGGTGACTGCCACCTTCCCCTACCTGGTCCTGCTGGTCCTACTGGTCCGCGGGGCCACTCTGCCAGGGGCCTGGAGGGGCGTCGTCTTCTATCTCAAGCCTGACTGGGAAAAGCTGCTCAGCACTACAGTAAGTCGTGCGTCGCTGTTACATTACGTTTGCTCTGTTCTTCTTTCCTCTGAATGCACATCCTTTACTTTAACACGCATCCGCTCTGCAGGTGTGGATTGATGCAGCAGCTCAGATCTTCTTCTCTCTGGGTCCAGGCTTTGGCGTCCTCCTTGCCTTTGCGAGCTACAACCCCTTCCACAACAACTGCTACAAGTGAGAATTGAGATCACAAAGCTTTAAACTTGGCTCATACGTGTTTAATACCTACCTTTGCTCCCTGTTCTTACCAGAGATGCGTTGGTCACCAGTTCTGTGAACTGTCTGACCAGCTTCCTGTCTGGCTTCGTCATATTCACTGTGTTGGGATACATGGCCGAGATGAGACAGCAGGATGTGGATGCTGTGGCCAAGGATGCTGGTAGGAAAAGCAATGGTTCCTGATGTGAATGTAGACCGTTCTGTGTATTGTTGCTGTCAGATCTGTTTTTAGCTGCTTCTCTGTTTTCCCTCCAGGTCCAAGTCTGCTGTTCATTATTTATGCAGAAGCCATAGCAAACATGCCTGCCGCCACCTTCTTCGCCATCATCTTCTTCCTCATGATCATCATGCTGGGGCTGGACAGCACGGTTAGTAGGAAAGTCAACCACTGACCAGTGCTCTGTTTGCAGGTTCTCCTGTCTGCTCCTCCTGCTTGTAACCCATCACTGTCCGTTCCACGTCTCTCATGCCTAGAAATACTGTTTTCATCTTCGCCTTGTTCTTTTCCATTTTGGACAACTGTCAAAAACACCGTGATAGGACATTCATATCACTATTGTGTGGCGATGTTGTCTCCATAAGCCATAATCTGCTCGGCGGCGGCCAGCTGGAGAGGCCTGTGAGGCTCTTATCATACGCTGATAATCAGCGTGGAATCAGCTGCTATGCTCCTTGATATTATGACTGAGGATATTACTGCAGAATGTGTCAGCGCACTTGGATTCAGACGGGATCAGCTTAATGTTTTTGTCAGTCTCTAACAGCTCATGAAGGACCGTCAGATTTAGTGTGGTTCCATTTGGAGCATGAACTGCTGAAGCCGGTCCGGCTTTTCACACCGCGTCTTCTTTTCATCCTCCTCTCTCCAGTTCGCGGGGTTGGAGGGGGTCATCACGGCGATGCTAGACGAGTTCCCTCACATCCTGGTGAAAAGGCGAGAGTGGTTTGTCTTTGGCCTGGTGTGTGTCTGCTACCTCGGGGCTCTGTCCACACTCACATATGTAAGTTATCCATACTGTATATGTGAAGTTCACTAAGTACAGTACATGCAATAATATATTTTGTTTAGTAAATTATTCCACCTGATTATCCACTTTATTTAATGCTTATAGTTCCTTTAAAGTTCTTATTGTTGTCAAGGCATATTTTGCTTTATTTATAGTAGTATGCTGGATGGCAGGTAAGCGTTTTCTGAAATCAGATTAGAGCAGCTCACGTAATCTCTTTATCTCCAGCCCTCATTATAGTAAGGAAGTGACTGCTCCATTCAGCACTCACAACATATTAGTCTCTTTGGTGGAGTCAGGCTTTGGACACGAGGCCTTGTGCACAGGAGTCATTCCAAGCGTGTTGTGCTGCAGGGAGGGGCGTTTGTGGTGAAGCTGTTCGAGGAGTACGCCACGGGCCCCGCAGTCATTACCGTCGTCCTGCTTGAAGTCATCGCTGTTTCCTGGTTCTATGGTGAGTTGGAGGTTGTAACAGTTCCAGTAGCTGTAGCGACAAAATGCCACTTTAATCATCCATAATCGAGTTTAATCCACTGGGTTGAGTTCTGCATATGTCCGTGTGTTGCAGGTACCAACCGCTTCTGTAATGACGTCCAGATCATGCTTGGTTTCTACCCGGGGTGTTTCTGGAGGGTCTGCTGGGTGGCCATCTGCCCCTGCTTCCTGCTGGTCAGGCTCACCTCCTCGAACCTCCTTGTGTCAGATGGGAGAACAAGCTTAATGCAGCGGCTAGAACGGTTTGTCCAGATGTTTGATTCCTGAAGCTCTCTTTTTATCCCTGCTTCCAGTTCATCATCATCAGTTTCCTGGCCTTTCCTCCGGATGTCAAGTTGTTCGACTACCATTATCCGCCATGGACCACCATCTTGGGCTACTGCATCGGTGTGTCCTCGTTCATCTGTGTCCCTGCTTACATGGCCTACCACCTGCTCAATGCCAAGGGTACATTCAAACAGGTACTGTACATTATTTGCCCATTTGATCTTACTTTTGGTGCAATTCCTCCTTCCTTCCTCCTTTCATTCATACTTGTACCATCTATTGACCTTTGTTCTTTCACCGGAAGATTTCTGTTTACTTCCTTTCAATACACTGTCACAATTGACCCTCTGCAGTGAACACGTGGCTGGAGATCACGATCAAACAAACCTAGGCCCTACTGTACTTTATGATCCCACTCATTTACAGGCCCTTATCAAAATCCTGCAGCACCTGTGTTGCTTGTTTGTTGGCACTCCTCAACAGCACTCTAGTATCAGAACAACCATATAACAAACATAGACAAGTCATTCAGTTTGTAGATGTGTATGTAACTTACATATCCTAATAAATAAGAACAAAGTAGATCATGTGATGATCATCACTGCTGCGTCTTTGTGTAAGAGTTGACAGCAGCGGTCTGACATCAAAGAGGCTGGTAGACAGAGTGTCTTTGGCTGCGGTCCAGTATTGACCCTGCTGCCAGCGCACACAAAGACCCTGACGCACGCTGTCAACACACGGGAGTCGTGTTTTTGTGCCTACGTGAGCGTGAAAAGACAGCGATGATGACCGTGTGTGTGCGTGTGTGTGTGTGTAGCCGGACGGCAGCTGTGTCCGTCACGTGTAGCGTTAGTCTCTTTAATTTGCTAAAGCTGTGGCGACTGTTGTTGCTGTATGTTTCCGGTAACAAGGGTGACGGCCATTTTTTCACATAAATGACATCTGGATTCATGCTGCTTTGGTTTCCTCTCTTCTGAACAGCGTTTGTTAAAAAGCATCACTCCAGAGCCCAGCAGTGAAAACCACAGAGACTTCATCGTCACCAACGCCATCTGACCGAAGCCGGACCCAGATGCAGGAACTCCACTGTAGCTCCAGTATGTAGAGCTCCTTCCTCTGGACACACTGCAAAACTACAGGACCAGAGGCTACTGCAACTTTCACCGTTCTGCCTCTTTTCCCCCGTCTTCTCCTTGTTTACCTTTCACACACCGATCTCTAGAAATAGAAGCGGAGTCAGCTGGAGCCAGGATGCAGTAGAGTCCTCTGGCATCACTCTCAAACCCAGGGCCCAGTTTATGTTCAACATTTATCACCGAAGTAATTTGAGGACCAAACTTTCCTTCAGGTTATATAGTTAAGAAGTATTTTATATAATAATACAAACAAGGACCCAGTCTGTGTTTGTACCACGCAGTCAAA
Organism: Betta splendens; assembly: GCF_900634795.4. Lineage (NCBI taxonomy): Eukaryota > Metazoa > Chordata > Actinopteri > Anabantiformes > Osphronemidae > Betta > Betta splendens. Next base: position 13,903,981 of record NC_040893.2, read on the forward strand.
CTGGAAATACTTCATATTGAAATCAGTTGCAAAAGGCCGGACAGTTCATTCCATGCTGTTAAGTTATGCATTGTAATATGTAGCAGAAATCAGGTATATTTTTACATTTGTTACCAAAGCCAAATAAATGATATGTTCTGTCCATATCTTTAAATATCTTTTATTAAGTACTTAACTGTATTGTAGCCATGTTATGTTCACTGTCAACCTGTGCTTATTTGACGACACGTTGGAGTAACAATGGTTTTGCAATGACTTCCCTACACTGTGAAGCACTGGTAGTGGCGTGTGTGTGTGTGTGTGTGTGTGTGTGCGTGTGTGCGTGTGCATCAAAAAAGTAGGAAAACGGCTCACGGACAAGCGACCGTGTGTGTTCAGACAATAACCGCAATATAGGAGGCGTATTTATTGGATGGAGTGTGTCACGGTGGCCGTCCTCATACATGCACTGTGCTGATGGCCCTTTAACCTCAGTGACATTCAGCACCGTGTCGTCGTGTCATCAGCGATAGAAACCAAATATGGATCAGAGCTAATAACATCATCCACGTCCCGTCTTTACAAATCCACGTTGCTCCTCTTTACTTTCTACCAAAAACCTGCGCGAGTGCGTCCGTGTTGCGCGCGAGTGCCGTACATCCACGTGTGTGTTTGCTGCTCCGTCTGGTGTCGGTGTTATCTCTCGTGAGCCCCCGTCTCCTCCCTCCATGGGCGTGTGAACGTGTGAGGATCGGACGCGTTCAGCCCCTTTGGTGTGTGCATGCTGTCACAAGTGCGTGTCCTGTGCTTCAAATGTGTGAGTGTGTGTGTGAGTGTGTGTGTGCCTGCGTGCATGTGTGTGTGTAATGTGAACTGTGGTCTTGTTAACTGCCAAATTATCTAATGAAGGATGTAAATTCCCTCCTGCCTCTCGCTTTCCCATGTACCTCTCACGCTTATGTAAGATCTATATATGTCAAATGGCTGTATTGAGAAATACACCTGTATAGAGTGAACTATAAATAAATGGGGAATAATAAAGATATATGGAAATAAATATCATGCCTCAGTCCTCATTAACAATTTAATATTGACTTTTTTATAATAATATTTACACCACAATACTACACCACACAAGCACGACCATTTGGATGCATGAACCTGCACAATGTGCGTGAACTATGACCTTGTTCTCATTTGCCAGGTCCTCAAATAGAGATGGAACACAATGGTAAAATCAAATATTAACTGTAACTCAGTGAATAAATATATGTTTGCGACAGGCTGTCGTCTTGCTGTCAGAGGCACCTCTTTGAGATGCACTGCTTCTCTCTTTGAGCTGTGTATTTTCTACTGCCTGATTCCTGATTCATTGACTAGGACCGTGCTGCATAACACAACCGCTGCGGGACATGACTCACCTTTCCAATGTTTTCCCACTAATACAGACACTGTTGTGATGAACGATCTGCAACAGGATCTACCGTAGCTGACACGTTCCATTACCAAACAACCAGATCAGGGGGACTAATTACTGCGGGTCCTCGTCCAGGTAGCAGAGCTCTGATTGGTCGGCCGCTCGCGAGGTCGTCGCGTGAGTCCGTTCGCTGTCACTGCGTTAAAGAGAGTAACAATTCTATTATCTAATTCTAGGCCTCCTCTTCGACTGCGTAACGAGGCGACGTCTCACATTTGACGCACGGCGGCTCCCGTGAAACAGGCGACATCTGCGATGTTACAGCAAACTCATTAATGAAAAGTCATGTTCACGCTGTCAACTGATTCCCACGTCGACTGAGCTGCGCCGCCCGCCCCGCTCGCGCACACCATCACCGTTCGTCTCTCGGCCCGCGTGCGTCTTGTGTGTACAGTGCTCGCAACACAACGGCGCCTTGTCACCAGTGATTATTTCCTGCAACTGAACTCTGCAATCAGCGGCCCCGGCGACTCGTGTGACGTTCAAATGTGGACACACGGACGCGGACGTCGAGACAAAACATGCGGAATGAACGCTGTTGAGAGGATGTTTGTCAGTGAAAGCCAGTGTGCAACAGATGTTTAACCACAGGCAGCAAAGAGGCCTGTTATTATTCCAGTGTATGCTAAGGCAGCACCTATCAGATTTAAAACTAACTTTGAAGCTGTTTTTTTTATTAATTTAATCTCACCTCTGTACTGTACCCCTGCATCCAGTTGTGTGTCAGCGTGCGAGTGTGTACTTTATTGTGGCAATTTCCTCTGAACTCCTTCCCCCTGCCTGATGGACGCATCCTGTCTGCTTTGTTTTGCCTTATCGCAGCAGATCTATATTAAACAGCGCAGCGCAGCCGGCGTATCCCTCCGCCTCTGCCGTATCCCTCCGCCTCTGCCGTACCTGTCATCTGCTGCGCCTGCCAGCTTCTCTATCAGGTGTCTATCAAAACCTCCAGCTCATTTCATCTCCCTCTCCAACTCCTCTTTTTTCTTTCTTTTATTAATTTGCGGCCACCTGGACTCTGTATTTCTATGTATGATTCTGGTCCGAGATTTTCTGTGATTGCTGTCGTTTGGAGAGATCCTCATGGGATCTCATTTGTTGCACGATACTATACCTCTCCCACTTCATTGCAGCAATCACTTTGACTTTCCACGTTCCTGTCGAGTTTGACATATCTTTCAACTCCCTTTCTGTCAGTTTCTTCTCAGCTCTGGATATAAATAATTTTGAGAGCAATCCGGAGGGTCACTCTCCTTTTTCTCACAGACAAATCCTGACATTTACCTTTCTAACTTCTTCTGTCTGTCCTCTCCCTGTCTCACCTTTTTCCTTCTACCCAACTTCTCATCTGATCTCCTGATACTGTGGCTGCCTCTGAGAGACAGGAAATTAAACCCTTTTTTCCCCCTCTGTCTGTGGCTCCTGCCCGTTATCACACAGAAACCTTGATTCCCTGCAGTGGCTGTCTCTCACCCCCCTAATGAACTCATTTTGCACGAAGGGAGAATACCACCTTATCTCTGCAGAGTAGGCCCTCTTCTCTCTGTGACACACATGCACTTTCACTTTCTCTGTCTTTTCTCCATTGCTCATTTCTCCTGGCTCCTTAATTCATATAATTGTTGCCAGGATACACTGAGGGTCCGTTGTCTTATCATTACAGGTAAGGAGATGTGAAGGGTGGGGAGCTGTAGAGAGCGGAGTGACTGTCACTCTGGTGTTGACGTTGTTTAATCATTGAACTCCACGAAGTACAATTAATTTCTGTTTGTAACATTATTTTGTAGAACTCACTACAGACTTCACAAACAGCTGCTTTATTGTAATAGTGTCACAGAAATGCATGTGTCAAAACCAAGCATCCACTGTAAACTAAACTGTGAAATTCCCTTTAGTTTGAAGTTTTATTTATTCAGCAAAAATATTGTTTAATCCTTAATTTAATTAAGACAACATTTAAATGCTTTAACGATAACTTGGGTCTCCAGGTATGTTTCAGTGTTATTTAATTTTCTAAGTTATGTAAGAAATATTCGTCTTTTTAGTTGGGGAGATATTATTGGGGTCACTGAGAATCTTTGATGCATTGTTAAATATATTACTATAGTACCTGCCGGCTACAGCACAACTGAAAAATACATACATAATAGGCTGGAATGACTTTACTCACCATATTTTGACCTGTTCATTAAATCTATTAAAAAACTATTTCCTAACATGCTTTTTTCTCCAGTGTTATATGTTTGGGGGTCTGATCTTTCCATCTGCCTTCAAAAACATTTTTAATCAACATGCCTTCCTAAAGTATAAGCTGATTTATAACAGGGTCACACCCCCCCCTGTTGGTTCAGGAGCATCATGTCATTAAGCCAGAGCAGCTTGTTTTGACTGGAGTTCACCACCGGGGGGACTGGAGCTCCACGAGGAGGCTGGTGAGGGGGTTCGCTCTGGGTGTGGACTCAGGATGCTGATGAACTGTAATCCAAGCTGTGACAACAATGTGAGGGGTTTTTACGTTTACGGGTAAATAAATGTAGGTGAATCAACAAAATGCGCAGACATACATTTAAACATGGGATCTGTAAGTAGTGAAACCAAATCTAAAGGTTTTTATTTCTACACACACACACACACACACACACACACACACACACACACACACACACACACACAGGCGCCTGCGATCCAATCTCTTGTGGGGAGCAGAGCTTTAATTACAAGGAGGATTGTTTTTAGTCCCATTGTCTCAGTCTTGACATTAAGTCCCTGAAGCAGACTCATCCTCTAATCTAATCCTAATCTTGTTTCCTTCTACACATTTGCTTTCTAAACCGCTCCCTGCCCGCTTGGACCACCTGTCTGCAAAGCAAAAGCATTTTCTGTCTTTCTCCTTCGCCCCCTCCTTGACTCCTTTGCACATTCACATTATTCTGACAATGTAATTTGTGTTTTATGACCCAAGAAAGAGAGATGAACTGCGCCTACAGTAAAGTAAGGACATTTCTGTACACATCCAAATACAGGTTTTGAATTTAGACGAATTACAACTACAATTTTAGTGAAATGATTTGTATGCAGCAGCTCACTTACTCACACACACACACACACACACACACACACACACGCACGCACGCACGCACACACACACACACACACACACACACACACACACACACACACACTGATACGTCCAAACTGCAGTGCTGCATATGGGAAAGGGGAGGATGCGGGAAGGAGACTCATCAATCACCCCGTCTCTTCTTTATTTGCAATTATTTCTTCCTATCTCATCTCATATGCATCATTCTCTAATATGTACTTCCTATTTCTCTGTCTTTCACCACTCTATAATACGTCACTTTTCCTTTTTATGCTTTTCAAGTGCAACGCTACCACCATTTTTTTCTCTAATCACTTGCTTTCATTTTGCATTTTTTGTTTCTCATTCTTATCCTGTGATTTTATTTCTAAGACTTATTGGATGAACAATAACTGGGAGCAGAAAGGGGTGCAAGGGAAGATGACATTGATGTAGAGGGGGAGGAAGAAGAGGAGGAGGAAGCAATGACCCAGATAACGCAATGAAGGGAATAAAAATGAGCCTGTCGTCCTTGCAGACCTATTCACACCTTCCTTTCCGCCCTCAACACCTAATTTAATGCACTATTCTTTCATCTTGAATTAAACTGTAGTGGTCATAGAAACCCATAAGTAATAAATTTACTGTTTTCTAATTTGACACAAGTGTAAAGATTTCAACATTTCTCCTTGTGACATGGGTTCATGTTGGTTCATATAGGCATATTGGTCATCTTTTTCGTTGTTGTTGTTGTCACCATCATCCTGCCATCACACCTCCCTCTATCTTTCACCTCTCGCACGTCTCATTTCCCAAGAGAGATGGGAGAGCATGACTGATGTGACATCAGGTCTCCTTCTGCAGCTAAAACAAAAAAGGAACATAATGATCTATTACTTCTATATACTGCAGTTATGAAGGTTGTTTACTATACGTTTTATATTTTTGTGTGTTTTAACTTATAGTATGCCCTCTGTATAGGTAGTATCTTACCAATTTAATCAACCGGATAGCCCGCATACACGTTTGACTGAAGGTTGCTTTGGCGCATGCGCGTAACACTGGTAAGAAAGTTTAATCAAGTCGCGTAAGACAAGACAAAAATAGTCTTTATGTAGCAAAATAAAAGCAATCATTAATACTATTTAAAACGCAAAATTGTTTGTTAACTACATTGCTGTATAATATTACAAAATACAACACATATAATATGGAGTTAGACAAAATTAATATTGATATGAGTTCTAAAATAACGTTCTTTGTATTATATGGTTTTAACTAATTCAACACTGTATGGATGTACATCTTTATTTTGAAAGTGTATACCGGATGTGCTCCGCGATTCTGTTGAATTTGACAACAGCGGCAGCAACTAAGCAACGACCGGAGGACAACCGCGGGAGCTCGGCGTACGGAGGAGTTTCATTCTGGAATAATGTCGTTTCCCCCAGCGCTTCGTTCCTCCAGGTGACCGAGGTCTCAGCAGCAGCAGCCGGGATGGCGCTGGTCACCGTGCAGCGGTCGCCGACCCCGAGCACCACCTCCAGCCCCTGCGTGTCTGTAAGTACGGGCGAAGTGCTTTGACATTTCGGCTCAGACGAACGTTAGCCCCGCTCCTCGCCGCTCCGGGTGCGCGTGCACGGACGGCTAGCCTGTCTGCTAGCATCACATCACAGGCATCTGCTCTAAACGCGACCCAGCGCAGTTGCACAGGTCTCGCCTCAGAGTTAGGGGTCTTTATGCAAAATTACGCTGAGCAACACATGAAGGTGACACAGTTTCCTAAACGAACTTTACTTTCGTTCGACGGTGTTAGCAGTTAGTGGGGCTCACTGCGGCTAACACACTTCCTCCACGGACAAACTTGCCTTTAGCTGTCATAAAATTGACACGTCCTCTTTGTGCCGGTGTCCAAACCATCAGGCGTGTCAACACTAAAGCTGCTCCAAGTTCAAGTTGCCTTCAGCTTAGGGAGTGACAGTAGGTGGACAGGAGCTGCTTGGAAAGCAGGTTAGTGTGGCAGGCCTGTCAGAGCCCACTGTCAGCACTGGGACACTCCTCTTATCCTTCGTGACACTTCGAGGCTTCCCACGTCTGGTTTCAGGCTCCTGACACATACCCAGGCAGTGGTGGTGGTGGTGTGGCTGTCAGAGATAAGGCTTGTTCTGTGATAACGATGCTTGCACCCATGACTAGGTCAAGTGTCTGTGATGTGTTTCCAGTGTATAAAACTGCCCTTTTAAAACCCACTGGATGTTGAAATATGTGGCAGAAGATCCATATCGCTGGTCAGCACAGCATGAGGCGCAGCTCGGTCGCCTGCTGATCAGTGTGTCCTCAGTGATGTCTGATGGAGAATCACATGCAGGATATGGGGAATGGATTAGGACATTTATCAGTAAAGCAGCCGCATTATGGCTGTGTGCAGTGGATGTAAATCTATGCTGGCAGTAGTTGAAAAGCTTCATTGAACACCAATTATTCACATCACCTGCTGCCAAAGCATTGTTTATGGCTAAGAGTACAGCAAAACCCAGCAAAGCGGGTTTGTGGCAGTACAGTAAGAGTAACTGAGGCTAAGATTACCAGCTGCTTGTCATAAGACTCATTCCTGATGAAACAGCTACAGTATGTGAGCATCTTGATATCTGATACCAGGAAGCAGAGCTAAGAAACCATTGAATAGGACATAATGGATCACTGTATGGAGTGACAGGCATGAATGAGATCAACGGCCATGAGAGGCACAGCTGGAACCACATCGCCACCTCAGCATACTGTATCTGTAAATCCCAGTATGCTGTCGACTAAAGTGTTTTATCAGTACTTTGGCAAATTAAACACGAGTTCCACATTGTTGACCAAGCGTTTATAGAAGTAAAATTATTTGCCTTGAGCCCAGTGGAGGATAGACCGTGCTGTGTTGGTGTATAATAATCTGCCTAGCAGCACAGAAGCTCCCTGCTTCTCATTGGTTATAAGACCACTCCCTACACATCCATATAGTGGGATGGTAACCATGGAGATCAGCCTGTACTTCCTGTCCTAACATGGCCAGTTACACAATATAATAGTAAATTATTTTAAATCACGCATTGTACAGTATAATTTGTACACATACCAGCTATTGTACATGTATGTATGTGTACAGTATGAATGCTTTGCCGATGTTTAATTGCACAATCCTATCACAATGTTCTTGCAAATCTGCTGAGCAAAGCTTGTGTGTATGTCTGCATAAAGCATTTGAGTCCATGCACAGACTCCTATATTGCTTTGGTCACATTCCCCCGGGGGTTGGGGCTACCTGATGAGTAGAAAGCATCATTCAGACAGATGCCTCCACATAGACCAGAAGAGCCAGCCAGTTCATCCTTCTTCAAGCTATTACATCGCCTAACTCACTGCATCCAGTTGTCTAATCTGATTCCTTATCCTTACTTTTGATCAGTGCCCCCATATCTATGCTGTACATATTTTGTACACGTCTGTTATTTCGTGTGCATGCAAAAAATTTAGCTAGTGTAGTAGCTAAGATTGAAAGATTGATGCCAAAGAGAAAGTTCCCTCAGTTTTATGAGGGATTAAACAGGCTGGGATTAAAGTGTGTATATGTGTGCATGCGCAAAGGCTAGCGGTGGTGGGGGAGGACGATTGCATTTTAGAAAGTCATGAAGAGACAGGAGGGGAGGGAGTCTTGTCCCTGATCACTGCTCTGTGCCTCAATTAAGATATACAGTAACAGTGGTCCTGATTCTAGTCATGAATCAAAGGGTTGCTGCAGCTGCCCTAACCAGCAGCCAGTTTATCTCTTTTATTTTTCCGGGTTAATTGAGTTTGACACAATGTGTGATGTAAATAGCCACCCAAGTCTCTTTGGTCCAAGTTTTAGTGATCTTTCTGGAATGCTTGCGGCTGGTAGAGCACTGATGTGAATTAATAAAAAATGAATATTAATTTAACAATTTTAAACATTTATCTAATCCCTTATGTGTTTTTCTAGGAGTCGGGCAGTGGTGAGGATGACCGTCGCTCTCAGCCGAGGAGGTGAGACCACACCGTGCTTTATTTAATCTTCACTATTCAGTTTTTTCCACATGCCTTCATTCATGTCTCTGTAATAACTGCGAGTTAAGACGCAGGCCACATGGGGGAGTCTGTGCATCAAATGTTTATCACATACTGTACTAGGCCAGATTTGCTGCTCATTGTTGTAGAACTAATGTAATTGTTATGTTAATTTATCCTGTGCTGCCCTGCACTTCATGTGATTTGAAGGACAACTCATTCAAAACTGTTGAATCAGGTTCGTTAAATATGTTGGATGGGCGGCTTTAGGAAAAAAGACAGTAGCTTTGAAGTCACACCTTTATTTTATTTAGCCCTATGATGCATGATCTTGCCTGCTGGTTGTGGTGAAGCGAATGTTTTCCTATTGACGTGTGTATAGTAATTGTATCTGCATAAAAGACATGGGTGTCACCACCGTAATTGTTCTTTTGTTTAGATGGCACAGTTTGCTGTGTGTGATTGTGCTGCTAGGGCACGGTCCTCCTCAGACTTTGAATTATTTTCACAGACTTTACTGAAAACAAGCTGAACACACAGGCTTTAAGCTTGTTTGATTTGACTAACTTAGTTACTTTAACCATTTACTAATGGGCACAGGGAAGCTCACACACAGCCTTTTAGCATTAGATTTTATCCTTATATTATAGTCTGTTGACAGAGACACTAGCACACAGTCATTATACAGGGATTGGAACATCAAAGCCAGTGCAGATAATGACACATGTGAACAAAGTCCTGACTCTAAAAGTGCGGCCTACCAGTGTGTGCCTGTGCTGACACTGATTGAACCTCTCTTCTGTGTCACTTATTTTTCTTCAGTGTTGCCCTTTGGCTGTAGCCCAAGACCCATATTGGATTACATTCATGTGTGTCTTGGACAACCTTGAGCTACATGAACCCAGGACCTTTCCTGGCCAAAGCAAAAATATCAGAAAACGCTGCTCAGCCTCCCACTGGTCTGCACTTGTGAAAGTCAGAAGTCTGTAGTCCTTAGCTCATTCACACAGCTGGATAATGCGCACAAACTGTCAGTCTAGAGTAGTGTTCATCCTGCACACATGCAGCGACTAACAAAACCAAAACATTACAGTTCTCAGCAGCATACTGAACCCATTGATGGATATTTGCATGTTGTGTTTCTGGTGACTAGTAGCATTGGAGAAGTGGCAGGTGTGCTAAATCTGGGTATTTGTATACCGGGAAACATAGGTGTTTTATAACCTCTGTCGCTAAATTAGGGTAAATTAGATCCAACTTCATCTGCATTACACATGTACAAGTACACTGAGCAACAAAATGCAGTTGAGCATCTAACCCGAAGTGCAATAAGCAGTAAGTGCAGAAAATACAATGTAGACAGTAATTACAAGATAATTACAGTATATACTGTGGACCTAACATTTAATGGACTGCCCCCCAGTCACTATATACCAAACCAACTTTATATTGAAAACCTACACTGATCTTATGATAATGTGCACTTGTTTGGTGCCTGTAGTTCATATATCCAGAGTTGTGGAGCATTATGTCACACATGAAATCTTAAGATGTGGTGACATCACTCTTGCAAGCCTGCCTCATACCCCGATAGTCCCTAGAAGGACATGTGGTCCCAGTTATCTGTTAGGTAATACCACAAAGCAGCAGTTTGTGAAGTCAACCCCCCCCCCCCCCCCCCCCCCCCCCCCACACACACCACACACACACACTGCTTATTCCCCCTACAGTATGTCTAATATTATTACAGACCATTTTTACCATTTGGCTTAGTAACTGTACGTTGCTCTGCATTTACTTAGCCCAAATCAACACTAACACACTCTTACAGTCATGCTGGGTGCAGCCAAAGGCCTTGCTGAATGACCCCTAAAATGTATTACATAAGAGCTGAGGTCCAATTAACTGTGTGCTCCCCACCCTGCATATGGAGTCGAGTAGCCGCATGAGCCAGCACGCTGAATATTGGCCACTGAGGCCAAGTTGAGCTTCGGTTATAATGCAGCAAGGATATTTCTTGCTGTGTCGTAGCACTTCTCCAGAGTCTTTGTCTCAGTTTCTCTTCTTCTTCATCAACCATTCACACGGACACACACAAACAGCTGTCTCCCTCCCCCTTGTGAATGTCTGAAGGGCTATCAGGTGATTTGATGTAGCTGTCATCAAAGGATCACAAGATTGAAAAATGCTGTTCGTTGGCCAGAGTTGTTTTTAACTTATTTTATCCCGGGATCCAATGAGAAATAAACACAAATGTGGTTAACTGTAATTTTGCAAACATAATCATTGTGTATTTAATTATTGTTAAATTTTAGTTTAGCATAGAAAATAACAATAATGAGCTATAGCAGATCAGAAATGCATACAAGTGTGATAGTTTGTAAGCCCAAACCTTGTACCTGCTGTAGTCAAACCCAAGCTGTGGACAAGACAAGAAGAAATGTTGTTTACATGCTTTTCCTCTGCCTGTTTGTCTGTTATGTTCCTGCTGTACAGCATGTCCCTAATTGCATTGAGTGGGATTTATGTTATTGTGCGTGTATGAATAATAAAAGTGGGTCTTTCTTTATTATTTTTTTTATCGCCTGTAGATTCTAGCGTATGAGAAGCATTTATTTTACTACTACTACTAAACTACTCAGAATCATTTTTTTCACTGTTTAGTATCCGAGGTTATGGATTCATGCAACACCTCTAAACTGTGTGCACACTAGCAGAGCAGGTTCATCAGGTCAAGGCTTAATTTATTGAGTGAGTAAGAGGAAAGCAAGAGGAGCAAGGTGCAGCAGCGCTCAGCTGATGGCAAACTGTGTGAACCATTCATGTGGAGACATGCCTCTTTAACTTTATAGCTGTTCCTGTGTCATTTCCACTCGGCGCTGGGTACCACACCTGCCGTCTGTTTTCCTACACCTGCTGTTTAAACACTAATCGCTCCCTGTCCCAGATTAGTGACTTGCGGTTCTATACTAAAGATATACTAAAGAAACTGCACAATGCACAAACCTGGTGTTTGATGCACAAAATTTAGTTGGTGTACTAAAGGATGTGTACTTTTGTGTAGTTGTTGCCTACAGCTGATAACTTTTGGCAGTAATCAAGGTTTGGTTATTGTACACACACTTTTTCTGTGTCTTATCGAGATTTCTTTTCACAACTAAGTGCCTCTATCGGTGCTGAGAAGTCTGAGTGCTAGGTACACAATTAAACTTGAAGTGTTTTTGCTGTGTTGTATTTAACATTGTTTTTTTATTGGGTTTTAGTCCTAAAATATTTTATGTTGTTCTCTAGGGGTATTTTTAAGCCAAGCCATTTCCAAGTCCATCGTCGGATATGGTTGGCAGTTTATTACAGAAGATCATGTGTTTCATGGAGAGTAAATAATATTTAGTTTCCAGGTAAACAGCTGGCTTAATGGCTCCCTAGCAACAGCACATTTGACTGTGATGTTTCTGTTCATTCCTAGTGGTAGAGGACGAAATGTAGTCGTAGAATATTGTGCAACGTGTCTAGGGTTCAGCAAAACACCACAACAAGCTATCGTGTTTCCAGGCCACAAACAAATAAGTTCCCACTGAGTGCTGGTAAATTTGACGACGCTAAACAGAACCACATGACAACAGCAGTGGAGCGCCTGCGAGCTTGTGGGTTTCGCGGTTACACTTGTTGGCACAGCTCACTGGACAGTCCGCCTCGTGATGTAAGACTTGTCACAAGGAGGAAGATGAAGGAAAGTATAGTGTGACGACAGGAGCGCTGCTGGTATTCGCGTGTTCGTACGTCTGACGGGATCGTCGCATATGTGACGGGATCAGCTGAGTATGTGGAGCAAACACTGCTTTGAGGACTGGGTTTAGGTTCATCAATATAACCTATACCTGTAGCATATCATACATACTGTATATTTGTGTGTTAGAGATAAAAACATTTATTTTAATTCTTCTGTATAGGCAGCGGTAGAGAAGACGAAGTTTGCTTGAGAGCTGCTCCAGAAATATGTTTTACGAAATAAGAAGCCTTGATCAACTTGTTCTTCGAGTCACATTCTGTCACGTCACAGTGATTTCATGGCGAATATAACCGTGGAATGCAGACCATGCTGTGTGCGTTGGGCCAGTAATTATGCTGCGTACGTAAAAAAAGTTTGAAAAATGAATATGTTCATCTATTCAGAATGTACAGATTAGAATATGGCCTGAAAGCATTTGAACAGAGCTTAATATGTGTTGTATAACAGCACAGTCTCCTCGCCCCTATTGACAATTACTCTGCTTTGGAAAACAGTCAAACACAAAACAGACTTTCCATAAACATTCCCATAAACGTAGTTGCGCTGCGTGTAGGTGATTTTTCTCCATATGCTTCAGTTTAGAATTTAAATGGCTCGGTACAAGCTGGTGTGAATATCACGAGCGCGGCTGTAGTTTTACAATGTTTTTTTCAAATTGTTTTCCGCTTACATAGGTCCCTGCACGGCGGTACCTCTGGAGAACACGAAGGCTATAAAATAAGTCAAGACACAGCCAGCGCTTGATGTCTTCACTATATCCTCATGTCTCCCACAGACTTTAAGCCAGACTCCACTGATACACATTGATAACCTGCTGCAGCAGTTATGTCCCAATAACTCGAGGCTGTTTCTCATTTGCTCTTGCTCCTTATGTAACTGAACCACAAGGTTTGTGTGTTGGGAGAAAAGGGTGGGGATGAAACAAGCGAGGTCTCCAAACCAAAAGCTCATGTGTGTTTAATTGAGTGTTTTACTTGAGCTTAGTGGGCAAATCCCCCGTTGACCTTGTTGACGTTCTATCACTGTCGGACAGAAGTTTTTTTTGTTTTTTTTTTACAATATTATCAGTTATTAAAACATAACACTCCAACCATAACATGTGTAATCCGTCATGAATGTGTAACCAGGTGCCAGTCAGTACAAAGGTTTCTCCCAACCACAGGAGACGTCTTCTTATCAGGTTTGAGGGCCTAAACACGCCCTGTTGGTGGAAATCACCTGGTGGAGTAAATAGCCATCTGCGACCCGGTCTGGGCCGGACTGGGGCGCTGGTGGTGCTGGTGCCGTGGGAGGCGGACTTCCTGCACGTCCCCATTGGCTCCTCGCGCTTCCCAGAAACACGTGTCTCCAGCTCCTCCCTCCTTTAACCGCTCCGGCGAGTTTGACCCAAGTCATACGTCTCGTCTCCTCGCGGGGTGAGGGTGCCTCCATTATGGACTGAGGAAGTTGACATAGCGGTACGGTACCGGTTCTTTCGCTCGTATGGGACACCCAGGGGAGCCAGGCGCTGCTGAACGGGGCAGGAACACGGCGTGCTAGGCTGAGTTCCCCGCGACACTGATTGCAGCAGAATCACATTTGGAAACGCCTGTCTTCGCGGAACATTTCCTCACTTTTGACTCTACTATGAGCTTCAAAGCCCGGGGACGGCCGCTGCTTTCCGCGATGCTGGAGCACGTGCGTGGCGCACAGGAGTAAAAGTTCCCACTCTCATCCGACGCCCCCCCTCCCGTCCACCGGCATGACCCTCGGCGCCGTGTCCGCCTCCGACAGCTCCACAGCGGTCAGCTTCTGCTCCTGCTGCGGGGCCAAGATGGTGCCCTACTTCAGCGGCGACGCGATGGTGTCCAAAAATCAGATCAACCAGCTGTAAGTTCAACAAAGAGCGAAGAATCTGTCTGGGAAGAGGTTTGGGTTCAAGCTATAGTATATAGCTATATATCCAGCTGGAGTGTGGAGTATTAGTACTACATTTAAATCACACCCAAAAGTTATTGTACATATTTGGACATAGTAGTAATAGTAGACACTGAGTAACATTTGTAACTTGCATCATGAGAGCTGAATGGTTTTCCTGTTGACTCAGCAGTGTCTTACTCACGTCAGTGCTACGCTTTGACCGTAATAAGACATTATGGCTCCACAGGTAGAATGAATCATCCTACCTGTTTCGCCGTCTGGATGCTTCACAGAAAAGCCCCTGTTTCTGGCTTACTGAGACAGACAGACATCAACTGATCCGCTCTTGTCTGTCTCCTTACCAGGGACAATGCTTACAGACATCAGGTCTGTTTTGATGTTGATAGTTGTTATTGCAGCGTTATTGAGCCTTCTAAAAAGTGAAATTCTGAAATACCATTTAGGCAAATAACCCGAGTTAATTTGAGAATAAAAGAGGCAGTATATATGTTTGTGTATGAAGTATTCCACGTCCCTTACCAATATTTCTTGGAGACAGAATGATTAATGTGTTTACTCTGATCTCGGATAAGACCTCTAAAATGGGAGTTAATGTTTATTTTAGATTGTAAGGTGCAAAAAGTTTTAATTAAGTTGTGCATGTTGTGAAGACGGACAACACGCTTCCTGCTTTTCCATACTTTCTGTATGTGGGTCATGCTCATAAGCTTGGCAGCTGGGGAAATGTCTGCATGATACGTTACTGCAAGTGTGATAATAATAATAATTTTGCACAAAATTAGTGTATCCCAATCAGTCAAGTGTGTTAGTAGAGTTAATGAAGACTAGTTTACTCAACAAAGTAGAGAAGAAGTATCTTCTGTAAGTGAGGCAGCTCCAGGGACGTTTATGGGAAGCTCTGGGAGCATGACAACACAGTGGATACTGGCAGACACGTGTGTCAAGTAAACAGCATCAGCTGTGGGAATTTTCTGACCTCTGGGCTTCGTTAGCCACATTGTGACGCTTGTTGACAGATTAGCTATCTCCACGCTCTTGTATTGCTAAGGATGAGCAGGAGCCCTCGTCAGTGGTTTATTGTGTGTTGTACCTAATGTTATGTACATACGTTTTCCTGTGTTTAAGGTGTAAATACCCGTGTTCGCTGGAATGTCAGCATCGCTCTAATTACCAGCCTTGAGGCTGTCGGCGGAGTTGAATTACCCGTGGTCAACTGGCATCTAAAACACTATTGTTGTACCACTTATTTCGGGAATAGCGTTCAGCCCATCTCTTCCGCTTCACCTGTGCTGTTTAAAGCAAGGAGGATTAACACGTGATAACAATGAGTCGGCGTTTGTTTTTCACTCTTGATGCTGGTGTGCTTGAGTTTCTGCACATGATTAATTGAAACGCAAATAACCTAATATTTGATTATAGTGGCTTGTGATAAGATCAGTAGATGGTGAATGTCCATATTTAGTTTGACCTGGTGTCTGTTTCTCTTTATCAGTCAGTTCTGTCAGTTTTGTGTCTCCAGCTTATGTTTTTGATTTGTGATGATCTTTGGTTTTATTTGTTCATACAAATTTGGCTCCAATGGCCCATTGGACCTGGAGAAGACACGCAACAAACTTTAATGAGGACAGCCAGTATGACGTCTATGAACTTGACTTTCTGTTTCTCATGCATCTGTCATCCACCTGTGAACACATACACGCTCATAAACACACATGCACCAGCGAACTCCCTGTCTTTCCCATGGGCTGTAGCTGCTCGAGTGTGATCTCTTTAGGCCTTAGCAGAGCCCAACATGCATAGAGCCAAGCCCTATATTTATCCCACTCTACTCCTGTGAGTGACTAATATGGGCAAAGGCAAGGGGGGGTGAGGTTAACCAATTATCTGCCCACTGTGTGGAGGGGTCCTTACATAGTGATGGCTGTGTCTGTGACCGTTGCCCTAACAAGTACCTACAGCTTCAGTTGAGCCCAAGGCCTGATGTGGCTAAATGCCAAAGGATGACCCATCCCATTCTCTGCTGGACCTTGTGTCTCTATCCATCGTCCTTCAGAGCCTACTACCCGTTTGTGTCCTTTTCTAGAGCCAGAATTAATTGAACTCATTGCCTTTCTTCTGTTTCCCCACTAGCATTGTCTTTCTTTACATATATTTTTGCTGTTTCCTGTTGTCTGGCAGGTCTGTAGGCTCTGTGTGCGCACACAGTCCATCTGGGCACATAATGGCTTCTGGTGGACTCCAATTCTATTGCATTGCACTTTTAAAATTTGAAATGAGCTCAGTCTGCCAAGAAGCATTAATATTATACTAATGTCTCTTTGGTACACAGATTTATTGGGGTTGGCTTTCAGCCTTACTGTGTGTTAATTCATGTAAATTTTCATTATTGCTTAATCTGGGGAATATTTTATTAAACTATGATTATCTTGGAGCCCATCAGCCAAAGCTAATCAGTTAGAAGCTGTCAGTGTAGAACATATTTGACCTTGATATTAAGCAATAAAGGAGGCACTGACACATTCTGTCAGTTATTGATTAGCTCTGCAGTGATGAATCACAGCGTTACTGTATGACTACAGCCAGTTCTTCTAAATTCAAGTAGTCTTCACTGTTGACTTCCCACAGTGAGAGCTAAAGTATTTACAGTAAGTTTATAGTGGTTTACTTCAGTCTATCAATAGCTAAAACTTTTAAAGGGCTGCTGTATTTTTAGAAACTGTATTCGAGAGCCGGTCACAGCTCTGACCTCTTTAACCGTCGGGTTTGGATTCCACTTTCTCAGTGTGTCGCGGAGGTGCATGCTTGTATGTGCACAATGATCATGTGTGATTCTCAGTAAGTGCACGAGTGTTCTATTACAGATGACATTGTACAGTAGCGCTGCTATACATGGTCATTGCCAAGTACAGTCCACGCGTCTGTGTGTGTCAGCACAACAGGACATGATGCAGCAGGAATTGAAGAGAGACAGACAGAAATGAAAAGTATGACGAGAGCTGAAGTTGTGAGAAATGCAGAAAAGAGGAAGTGACACGGGGTGAGTGAGGGGAAACAGCTGGGGCAGGGGTGGGTGGGTCATGAGAAATGGGATCAGCACATGGCTGCAGTTTGGTTTTGCCCCCCCCCCCCCCCCCCCCCCCCCATCCTTCTCCCCCGGGTCTCCTCTACATCTATGGTCGACCCAGAACTCACGCGAAGGACAGGCAGATAGCTGGAGGGATGGACAGATGAAGTTACTGACAAAAGTGGGATGGCAGGAAAGCTGAATGACGGACAGCTCCCGGCTTTTTTTACACTCCTTCTGAAACTGAAGCGCTCTAGAAGTTGGGTTCACTGGGTGCAGATTTTGTCTGCTGTCCTGGGTGGGATCGTTGATCCAACACAATGCTTTTACCATCTAAATAAGTCAGCTAACTGTTTGCGTGATATGCAAATGATCTGACGTTACTACCACCCTTTTTATGGATTCTGTGTGTACGTGTGCCGTCATCAGTTCCCTTTTTTTAGTTTCTATCCCTGGAGGCTACGATACTGCTTCTGTTCCAGCAGAACAGGTTGTCCAACTTACTGGATCAGTGTTCCCTGCTTTGTATCTGCAATATTTGTTATCGTGCAAGCTGCAATAAGCTTAAACTTTGACTGACATTTTCTTTACCACATTTAACCTTTTAGAAAATCATATTAATATTAACCACAGGAAGTGATTATTTACCACAGAACATGGCTAATGTTCTGTGTTGAATGGGAAAAAGAACTACGGGCAGTTCAGGTCGAGCCAGCAGATAAATAACGTACAAGGCTCACGCTCCAAGAACGTTCCAAATTAGTTTTTCCAATTGATATTCATTGACCTTTTCCTGGGGAGGTGAACTTTAGACCTTGTCTTGGTCTTTGTTTTGGCAAAACTGCAGAGCCAGTGTTCCACATCTTGTTGCTAGGTTCCCGTTTTGTCTGCAGATTATCATATACAACGTTTTTTTTTTTTTTTTTTTTTTTTTTATACAAAACATTTTAAATCAGTCATAAGCTGGTACAGATGGAGGCCTGGCATTCTTTTGAATAGTATCTTGTGGGGCTTAGGTTCGTGTGCAGCTATAGAAATCTAAACAAAAAACCCTGTATTTCACACGTGCAAGCGTGGCAGAGGTAGTCGCACTCGTTGTCTGGTGTCGAGTTGAAACACGGGCCTCAGTTTATTGTGTGCCCTCCTCCTCAACGACCTCAGCCACATTTAATGAGATTAAGTGTTCTGGAGAAGAACAGACCCCGTTTAATACGACCTGCGCTTGTGTGTCAGCTCCTATCTGGGCTCCAACGCTGCGGAGGAGGGGACCCGCTCCGTCCTCCCTCTCGGACCCCTGGTCTCCTCCCAGTCCCCCGTCCCTCTGTACTGGCAGCTGTTGGTGTGAGCGAGTCTGTGCGTAATCCGCCTGTGTGGAGGAGCGGAGAACATTGTGTTCTTAAACTTGTTTTGCTTGAATCGGGTCTGTCAGCTCTGATTTGGGGAGGCTGCAGACCAGAGAGCGGCTGAATGCAGCATTGTCACGGTGACATAAGCCCATGACAACACCCGTCTGTTCTTGTTCCCATCTTGGGCCCATTATGGAAGGTTGGGGTCAGAGTGAGCAATGAGACAATTTACACATTCAACTACAAATGTATTAATACATAAGTTACTAAATAGTGTGTGTAGTTTTATTCATGTTGTGTTTTTCTTGTCTTCCAGTATAAGTGAGAGCTTTCTCACTGTGAAAGGTGCAGCCCTGTTCCTTCCTAGGGGTAATAGCCCCACACCCAACTCCGCACCTTGCATCAGCCAACGCAGGAACAAGCACACAGGTGAAGACTTGTACAAACTGTTCACACACAAACAGCTGCAGCGTCTCCCACCCCGTTCAACTCTCTGCCCCAGAAATGAACTCCACGAAGGAGCTTGAGATTAAATATCAGAGATTGTTTTCCAACGGACATTCCTCCACAGCATCATGGATAACAGCTGGAACTGTTTCACAACAAGGCACATCAGGCAGTATGATGCATGCAATGTGGTATCCAGCTTGTTGGTTAGATGTTTAAAAAATGCTGCTGAAGCTTAAAATATCCTGGTATTTTTATAATGAAAATGAACTCAGGAACCTTTGCATGGCTTTGTGATGGGCTAATGACTCCAAAATTGGGATGTTTATCAAATGAAGGAGTGGGAATGTCCTGGAAACGTGCCACAGAGGAAATGATACACTTTGGGTCTTATGTCAACTTATGAATGAAAATAAACTGAAACTAATGGAAGCTCATGTGTTTATGTGTGTGTCCAGGTGACCTCCAGAAGCATCTTCAGACCATGTTCACTGTGCTGCGGCCGGAGGACACCATCCGACTGGTCAGTAACACACACACACACACACACACACACGGCACACACACACACTCGGCACACAATCATTTAGCGTTCTGCCCAGTAAACACTTTTCAACTCAACAACTTCAGTTTGTAGCTTCAGCTATTCCTCAAACCGAAGCTCAGATAACCCTGACATGACACGTGAGGGGTTATTTCCTCCAGAGCTAAAGGAGATACTATAGCATTCAGCTGCCGCCTGCACAATCTGCTTCATTCTCTTCGTTTTTCCCTGCAGGCCGTGCGTCTGGAGAGCGCCTACCCTCAGGTAACCCGTTACATGGTGGTGGTCTCCACCAATGGGCGACAAGACACAGAGGAAAGCATCGTCCTCGGCATGGACTTCTCTGATAGGTCGGTGCCACAGCCAAGTTATGCTATGATTCCTTGTCAAATGTAAATTCCTCCACCACAGAAAGTGTACAAGCCTCTGCTGTTTTCCTTTTGAACGTTTTCATCCTCCATTCGTATTTGGCTTAACTAGTGTGTCCTGTTCTGCTGCACTGTTTAGCAGCTGCTGTACCGTGGGCCTGGTTCTACCTCTTTGGAGTGACACTTTGATCCACTTGGATGGAGACGGGTAAGCTGTCACACCTACAGCAAGTGCTTCCTCTTGCAAACTGACTGCTCTGATCATTTGTTCACATGTTGTTTACATTATTTTCTTCTTTTGTTTGTCTCTCCAGCGGTTTTAGTGTGTCGACGGTGAACAGGGTTCATGTGTTCAAGCCGGTTTCTGTCCAGGCCATGTGGTGAGCAGTGTCTATTTCTCTACACACATCTGCTGGATGTTGCTTTTTTTAAAGTCGCAGGCTTGAAAAGACTTCATACACTCCGACTTTGACCTGTAGCTTTTTATCTCCGTCGGCATTTCTTATCTAGTCTCTGCTTTTCCTTCTACTCGTGTTATCTTTCTGCTTCCAGCCTCTTCTTTATCTTGTGTGTCTCACGTGACTTGCTGCCCCTTCATTTCTGTAGCAGTTGTTTTCATTTCCTCTGTTTGTTGTCCCTTTGGTACTACTTCTGACCTGCATTTTCTGATACCTGCAGTCCTATTTCTGTTATGTCTTGTCATTTGCTGCATCTCCTCTTCTCACTTCTTTTATTCCCCCACTTTTGTTACAATTTATTCAACCAACTTCTACTTATTCATTCTTCATTTTGAATCTTCATGAATCTTTCATTATGTTTTTATCACCATCACAATCTCTTAGAGGTCCATGCTCTCACCTTCATTATTCCTTATTCCTGTATCCTCACTTTTCTTCAGCCATATCAACACGCATTCACATTGAGGTTAAATTTCACCCTGTATTGTTTACCTCTGCGTCTCGTGTCATTTTTCTCTTGAGACAACCTCTCAAACGAGAACTGTTTTTTTCACCATGCGCCTCAGGTCAGCCCTCCAGTCGCTCCACAAAGCATGCGAGGTGGCTCGTTGCCATAACTACTACCCAGGCAGCTTGTTCCTGACGTGGGTCAGCTACTACCAGAGCAGGATCTCATCCAACCAATTCTGTATCAATGAGTGGAACACCATGCAGGACATCGAGTCGCATCGTGCCAACTCACCCATTCTCTTCACAGACCTGTGAGTAAAGGTTCCCCATACACTTGTACTCATAACAGCACAACAGACTCACACAAACGAATATGCCAGCAAAGGTAATACATGTAATGTATTACCTTTGCATACATGTAATACATACAGGCTACAGAAACAAAACCCAAATGCATCCTTGTCTTTCACACAGACCCAGCTTCATAGTATGTAGTAAAGAGTTGTCACAAGGGTGCTGGGAATGACGCAGGCTGGTGGATTTATGTTTTTACTTATACCAGGGAAATTCCCCTCTCTCCTGCTTAGTCACAATGTCCTAGTGTACACACACATGCACACACAAGATCTCTGGGAGTTAAAATTAGCTCCGTCATCACGTCTTGATTTACGTTTGGAAAAACAGGATCCAGATAGACAAATAGGTAGACAGCACATGGACAGACAGAAGCAGGTGGACGGCAGAGAGAAGGGGGCCGGGGATGGATAGAGGGTGATTAAAGATGAGATTTTGCAGCTGCGCGCAGGCACCTGATGCTTTAGTGAACGCAGAATGAGTTCCTGCACGTTCAATTTTAAACTCGTCAATCGAGAAACACCCAAGTTTACTGTCAGCCTGGTTGAGGATAGGACTTCACTGTCTTTCACACGCCTTTGGCCTTGAGTGCACGTATCAAGTTTAACACCTGCTTTTTATCATATCTAATAAATACATGGATACGCACACATTCAGCCATAAAACCCCTGCTCCTGCACAGGGTGACTGGCGAGGCTGCGTGACCAGCTATTGTTTGTTGACATGGCAGCACGTGTCCCTGTGTTACTGATTGACAGTTTGACGTAGCAGGAAGTAATTCACTATAGAAATTGTTAGATTTAAAGGGATTACTGTAAGTTACTCAATTCAAGGAAGTAAAGGAATATTTACTCTTTAGTTAATCATTGGCACTTTTCTTTGTGTCGTCATACGTTTGGAACACGTGTAGATTTGTTGTGTCTCACATAACCTGACCTCCAGCCTGTCTGCAGGCTTTTGTTGTGTGGTTCAAGTGCTATTCTATGCCGGGAAATGACCTGTATTTTTTTTTTTCTGAAAACCCTCCGGACTTATTCTTGTGGGTCCAGTAAGACATTCAGCGTTAAGATAAACAAGCCAAGTGTTCCCAGTGTTCCAACACAAATAGATGTTGCAGTTACACACCTGCTGCACTCACACTGCTCCTCTTTGTGACTGCTAATTCGCACTGCTGTCTACTATTACAGCGCAGAATTGCTTTGAACAAAACAAAATTGAAAATTACACTATGTAAGTAGGAGAAAGTTGGAGACAAAGTGAGCTCTTCTCCCCTGAGAGATGATTAGGCCACTTGTTGGCCTCATCAGCATGACGCCCAAAGGCTAAATATGTCCCTGAGCAGAGTTGTTAGAGACAGATCCAGGCACAACAACACTCACGCTCAATGGGAGTTTGTTGTGTGTTACTGATGGACCACAATCTCAGATTCTGTGTTCCCACTCCAGCCTATGAGAATCAGACAAAGTGATAATTCTCTTGCGGCACAAGTAATCTAATTGAGACTAAAGACAAAACTATATCAGTGACCAGAAGGCGAGGACTTTTACGGGGTTGAAATAATTTTCAAAGTAGTTCTTTGTTACTAAAATAGTTTTGATGGGAGAAATAAAAGGTGTTATTTTTTAATAAAGCCTTCTGTTTCTATCTGCAGCCCCACAGAGCGGGAGCGCACAGAGAGGCTGATCAAAATGCGCCTCAGAGAGATTATGATGCAGAAGGACCTGGAGAACGTCACCTGCAAAGAGGTTCGGGGCTTGAATGGAGTGAAGCTTACAATGAAGATTGTTTTTCAAATGCATGTTTTAGCACCAGATTTCAGTATCAATTTTTAACATGTATGGATCCAGGTCACCTTTTTGCAGCAGGTTTAGCAAAAAATTCACAACAATTAGCACTGTCAAGTAACAACACTTCTTTGACTTGTTCGCAGATCCGAACAGAGCTGGAGATGCAGATGGTGTGCAACCTGAGAGAGTTTAAGGAATTCATAGACAACGAGATGATAATCATCCTGGGACAGATGGACAGGCCCACTGAAATCTTTGATCATGTTTTTCTGGTAAGAACCCAGGAACCTTTATTACACCAGTTACCCCCACCCTTGTTATGTTTTACTTAACATTCTGTAATGCCTCTAACTTTGTATTAACTCCATCTTGTTACACATAAACATTGAGTGGTGCTGTGTTGTCTCCAGGGCTCTGAGTGGAATGCATCCAACCTGGATGAGCTTCAGAACAGCGGGTAAGAGATCAGTCATTTCATTGGTGTCTGAAAAATGTCACCTTCTGAACAATTTGCATTAAGATATTACTGTCAGACAAGCAAAAAGCCTCTTCCTGTCTTGTGTATAGAGTGCGTTACATCCTGAATGTGACCAGGGAGATAGACAACTTCTTCCCAGGGATGTTTGAGTACCACAACATTAGAGTGTATGATGAAGAAGCCACCAACCTGCTGGAGTACTGGAATGACACCTACAAATTTATCACCAAAGCCAAGTAGGTTCAGACAAGCATATGCACAGTCGAGGCTGAATAGACCAAAATAGAATTTAATTAATGCAATTCATTTTCATAGTTTTTCTTTACAATATCATAAATGCTTCTTGTGTTCTGTGAAGCTGATTTCTCTCTCCTCATCTTAGGAAAGCTGGGGCTAAGTGTCTGGTCCACTGTAAGATGGGTGTGAGCCGGTCCGCCTCCACAGTCATCGCCTATGCCATGAAGGAGTACGGCTGGGACCTGGACACTGCCTTCGAGTACGTCAAAGAGAAACGAGCTGTCACCAAACCAAACCCTTCCTTTATGAAACAGCTGGAGGAGTATCAGGGAATTCTGCTGGCCAGGTGTGTTGTTATTCACATTTCACACGTTTGAAGTTTATAGTTTTATAATATTTTCATTGTGGTTAACTTTTTTTATATTTTTTTTTTATTCCCTAGTAAACAAAGGCACAATAAGCTGTGGCGCTCCCACTCGGACAGCGATCTGTCTGACCGCCCAGAGTCTGTGTGTAAACCTTCGTCCCACTCCTTTGGCCGCTCTGACTCTCACAACAATAACACCTCCCCCTCCTTACATCACTTCCTGGGCGTGGCCGTGCTGCAAGCACTCGGCGCTGAACCGGAAGACTCGGCCAAATCAAACACCACACACACCTCTGACTCACACTCACTCTGCAACGGTGTGTGTGAGTCACCGGTTCAGGAGGAGGTCAGATCAGATGGTGGAAACCCCTTCCTGCATCCCCTTCCCAGGGCTCGGGCAGCCACTGTAATTCCAGAGGAAAGACTGGACAATTCAGCAAGCGTGGCCATAACTGTTCCTGTCGCTGTGCCCCACCCGCCACCGCTGCTTCACCTTCTACCTCCTACCCCCAAACTGCAGCGTGCTCGCCAGGCTCCTCCCACAGACTTGTTGATTTCCCTGCCCATACACTATGTGGCCGAGCAAAACAGCTCAGAGGACATTTCTCCCCTCACTCTGGAATCCACCACTTCTGATATAGTAGATCAGTCATTATCAGATTTAACAAATGACAAAAGCAGCCCTTCCAGCCCTTCTACTGCCACCACTTTTCCTCTGAGTATTCCCCTCGCTCCAAGTGATGACAACAACAACCCCAGTGAGTTTCATATGGACAGCCGGGGCGAGGCCGATGGGTCGTCCAACCACAGCGCAGACAGCATCGACTTCTTCAGTGCCAGGGAAAAGTTTCTGGGCTTGACACAAGACGGTAGGAGCCTTTTGGAGCAGACGCAGCAGAGGTCACCGCTGTCGAACGAGGAAAATGAGGAAGCGAAATCAGATGAGGAGGAAGATCAAGGAAAGGAGAGTCAGGTCAGTAATTTACGTCTGGGGCCAAACTCAGCATCAAGCTAACTGCGATCCAAAGCAAGGTGACCCAGTGGTACCTGTTAAATACTAGAACCAGTATGATTGTGAGAATTAAAATGCAGCAGTTGAACTGAAGTAAAACAGACTCTGTGCTAAATCTGCATTAATCATAGTGACACCTGCTGGAAGATGAAACAGCAGTCAAGACTTTTCCTCATTATATCTTATCAGTGTAATAATGTAGTGCCGTGCTATAATAAAGGCAAGCCAAGATATTAATGCAATCTGTCTCTCCTCATCTTTCAGGTGTCTCTGCAGTTGGAAGACAGCTCTGACCAAACTCACTATATGCACCATGACAATGGAGTCTCCGTCCGCCATATTGTAACAGAGATCGAAGCCATATCCCACCCTGCCTCCTGCCTTCCTACTTCCTTGACTTCCTCCTCTTCGTCGCTACCCCCATCTCCCCACAGTCCTCACTTCGTCCACCTGGAACATCAAGAGGAGACAGAGGCGTCTGAAGTCACACACACTTCTCTGATTTCACCCTCACATGCACCGTCTCCCCCCACGCTGCCGTGCGACTGGCCAGCAGGCTCCGTGCGGCGGGTCACCAAGCAGCTGGAGCAGAAGCTGAGGCAGGAAATGGAGATAGCAGTTCCTCAGCGGTCCCCCCTGCATTCTCCCAGCGCCGAACACCCTCCTGCCAGACTTCCCCTGTGCTCCGTGAGCACCGAACAGCCTCCACTTCACTCCTTTCTGCACTCCACAGAACAAAGAGTCACTCAGGGAGAGATCGCGGCTGTTTCTGCTGAATCCAAAGACGAAGAGAAGCATACGGAGTCACGACGGGAGTATCAAAGACTCAACTCCTCAGGCACAGACAAACTCCCAGACCCTTCATGCTCCTCTGACTCAAATATCAGCCAAGTCTCTGATGCTACACCTAACATTACACACACACCCACATGTAGCCATACTCTGAAATCCTCACTGACTTCTAACAGCCAGCTATTGGAATCACCTCTAGATACCTCAGCCTGGTCAAGTCAAAGCAAGCAGTGTCAAACACCACCCCAAGCCAGGTCAAACCGAACGACTCTGGATGGGGTGACGGTTCAGGAGTCAGATACAGATAGCGAGCTGGAGCCCAGTGTACAGAGCAGGACATGGGGCTGCGGCTCCAACTGCGAGGCTCAGATCAGACTGGCTCGCGGCAGCCAGGAACTGGAGAGAATTCAGCAGACGCTGAGAGAGCTGCAGGCTTTCCTCCATGAGGGAGCCAGCTTGGAGGTGACAGACAGCGAAATACAAGGACCGGAGCAGCCTCGCGGGCTGAGAGACGTGATGGACACGCAGCCAGGACCTTGTAAAGGGGTGAGTTCTGAACAGACCTCTCCACGCCTGGAAGTAGGGCAGCAGCTCGAAAAGAGACAAGACCAAAAAAGTTTTCAGGAGCCGGCGGGGTGGCACAGAGCCATGGAGCTGGAGGCACGGATCCGCCAGGCGGGTCTCACCCCCCCTTCTCTCATGAAGAGGTCGGCCTCCTTAGCTAAACTGGACTGTCTGGAGCTGTCGGCCAACGACCTCAATGACTTAGACCTCAGGCCACACACTAGGACGATATCAACACACTCCCAGGACTCGTTTAGCTTCTCCCCAGCTTACCCAGACGAAACCTGGAAGAAGCAGAAGGTGTTGGCTAAAAATAAGCCCGTTTTGTCCCGCGGTGACTCATCCTCGCCACCGTCCCTCTGCCTCCCTTCCTCCTCCCTCCCTCACCATCACCCAGCGAAGGATGCAGGCGAGAGGGAGGAGCCAGACGGCAGCGGGAGCGGCGCGGCCACGCCAACGCGCCAGCAGGGGAGGGGGCAGTCATCGAGGCGCTCACGCAAGTCTGCTGAGAAAAAGCAGCGAGGAGTCACTGTGCTATACAACACCATGTAACCTCAGCGCAATGGAACGGACACGACTGGAGATGTGCATGATGTGTATGAATGTGTAGCAGATCAACTATAGACCCCGTGTAACCTGATGTATGTACAGTGTGTAAGACCTGAAGGTCTGAATGAACGTTTTTGTTTGCATGTAAACCACTGGATGTGTCGTTTCAACTGAACTTCAGGTAACGTGTAATGAAATATGAATGTCCATATTAAGACTGAACCAGTGCACTCTATGCACCTCATTACGTGTCTGTCCCCTTCTTTTCTATTTTAAAGAAGCATTTGTTTTGACTCTCGCTGCTTGTTCAAGTTTCTAAAACTACAAGACGAGCGGCTTCTCACAAACATGCACTTTACCGTTTGGATGTTTTTCTTTTGTTTTTCTATTTTCGTATCCTGGGAAGGATTGTTTTGCACTGATCTCGCTAGACTTGTCTGTGTGTGTGTTCGTGTGTGTGTGTGTGTGCATTTGTTTTCAAAGAGTGCAGACTTGTCTTTATTCAGATTTTTAATTGAACCAGGAAAAAGCTGATGTTTTTTATTCAGTGCTTTGGCATTAAATAAATATGGTGACTCTGTTGAGAGCGTGGCAGCTCCTTTATTTCACCCAAATTGAGATTGACTTGACTGCCCCCCACAGGTCAGGCAGAGAACTGCAGCTTTGAATGAGCTTTATAAGAAGGACAATATGTGAAATATGTTCATTTTTAAAGCGTTGTTATTTTAAAGGCAGACAACGCCTCTGGTCGAAGTGTTTTAACAGATGAAACGTTGAACCGTGCGGTTTTCGCTGCGTGTCATTTTTAACTAAAAGTCTTTCCCTGAACATGTTAGTCTGTCTCCTCAGGGTAATGATCTCCCCCAGTGTTCAGCACAGCTTATTTCAGGCTGACATTTTACCTACTGTTTCATGTGATTAATTAAAAATGAAGATGTGGGCTGCCGGGGGTCCCTGCTGAGCTGCAGGACTGTGGAATGGAAGCCTCCAGCTCGCACGCTTCACATTTTCTTTGTGGGAATATTAACACCCAAGGAGGGGAAAAAAAGCACTAAGATCCCTTGATGATTCTACCAGTTTTCTCCTCTGCTGCAGAAACAGCAGATGGGCGACAGAAGGCCGTTTTTATACGCCGCGTCCCAAAATGAACCGTCAGCTAGTTAAAACATCCACATCTGAGATTGGCATCTTCGCTCTCCGCATACTGATGCTCCACGCTCATTTGTCTCGCTGACAAACACACACCTTGTTTTATTTCTGCAGGTCGTCACAAATTCACGCCACACAGGCCCAGCGTTTCCCTCGTTCCTGTGTTATTCATAATGTCGGGCTGAGTCAGGGCTCGGGAGAAGGTGCGCACTGATGACTCAAATAGAAAATTCGTTTCATTTTTCCTATTTTTTCTGCCTCTCGCCCACCGCTGAAGCACAGCGAGCGGCACGGGTGCGCTGAGTGCTGTTTCTTAAGAGGGTGCACAGTCTGTGAGGCGTCCTTTTCCTCCCAACTCAAGCCTAAAATAACTACAGGCGAAACCCCCCTTGGAACTGACTGAGAATTCATGTGACTGGGAGGATGATGGAGGTGCGAGCTATAAACAGGCCGACGCTCTCTTGTGCCGACTGTCGGCATAAATTAATAGCTTCACTCCCCGTCCTCCGCTGGGCTAAATCAGAAGGCGGAGGTGGAGCGGGTCAAACGGCTGACGGTGCCATGCGAAAAAGAAGGAGGAAAACGTTCATTGCTGCGGCAACAGATGTTCCTTTATTTTGACTCGCCTTCCGTCACACACCATGAAAACATCTCTGCAACATTTTTTAAAAAGTAAAAAAAAAAAAGAAAGAATATTTTCTTATCAACCTGGCAAGCTTGAGTATGAACTACAGAAAGATTGAGAGCTGCTTTGTATTTAGTTTGTGCTGATTGTGAGTGTCAAAGTTTATTTCAGATTCAAAGACATAAAATATAAAAGGAAATAACTGTGTCCTCATCTGAAACTACACAAGCTCGTCTGTTTCTGTCTAGCCTTGAACCCTGCAATATCCAATATACGTTTCACCAAGTTGTGCTCAAACTTGTTACATTTAAAAAAGGTAACAAAAACTAAACTAAACTGAGTCCAGAGCCTCTACAGCGACTGGTCCAGGGTTCGTTTCCCCTCAGACGCATCCTCTGTTATTGCAGGTCTCCAAGTCGGACTCGAGTGGGACAAAATGAAGCGCACACCGGTGCAGACATGCTGATAAATAGTACACGCACTGTACCGTGACTACACAAATATAGAAATCATCCGCTCGTTTAAGGTGAGAAGATGCGAATATACAGAAAGTCCACAAACAAACCACAAGCATTGTCCTTTAGTACGAACCCAGTACGCAACAGTAGGTGCACAAAGTCAGGCCGGTTGCGTCTGTGCTCCTCTTACTCAAACTCAGCGTCTACGGCCGGCGACAGTCTCCTGTGTGAACCATCCACACGCTGAATACAGTACATCTGGATTTTGTGCAAATCAAAAGAGACGTCTATCTTCAATCTTATTACAAACCGAGGGAGTCAGATAGGTTGTCAACATTCAGCTCCACTTGACCGAGCGTTTTTAGGATTCTCTGCACAGCGTGTTACGTGTTACTGCGCCTTAATTTAGGATGGGGAATCACACAACTCTGACGCAAAAGTGTGCGTGTGTGTGTGTCGGTGCTGGAGCGTTGTGGCCTTTTGGGATCGTCAGGAAGCAGAGGATGAACTGTGACCCCTGTGCAGCGAGCTGGTTTGGTAACACACACACACACACACACACACACACACACACACACACACACACACACACACACACGTAATGTACTGTACTGTACTGGATGTTGTATTGATGCTTGTAAACTGGCACTGCTCTACAAAAGTACCGCGTGGCACCAGGAGAAATCCGCGCTCCTTTGTGGCTGCCTGAGGCCGGGCAGCTGCACCGCTATGGCTTCACGGGAGAGGTCTGGCTTAGAGGCGATGGGAGAGACAGGAGCGTGTGTTCCTACTAAGCCTCTAAGGTGATTTGGGCCTTTTTTTTTTTATTTCCAGCCGCCTACAAAGTGTGCTTAAAGTTTCAGGGCACTTTGTTCTGCCCTCGTCTCCCATGTGCCCTCGGTCCAGACCGTCCCCTCCGGAGCCCGCGTGCTGGTCCCGCTCTCATTTCTCCATGAGTGACAGCTGGATGATGCGCTGTAGCTCCTCCTCCTCCTGCCTCCGCCGCAGCTCCGCCTCCTCCTGCTCCCTGGCCGAGATCTCCATGGCGATGCGCAGCTGCTCGTCATAGCTGCAGGTGGTGGGCTGCTTCTTGGACGGGGTGGAGGAGAGGCTGGAGGGGGGGCGGGCCTTGTGCTGGGGGGTCCTGTGATGACAAATGGAGGGGTTAAAGCAGCTTGCTTCTTTTTTCTAGACATATTCCTGATAAATTAAGCTAAGATGAAGCTTTATTGATCCCTCAAGGGGGAACTATATACTATATCACTATATACAAACACAGATTACATTAATTGAGGCATGTTTAGTAGGTTAAGGTTACAGTACTTTTACCATTTGGATTAGATTATTATAGTAATGGGACATAAATCTTGTACTAGTTGGTGTAAAGAGTTGCATGAGGAAAAAAGTGTAACTTGTAATTGTGATCATTGAGTGAGGACAAAAGGAGCACGTCTTCCTGTGTGTGCCTCCATCAGCCTGTTTATCTGTTTGTCTGGAGCTCTATGAAGCAGGCTGCAGGTGGGCTCTTCTGATTGGTTGACAACTGCAGGTTTCCTGGGAGCTGATTGGTTGCTAATAACGTTTTAACAGTTACCAGTCTGCCTGGCTCTGTGGTCTACTTCATCTATGGTGTAAATAACGTCTAGTTACTGTTCATGAAGCCCTTTGTCTTGTTTTGACAAATGTTCAAAGTTAGTAAGTTTGCTTTTGTTGTTTCTGTTTTTAAATATTTCTAAATCTATTTTGCTGGGAAAAGGAGAGTCTCATTTGACATTTCTGTGTCAGGAAGGAAAATAAAATCAAACACATAATCTAAGAACTTGCGGTTTAGTAGCGCTACAGATACAGACTGATATAATTCTACAATGCAAACCCAATAAAAGTGACGCCATTAAAGTAGTTAACGACACAAAACAAATGTAATGCTGATTGTTTTCCACAAAACTCAATATAAATAAATTGTACCCTATATAATAAAAAGCTTTACCCCGTGAAATGAATTTTACTTTTAACGGGCTGCACTGTGTTTCCTGCATCTTGAGATTAGGTTAAAGTAAACGCTGCAGCAGCAAGACTGGTCTGTTTAAAAGCAACTACTGATCTGCAAATAGGGTCAGTAGGAGGCTCTACAGACAACTGGCTAAAGTCAACAGTAGGAAACACACACACACACACACACACACACACTGGCTGAATAGGAGGACAG